>NW_026991712.1:25637500-25990000 GCF_029215605.1 Mirounga angustirostris
ATGGCAGCCTCCCAATCTCTGCCCCGGAAGAGCCAAGAACTCGGGGCCCCGCTCCTCAGTGAGCCCCCAGAGAAAAGCAGTCAGTCACTCCCGTCTCCCCGGTCTCCGGCCGCACTCTGTGCTCACCCGGCCTGTGACCGCGCGTTTCTATCTCTGTCACCCAACCCTGTGTGGAGTCTCCAAACCCAGCAGATCCCTGCAGTGCGCTCCCGCGCCGCTCCTCCCAGGGGAGGAAGGTGAGTCTCCCCGGATCTGCCTCTTGTTGGGTCCCTGCTGGAGGAGCAGGGGCCCGATTATGCTGTGGATCACAGTTTATGGCCACCCCGAGCTGAGAGCCCGCGCCTGGGCTCCGTCTCTGCAGCCGGCTTCCCTGCTCTGTTACCTGGGAGCTCTGCCACGCTCAGGCACCCCCGGTCTTTCTGTGACCCCGAGGGTCCTGAGACCACACTGTCCCAGAGGGTTCCACCCCCCGCTTAGCCACCAGAGTGACGTCCCTCAGCGGAGCAGACTTTTAAAAGTTCCGATTTTGTGCTCCGCGGCTCTATCACTTGCCAGAAGCTGCTGACGGAGGCCCCTCCCCCGCCGTCTATCCTCCCGAATATCACCTCGGATTCACTTCTCCGCACGTCCTACCTTCCAGAAAGTGGTCACTTTTCTGATGAGAGAGTTGTTGCTCTTTTCTTCGATCTCCTGTTGAGTTTGTAGGTGTTCAGAATGGTTTGATCCCTATCCAGCTGAATTCCTGAGAGGAGACGAAATCCAGGTCTCCTACTCCTCTGCCATCTTGCTCCGCCCCCTATTTTCAGCTTAAATTCTTGGGTTCTCTGCTTGCAGTCTGTGATTTACACATATTAAATGATCTTTATTCCTAGAAACTAACAAAATCTGTCATGCCTCCTGACCTTTATACATGTAGCACACTCTACTGGACTATATCTCTTTCCTCTCTTTTCACCTATTCATCTTTCTTATTTGAATCTAAAACATTTCCTTCAGGAAGCTTCTTTTCATTAAGTCACTTCCAAGACCAGATTTGTGTTTCTATTATATATTCCTATACAAGTCTGCATTTCACTTATTGTATCAGTTAACCATGGCTTGAAAAAGCTCCCTCAAGTCTTACAGGTTTAAAACAATAATTCTTTATGACTTTTCATAATTTTATTGGTTGTCAGGCTGCCTCTTGGCTTGCATAGGTAGCGGCATTAAGCTGGAGAGTTGACTGGGATGCAAGGCCCAATATGGCCTCACTCAGTACTGTCAGCTTGGGCCCTTCAGTTCCCCTGCTTGTGCCCTTTATCTTCTAATATGCTAGACATATTTCCTTACACAGCAGTCTCAGGGAACTATCCCAAGAGAGCAAAGGTGGAAACTACAAGGCCTTTTGGAACTGAGACTCTAGAACTCACACAGTATCACTTCTGCTATATTCTGTTGGTCATAGCAAGTCATGAAGATAGCCTGTATCCAAGAGGTGAGGAAACAGACTCTACCTCTTGATAGAAAGAGTTGCAAAGAATTTGTGGCCACATTAATCTAACACAGTAACATAGTGTCATCATATTATTTTAGTTTTTTCTTGTTTCTCGACTTACACCATCTCTCTAACTCACCATTGTATCCTATCATGTAACAGTGACTAGTAGAGTAGACATCTAATATATATGTGGGGCGCCTGGGTGGCTCAGTTGTTAAGCAACTGCCTTCGGCTCAGGTCATTGTCTCAGGGTCCTGGGATCGAGTCCCATATCGGGCTCTCTCCTCTGCGGGAAGCCTGCTTCTCCCTCTCCCACTCCCCCTTGCTTGTGTTCCCTCTCTCACTGTGTCTCTCTCTGTCAAATAAATAAATAAAATCTTTAAAAAATATAATAATATGTGTATTTGAGTAAAACAAAAATAATGATGCTATTAATATTTATTCATGACATGTGGAATTCACATATTTAAATTTTATTATCAAAATATATTATCTTGAATAAAAATACATATTATTTCATAGAAATATGGAGCACTAGAGACATGGAACATAGTTATAGAGAAATAAAGTGAAATGCCTAAATCATAACTGAATAGGAAACAGTATATCACCAAGATTAACAATGCAAGCCAAGGAATCTGACTGAATAAAAGTGCCAGATCAATCAGGTATTTTATTTTTTATTTTTTTTATTTTTTATTTTTATTTTTTAAAGATTTTATTTATTTATTTGAGACAGAGAGAATGAGAGAGAGAGAGCACATGAGAGGGGGGAGGGTCAGAGGCAGAAGCAGGCTCCTTGCCAAGCAGGGAGCCCGATGCGGGACTCGATCCAGGGACTCCAGGATCATGACCTGAGCCGAAGGCAGTCGCCCAACCAACTGAGCCACCCAGGCGCCCCAGGTATTTTATTTTTATGTTTCACTTTTTCATTTTCTAAGGTTTTTAGCTCAAATGTCACTTTGTGTTTCACCACCAGCTATTATATTAATCAGTACATTCCTTGGCTCCTTCACTTGAATGTAATCTCTCTTAGGAAACATACTGTCTGCTACTGACCTCTGGATCATTCAGTGCCTGGCATGGAATAGGACTCAATAAATTCTTGTTGAATAAATACATGAGTTGAATATATGAATAAATGCCCTTAATCAAGGTATTTACCCTTGACTGTATGAATTATAAGCTACCACCTATGATTGTTACAAAGATTAAATGTAAAATGTTTATCATGGAACTTACCAGAAGTAAATGATTGGTAATTGTTACAGGCTATGATTAATAGGACTTTGAATCAGCATGGAATAGTTGCTGAAAACTAATTGATTCCTGGGTCTTTAGGGCAAGTCCTTATAGGAAAGTATCTACTCTTCTTGAATAATATGATTTATGTGGGACTGAGAAAAAAAGAAAGTAGACCTTCCATGAAATATTCTGAAGGTTGGAGAAGTCCTTGTAGTTAAGAGTTAGACCCAGAAATTTACAGAAACTTTGTTCATGCTTAAAAAAAAATGATCCAGTTTAGCAACATGGTATGAAGCCTCAGGGATGATAATGTGAGTCTTTTAGCTATTAAGCAGCAGATAATTTTTAAAGATAAGTAAAATTAGGTTACTAAGAATGGTTTTATGAGGGAAAAACTGTAATAATTAAAGGAGGAAATAGAACACAGGGGCATCATGTATCAAGCTGAAATGAAAAACAATGACAAGACAGGCTATTAGGGTGTGGTGTGCATTTTGGTTGTATTTGCAAGTGAAAGAGGTATGAAATTTATCCACAGACTTGAACTGGCAAGGAATGTTACTTTGTTTTTTTGAATTCAAATGCGTTTGAGAGCTGCCGTTGTGCATAAAAGGAGGAAAATTCTGTTCAGGTCCTTTGGAGGGAGGGTGGAAGAAACAATGGCATCTTCTTCTTCCCTTGTGTTGCACAAGAATCAAAAGGGCCTTTGCAGTGTATGGACAAGGGGAGAAAGGCACCCAGTCGTTGTTTAAGCCCACAGTTCCCTTGAGAGCAAAGTGTAACAAGCCCAAGATAAGATTTTAGCCAAAGGTGAGAGTCCAGGTTCCAGGACCCTTACACTTTCCTGCAGTGCAGGGGGGGAGGGGGGGCAGTGTTATGTCATCTTTATTGCCTCTCCTTGGCCCTCTAGCCTCTACCCCAGTCATCTCCCCTCTCCTGTCACTTGATGTAATCCCCTGAAGAGGCCTAAACTGTTAGGAAATGAAAGATATGGAGAGATCTTAGAGCAAATTTCCCTTTTAGCCCTACAGAACCATCCTCCCCTGAGGCAAGGGAATTGCAAGAAGGACCTAGAAACAGACATGTGTTGGAGAAGCAAGTGATGGGGAAGAAATACAATGAAAACCAAGCATAAATAAATAACTTACAAGTTGATTCAGACACAAGTGTTTCCATGCTGTATTGTATTGAGGAAGATAAATAGAGGTGTATCGATTTTGCAGGATGTAGGATTGTGGTTTTGGGATTGCACAATTTAGGTCCAAATCCCAGCTTCCCGCTTACTAGCAAAGTGAGTCAGTTTATGTTTGAAGCTGCTTTGAGTTTTAATATTCCCGGCTTACAGGTACTTTTGAAGATGAAATAAACTAATTATGACTGTGTCTAAAACATAATTAGTACTCAGTAAATGGTGTTGCTCTTTATAACATGTTTGTTTAAATAGTTCTGTTATCTAGTCACTTAAAGTAAACATATTGGAATGCCAAATATGTTTGTAGTGTCTTAATCAACTCTGTTCAGAAATTTGGGGAGATACAAAGATACCATCCCACAAGTGAGAAGAGCAAGTTTCTATCACCTTATAAAATTTATAAAAATTAAGAATATACTTCAGAAAAACATTTGGATACTCATATTATCACCTTTGCAATTACAATATGCCAAACTCATCTGGTTAGATACAAAATTTTTAGATATTTAAAACCACTTTAATGGGTAAGAAACCTTCCTTTGCTTTAATTAATCTTTTTCATCAGAAAGTCTGCCAATTAAAATGTATGTGATCTTGATCAAATAGAACATCTTTACTCCAGGAAGCTATTTCAGAATTCAGAGGATATAGATATGTATGTGTATAGTGTGTATAGTGGGTATGTGCATCTCTCTATAGAATTAGATATACATAATAGGTATACATATATAGTTTTATTGGAATATATATATATATATATATATCCTATATATATACTCTCTCTCTATGTATAGAGAGCTTATAAGTCTCTATATATCAGACATATATATATTCATATATATATACATTATATATACATTCATATATGTGTGTGTGTGTGTGTGTGTGTATATATATATGGGACAGAGAGAGATAACTGAATTTTCGTCTGTCATTTTATATTTTCTATCATCTAAAAAAAAACAAGGATGGGAAAAGACAGGTCAAAAAGGCCAACTTGATAATTTGAGGATGATATATTTATTCAGTATTCATTGCCATTTCTAGTGCTTGGATACAATTCAAAGTCCATTAAGTTCTTGCTGGAAATATCTTCAATTCAGGTTTCTTTGGATTGAATCAATAAGAGAACTGGCAATGTTTTGTATGAGTCATCTATAGATTTAATTCTTAATATTATTTTCTTCTTCAAGTATAGAATATATAGTTTATAATGAAGAAATAGCTATTTTTAGCTATTAGCTATTTTTAATACTAAAAAGAATATAGAATATAGAATATATAGAATATAGAATATAGAATTTAAATACAAATGGAATGAAAGATCTTAGCACACCTCATTCAACTTGCCTTCTCTTCTTTTAGTTTTCATCTTATAAAAAGATGCTTGTAT
This sequence comes from Mirounga angustirostris, assembly GCF_029215605.1. Taxonomy (NCBI): domain Eukaryota; kingdom Metazoa; phylum Chordata; class Mammalia; order Carnivora; family Phocidae; genus Mirounga; species Mirounga angustirostris. Next base: position 25,642,808 of record NW_026991712.1, read on the forward strand.
GAATTTTCTCTAGATGTTCTTGTGATGTCATCATGCCTACTCTCTGCATCCCATAAGTTTTCATAGGATCGATCAAAGCATATTATATTAAATGAATCAATATTTGTTAATAGTTTTTACTTGTGTGGTATGCAGAAAATTTTCAGAGTTTGTAAGACTGAATTGCTTTCAAAGTAGGTTTCCAGATAATATCCAGGATTCTTGGTTGAATTTGAATTTTAGATAAACAGTGGAAAGTTTTTATTATAAATCTGTCCCAAGTGTTGCATAGGATATACTTACAGAAAAAAAAAAAAAATGTTTATCTGACATTCAAATTCAAGTGAGTGTCCTATGTTTTTATTTACTAAATCTAACAACCCTATGTTAAGGTACTTATATAGTACCTTATATAGCCATATGGTGGAGTCAGGTAAATATTTGCCCTGCCTTTTGTCCATATAGTTCTAACATCTTGTCCACATGACAGCAATTACAATCCTTACAATCCTAAAGTGACAATCTTGCTTAATATTCTCATTGATGCCTTATCTTTTCAAGCGTCCTTTTCCAGTCAAAATTTTTTGGCTCTTCAAGCATTGGTCTCTGTCTACCAAATCTGCTACCACTCTCTCTTCATTCCTGCCATACCAAATAATTTGCAATTGTCTGAGTATGTCTTGCATTTTCCCCTACCACACCTTTTTTTTCTAAGCTGTTACCTCTGACTAGGTTCGTTGATTCCTCATGCACTGGATGAAATCTGCTCATCCTTTAGACTCAATTCCAATGTCTTTTCCACTAGAAAGTCTGTCCTATTTTGGAAGGATAGCTAAGGGCTTTCCAGGTGTATTTTCATAGTTCTCTATGTATCTTTCATTGAACATATTACAATGGCTCTGATTTTTTAAATTCATGACCGTTTACTTGTAAGACAGGGATGGGGATACGTGAGAGAGAGAGAAAGTGTGTGGGTGTTTGTGTGTTGGGGGGATATATTTGTGCTTAAGGCACAGTAGTTATTTAATTCATGTTTGTGAAATACAAAAGAGGAAGATGGACTGTCTCAGTTTTAAAGTCAGATATTTGAAATACAACTGCAACATAGAAAAGGAAAAATCCTCACTTTCTTTCTTCAGTGTAGAAATGATGAAGAATAGAAAAATTCATTAAGTAGGGTCGCCTGGGTGGCTCAGTTGGTTAAGCAGCTGCCTTCGGCTCGGGTCATGGTCCCGGGGTCCTGGGATCGAGCCCCACGTTGAGCTTCTTCCTCGGCAGGGAGCCTGCCTCTCCCTCTGCCTGCCACTCCCCCTGCCTGTGCTCTCCATTTCTCTGTCTCTGTCAAATAAATAAAAGAAATCTTTATAAAAAATAAAATAATAAAATAAAAAATCCAGGTTTCTAAAAAAAAGATTCATTAAGTAAATAATATTTGCTTTCTCTAGAATAATTATGAGATAAAGTTTATTTTTCCAACATCTACAAAAAATGTAAAAGCACAAGTCCCTTGCTGAATATCTTTGTTCATATTTTGCTCTAATTTTTCCCATTTTTCCAAGTAACTTCTGCTCTAAAAAAGATGGGATTCCTTTGTATTTAAAATACAAATTTATGTGTCTCTTTCCCAGGGAAGATTTGATTGAGGGAAGCTCTAATTAACCTTCTGATATGTATCACCCAGAGGATCAAACTTTCTCCTCCGTGGTTAGAAAGTGTCGAAGAGAGTTGGCCAGATGTCACAATGTTAGAATAGATGATTTTTGAGATCCTCCTCAGTCAGATGTCCACATTTTATCTCTCAATTTTAACACATCTGTTTCCATAAATAAACTAAAGACCCCAAACATATTTGAAGCCAAGTATAAATGTAAATTTCAGCCATCCTTATTATAATATTCATGCCTTTATTTTATTGATGATAGTAAAAGATAGTGTTTGCATAGTGTCTTGAAATAAAATGTATTCTTGGTGAAAAAATTAAAAACAGGAACTTGGCAGAGTAATTACATGAAGGAATATAAAAATTTACCTCTCAATATGGTAATATATATTTTAAATATCTTAACAGATAATTATACATAATACCCCAATATATAATGTGTAACATATGTGCCTTTCTGATTAATGATAGCCTTTGAAGATAAACTCTACAGGTACTTACTATTTCTGAAGGTTGTTTTCTTTTTTTTCCTCCAGTGTGCTACATTTCTCAGCAAAGATTGGCATTTATTTTCAAGCAAATCACTTCTGCTACTAATTAATTAGCTGCTATAGAATAAAAAGTGGCTTACAGAGTGTATGATGCAGGAAAATAAAACCTTTCTTGGCTTCAGTTTCTTATTAGGCTGCTCTACTTTAACATATTTATGCAGATACTCACCAGTTGCTCAGCAACCTTTCAATGAACAACACTGTAATAGTCTTTCCTTCATTATGTCAGCCCTTTCCTACCCACCCACACCTCCCTTACACCCCACTTGTTAGTAATGAACCCATGTCTTACAATCATATAACAGTCACATGGGACCAGGTATCAATTTATGGTAAATGCCTCAACCAGGAGCATTCACTGATCTATTGCAGGCTTCATACTCCTCAAGAACATATTTGTCAAAGTGTCCGTATTACTTATTTTGAGGAGAAGACTTTAAACTAATTCAAATGAATAGTTAAGCATTTAGTCTAGGATGGGTATTCTCTCAACCATAAAGTTATTTGTGTGGTTTTAAGGGGAAAATCTTAAGAGGACAATACCTAATCCCAAAGAGCATCTTTCAGTACCATTGGGTACACAGAAAAAAAATGTTGGGGTAAGGATATGTCCTTGGTTCCTTTCAAATCATACCACATACACAAAACCAGTGTTATGTAAACTTTGTACTTCAGGCTTTAGAAAAAGAGAAACACTTAAAATTAATGAAAAATGAAGAACATCCGCCTTCCACAAACTAGAGGCCATTGTAGAAGAAATAGAGGGTAAACATAGATACAGTCAAATAGTCAAGGTGAGAAGGACTCAGGGACTTGATGGATGGGGTCAGAATAAAGCCTCTTATTTTTCCTTTTAACCATGATGGATAGAAAGGGTAACTTCACCAGTTCTTTTCCCTTACTTCTTTCCTTTCTCCTTCACAATGCCAAATATCACCACTATAAGATATTTTCTGAGGGGTGAAAAGAGTGCTGGAGAATAGAAGGGAAGGGCAATGCTACCCCCATTTGAGAAAACACAAATGAAGGAGTGATTTATATATTCTTGGATGTTTCTTCCTCTCTTTTCCTTCTCTTCTATCATATGCCATATCAATTACAGTTATATTATAATGGAGGGTTTTTATCTGGACAGGTTCTATTTCTTATATTGATATCCTTAAAATTACACTTAACACTCAATAAATAGTCATTGACATAAAGTAAAAGATTTATTTCTTTTTTAGAAATAAGTAGTACGTTTAGCCCTATTCATTCTTCTCTCATACTCATTAAACATGCAAGGGGAAGTGGGGTTGCATCCATTTGAGACATGCTTCCTACTTTCAAAAAGTTACTGATACATATCAATTATCAGAGACAGCAAGACCCTGAAAGTGAAGGAATTCCTGATGCAACACTTTGGAATAAAATATACTGGTATTCATTTTTCTTAATAGCAATTTTATATCTTCCAAGGTACCTGGCAGCTATTCCACAAGATTTGGTGTGGAAGGAAATTAAACAAGGGTGTGTTAAGTTACATTTTGTTTGTTGAATGAGAAATACTTCTATTTTAGTTGAGAGATAAGAGCTGCTGCTGCAGGAGAATCCTAAAAATGCAAGATTCTAGGAGATGGTTTTAGAAAGACGTGGAGGTGCAATCTGTCCCTTTCTCATATTCTCATGAAATGTGAAAAGGGTGACATCAGTTTTATTTTGAAACCCAGATCTTTAAGTTTTATTGTCAGTATTGTGACCTTTATGGAAGAACATTATGCTTCGTTACGCTAAAGACTTCAGTTTGTATTTTGTGGATATTTATTCCTACAAGTGGTGTGTGTGTTTGTGGTTGGGCACATTAAAAAATGACCCCTAGGATCCACCAGTATAAATAGTCGAGACTTCCAAAGTGTTTGATAAGGAATACATGATGAGAAAGCTTGATTCTGCAACTTTATTTTAATCAACTAGGTGAAACAAGAAATGGTCCTTTAAGAGAGAGAATATTTTCAAGACTCTTACAACTCTCTAAAAGTTTTCCCTAGCAGGCTCTTTATTTTTAGTACTAAGAAATGAGATGTCTATTCTCTCACATTTTTATAACAAAACTGTGATGATATTTAGTATAACATTCAGACATTTATAATATATATGTTATAAATATATATTTATCATATATATATTTTTATATATGGTTTTTGTCATGTTTGCCCTATACAGTACTCTCCATATACTTTCTAAAACTTTTGATACTTTCTGTATTTCATTTAGATAAAGGTATTTATGGTTGCTTGGCATGTGGATTTATCAACATTTCAAATAATTCAGAATATGGGATTTTTATCTCGCATGTAAACAACTTGGCATTAGTAAATATCTTGTTGAATATTTGTTTTATAATTGATTATTTACTCACAGTAAGTGCGAATTTAGTAGATGTGTCATTAAATCTTGCTATCATTAGTTTCAGCTTAGATTGCAAATATTTATTCACTCACTTTGCATATTAAATCAGGCTGATCTCTTGTACCTGATAATAACAAATCCATTTGCAAAATTTAATATTAACTTCCCTATTTAATGCTCAGAAATTTGAATAGAAATATATGATATAAATAGAAACATAAATACATATTCAATTCAGAAAGACTATTTATATTTAACATTTCAGTTCTTTTTTTAAATTAGTACACACCTAATTAAATTAATTTGTGATCATAGAAAATCTGTTACTTGAATTACTGATTTCTTTTGAACTCTGTGAAGATCAATATCTTTTCACATTTTAACATTTCAGAAATCTGAATGCAGTAGGCAGGGTTTTTGCATTGTCATGTCATAGTTGAATTGGTAGAATTTTTTTTTTTTCCTCAGAGGTGCATCTTATATATCATAATCTTATGTAGTTTCAACATAAATATAACATTTTAATCTAAAATAAAAACTATAAGACTAATATAGACCTGTTCCTTAAAACTAAATTACAAACTATTTTTTTTTTTTCAGAATTGTTTCACTTAAAATTCTCCTAGTCAGAGACTCAATTTTATACTAGGTAATAGTTAATCAAAGTAGATTATTTATATTTCTTTTACACTTTAAAAGCTACTTTCTATTTCAGTTTATCCATCTCTTCTCTAAGTTGATATTCAAAGTACAAACACATCCATTAATTTGTACTGAAAAATGTGAAGCTATATAGATTTTAGCATACTGGAATTAATAATGTTTAACGTGCAAAATACCTAAGTTATGTACCCAACCAGAATATGCTTCCTAAAAATTATAGCATGTAACAAAGCAATGGCTTTGTTTTACCTCATTCCCATATGCTGCAATTAGTTTTCAAAAGTTAACTCACTTATTTACATGTTTCTTTAAGTTTCACCCAAGTAATAGTAAATAGAAGAAGAACTACAACATATACATTAGATTACATATGTTAAAATTTATAGAATATCTAAATAATGGCTCAAATAGAGTTGTTGCATTAGTTGTATTTAGATTTTATTTTGATGTTATTTTGTATATTTTTCCTTTTGCATGTTTTCATGTTAAATGTTTATTGCATTTTTCTTCATTATATATCGTAATGCCACAAAATTATTCACTTAGAATTATTTTGTTAAAATTTCATTCAAATGTTTCACTTGAAATACTAAAATTAATGGAACAGAATATATTTTGTATATAAAATAACATGCCAAACATAAATATCTAAAAGCCACTTCTTTGAATATGTAATTATCTTTAACATGTACTTATGTAGCTGTGTACATATTGGGCCATCCACTCATATCTCTAGCAACATATTCTGTTCTTCAGTTCTGTGACGAATTAAACAATAATTACAAAGCAGAGTGGCACAAAATTGTTTCAAAAATCTGTAAGGCTAAAAATTTGGTCATAGATTAAAATTCAATTATGAAATGAGTTTTCATTTGTTACACTTTCTAAATGACACATTTATAAATGGCTTTATATGAATTATGCTTAGTCTCTTGAAGATATATTGTTGAAATAAGAAAGCCTTCAAAAACATTATTTTCATTATAATACATAATATAGTCCAAATTTAATATTGTAAGGATTACTGTTAAATAAATTTGCCAATTTATATGTGTAACATATGTCATTTTCCATTATCATAGTTCCAAAGATGACATATAGTTATGATTTATAGAAGCATGCTTATATATGTAAACCATTTCATTTTATTTTTGTTATATTGAGAAATGTTTTATTAAGGAATATTAATAAAATATACATTAGACCTGTGTTTATATTGTAAACATCTAATTTTTAAATATATCGCAAGCAATTTAATGGCAGGATAATCTAATTGTGAAAAACACATCTTGTATACATAATTTGATTTCAAACGAAGAACGGATTTTCTGAATGTACATTTTATTCTTTAATTTGGTTTGTATATTGTGTAACATATACATTTAGTACTGTGCTATTAAAAATAATGTTTACTTAATTGTGTAGCATACTTAAATTCTTGAAAGAAAACAAAATATCTTTTAATATTGGATTAGCTATATAATATACTTAATAATGAATTGTTGCTATACATAATCCTAAGGCTTTTTCCAACATTGGCAATTACCTCATAAAACAGTTATGTATGCAAAAATGTTGAATGTTTTTAAACTGTTAAATGGTAAATGGTGCATTCTGACAATTTAAAAATCTGTGTTTCACACACTACCAATTTAAAGTGATACCAAAACCAGTATTCTAATTTGGTCTACATTTTAGATAAAATCGTTATATAATATATGATATAACTGTGTGGTGATGGATGATATTTTTGCCTTATAAAGGAAATCAATGTTACTTTTTATAGAAGTTATTCCATTTTATATATCAAACATTTAACTACATTTAGATGCACTTCTGTCTCCTACCATTATAAGATATGATTACTTTTCACTCTACAGAAATTTGAACATTCTAAGTAAACCCATTTCACATGAACACTGTATACTTTTAAGGGTTGGGAATTATGACACAAATCTTCAAGTAACTCTCACTTATGCAAATAAATCTTCAGAATCCACACTTTTTCAAAATGATGTCTTTGAAAGTTAAAAACAAAATTGTCAGTTCTCCTCTTTGGAATTTCTCTTCATTATATGTTGGAAATATGACTTTGCCAGGGTAAAAATTATGATCATATTTCATTTGTGAAATTTATTCTCTTTATTATTATTGTTAATATTATTTTAACATTATTACTAACTTTATTCATTTATTCTTTCTTTTGATGAATATTTCTTGAGCATCTACTGTGTACCAGACACCATTCTAGATGCTAGTTATTCAGCAGTGAATAGAAAAAATAACAAAAAACTCAGCCTTCAAGGAGCTTGCATTCTAGTATGGGGAAGAAAGAATAGGAACACAAAATATACATAAAACATAGGAACTAGTTAGCAAAATATCTGGTTGAAATATATATCTGATTGGACTATGGTTGTTAGATAAGTTGGTTTTTCAATCCTTTATTCCAACACTCCACCCTGTTCTGCATTCAGGCTAAGAGGATAGTACTGAATCACCACCACCGTTAATCAGAAGTGGAGTTCTATTACTGAAGATTTTAGGTCTGGAATTGCTAGCAAATCCTGGATCTAAAGGCTAAGAAAGATCAGTTTTAACTCTCAAATTTGGTCAAGACGTGTATTTATCTTGTTGTCTTCAAGAAAATGTGTGTTTGGAATTGGTCTATAGGTCTTGGATTAGTTACAGAAGAAACCTAGACACATTCCCAATAATTATTCCAGAATTACTGACCCAAACACAAGAGATTATTTGTGATTAACTGTAATGACTTCAGTGATGGAATATAATAAATAGCTATCCAGTGGAGTAAGGTTAGAACATTGAGATTTGAGATAGAGTACAAATTCTTTTTCATACTTTTAGATTGTATTTTGCAACATACGTTTATAGTTAAGTGGTTTCCTCTTTTAAAATAAAATTTAAATTCTGGAAATTATGATACAGTTACGCAAAGTTTTAAAGTATTAGTTTTTCATCCTCCCTGATTTTATACTTCCTTTCTAAAGTGGAAGGTTCAGTTAAATTCCCCAGGTGATAATATGGATCAAGTGATTGTTTTTATAGTAATAAGCACATGGGCATTTCAAATGTCTGATTTACCATGAGGTTAATTACTAAATGTTAGTATCATAAGCATAGTTATTGCTTAATCATGTGATTAAAGAAAAATCTTACTAAATATTAGCTTAGTAAATGTTACTGGCCAATTTGCATAATCAACATGGATTTAGGAGATCATAATCTTCACAAAGTGACTTGGATAAATATTCAATAGCAACTTCTTCCTGACTGATGTTTCAGAGTATATTAAAGGTCTTTAAAATAATCTCATAATTGTCATACCTCATTTACCTTTGGCTCCCTCAAAATACAATAATTTAATTCTTTTGAATTTTTCAATCAAATTAACCAAGGTAAAACAATTTAGGCTGGCAAAATTAGTAGCAGTCATGTGTCCCTTTGTTTGCTTATGAATGAGAGGACCCCATGTTTGACTTCCTTTTTGGCTTTAAAGCAGAAATCAGAATTACAGGCCCTACTAGCCACCTGCCTGCAACACAAGAGGAAAAAAAAAAAAAAAAAAAAAAGCAGAGCATGCCCAAACCACATTAAGTGGCTAAATTATTTTCCTCTTGCAGAATGGTTAAAATATTCCTATGCCTTTTTGTTTATAATATCTAATTATATTTTGTGGATAGGAGCTCAAGATGCAGTTTATTTATTATTTATTTATTTATTATTTTTTTTTTAAGATTTTATTTATTTATTTGACAGAGACATAGCGAGAGAGGGAACACAAGCAGGGGGAGTAGGAGAGGGAGAAGCAGGCTTCCCCGCGGAGCAGGGAGCCCGATGTGGGGCTCGATCCCAGGGTCCTGGGATCAGGACCTGAGCTGAAGGCAGCCGCTTAACGACTGAGCCACCCAGGCGCCCCAAGATGCAGTTTATTGAGAAGGCAAGTATATGAAAACAAACCACTCATTGGCCTTAAAAAATACTCAGAAGTTTTCTAACCAGGACCTGATGATTATTCTTAATTAGTAGCTGTACTTCCAAAATTCAGTATTTTTTTTCTTGTTAAGCATTTTAGATGTCAAGATCTTTTTAAATATATCTTCATTCCATTTCATACTTCTATTATAAGGTTACTTTTTTCATTTTGTAAGAATTATGTACTACCATGGACAATCTTTTAAGAAGGTTTAAGTGAAAAGAAAAAGAAAACCCTAATTTGGCACCTTTAAAATCTATTTTTAAAATACTGTGAAACATTAATAAGGTTAAGAATGTAGAGAAATATATGCCATGAAATGCTTATGAGATATTATGAGATATTCTCAACCATTTATTAAAGTTAGTTTTGCATGAATAAAAGTTCCAAGCTATTAGTTAATTTCAATCATTTCTAAATATGATTGTTTACTTTTAATTAGTTGAAAATTGGTTAATCTCAACTTTTACTTTAAAACAGTGAAAAATATTACCCAGCTTCCAAAAACAATCCACTAAAGTCTAAAGCATGTATAGCTCATGACATTGAATATTTTATCATGTGGCTGTTTTCTGGCAAGCAAGGTTAAGATAGACATTTACATAGAATAGTTACTTCAGAGTTTTATTTTTTTAATCATTTTGTTTTAATTTTGGCTTTGATTTTAAATTCTCCTTCACTTGCTTACCTTAAAATAGAAATATTTGATATTTTTCCCAGAAATTATGAAGAGATATGACACAGACTATTCAAAGCATACTTTTGGGAAAAGTGTGGTTACACAGTTACCCATTCTGTCAAAATTTGTCACTTGCCAGGCATTCGTTGCTAATATTCATCTGTAGATAAATAACAAAGAAGATTGATTCAGGACCACAGAAAGGGTTTACAATTTTGCCTTTCCCCCCCTAATGTGTTACAGTTAAAAATGTGGTATATTTGTGTGTGATATCTATTCACAGGTTGATTGATACAAAGCGATCAATCATACGATCTGGTTACTTCACATTCTAGTGGCCTGTTTGTGTTTTGCCTCTTCATGTTGATTATCCTTAAGGTAATAGAAGGGGATTTAATTTATTAACCTTATCAGAAAAAATAAAATTTAAAAGAAAAAGTTAGCATCTAGTGCTACTGTGTCCCACAGGTTCTTCTACATTGGCCCACACTACCTCCACTGGTGAGTTAGAGGAGCATAACAGGACTACCACTGGTGCTTTTGCTGTTGCTAGCACATCTGCAGATGTTACTGTATCCAGTGTTACAGCTGTCACCATCCATAGACTTTCCGAGGAACAGCGGGTGCAAGTTACGAATCTCAGAAATTCAGGTCTGGACCCCAACACGTCCGAGGACGGGCTCTCTCCTCATCAAGCAGATACACAAAGTACAAGGAGAAGACCAAGAAATGCTGAACAGATAGAAAGAACTAAAGAGCTTGCAGTTGTTACTCATAGAGGTATTGGATGTTATTTTACTTGTGCCCATTTAGTTACAGCCAAAGCTATATTTTGGTAATGATTCTAATTAGAGAATGAGCTGAAAGAGAGCCAAGATGTAGGAAGCAAAAGAAAAAGTTTAAAGTAGCTGAAAAATACAGATAGTAATAGCCAAAGTGTGAATAATTTGAAAGCACAAAAATTAAAAAAAAAAAAGTGAAATACAAATATTGGGTGGGGGTGGGGGTAAAGTAGAAAGAAAAGAAAGCACAAAAGGAATAATAAAAACAAGTACTAAATATCTATTGCATATTACATGCCAGTTATGTCGAGATAATTTGAAAATAAAATAGCCAGTTTCTATTAATAAGTGTGACATATTTACACATTGATGATTTATCCTATGTAGTAATTTTCAGTATTTGCATGAAATTTTTATGTTACACAGATGCTATTTAACAATTAAGAAAATACATAATTTGGGCAAAACGGAAACGTTCTATCTGGTGATTATTTTATAAACTTGCTCTTCTATATCTAAATTACCTATCGTCTGAGCTATATCATTGTACTGAGATTTCTCATTTTGAAGAGGTAACAGCTATTCATTGAGATTATGGATCCAAATTGAAATATCCATTAACTTTCTAATTTTTACAGAAAAAAGGCCAAATCATATGTTGGTAATTTTCTAGTTAATTAACATAAGCCTACCTTTTACAAAATTAGGAAGTGTAGCAAGAGTATTTTTCTGTTTCTTGGTAGCAAGTTTCATTGAGCAGTTCATGAAAAAAAATCAGTGTAGAGTCATAAATAAAAGGACTTCATTTATATCGATATATGCTTTGGTGGAAATATTAATTGAACATGTTTCAAGTACAAAATACCTACTCCAACTCTATTTCCAACTCATCATCATATATTCTCCAAACTGGTTATGGTTTATGTAGCATGGTTGGGCATGGTTTATACAGAGCATGATGTAAGTAATGGAAAGCATTCTGTACTTAGTGTACACAAAGGAGAAAAATCAAGACAACTTTCCATAAGTTGGTTGAAAATCATACAGAAGATATCTCAGAAGCTCATTTCCATCAAAATCCATACTGAAGGTACTTTAGTTTTCTTTAATAAGCATCCTAAAATGAATTCTTAACATGTAGTAGTCTCCCTTAAAGAATGAAATCAACATCACCTTGCTTCTCTATTCACTTTCTTACCATATTTCCACTGCTAAGAATATAGGAGTCATGATAAAATTTATGATTTGCTTAATCAAGTAGAAACTTTTTCTTAGTACCAGGAGATTTAAAAAGTGTAAATATTATTAGAACATTAGGGAAAAACCCTCTTCTCTTCAGTTTTTTCACTCTCTTCAGAAAATTGCATGAGCTAACATTGACAAACTCCTCTGTAACCCATTGAATAAAAGACAGGTAATTCTCAAACGTAAGTTTATTATATAAATCAAGGAATAATACAAATACTGCTTTAGTCAAAGTTTGCTAACAAGTGATATGAGAAATTCTGGGGTTACAAATTAATATTTTATAAAACTAGGAAAAATAATTCATTTTGGAAAAAGAATAGTAGTAGTCAGTTACTCAATAAAATGATTTGGAAATTACTCAATCTAATATTTTGAACCACATTCATAAGCATATTAAGCATATTACTTCCTTGATAAATTCTAAATCAATGCTCAAATTTTCTCAATTGTCATAATCTCCTAACTCTATTTTAGAGCTAATACATGTTTCATCCTTTCCCATATTCTTTCTAAAACAGTGTTTCTGAATATAATAGCCATTTGGTAGTGCCATCTACTTTTGAAATAAATATTTCTCATCTATGTTTAAGTTATGTGTATGGAAAACATTCTAAATGGTACATTATTTTTTCAGTGACTGAAATTATTATACTTCTATCAAATCTCTGTATTAATTAGAATTGGTTCTTCTGACTCTTCTTCAGTAATCAACTGTTTCAGTGATTTCAGATAGCTAGTTATTACATTTGAGACACAAACTTTTAACATTTTGGGTAAACAATGTTAGAAATAAAAGAGACCTATTATCCTATGTCAATAATATTGTTTTTGAAAACACTCAATATTTAGCTATATTTTCAGACATACAATAGACTTTTAAAACTTGACTCTTAGCAGGGTCAAATTTCCAAATTGGAATCGGCTGACATCAAAGCAGTATTCTTTATAAAAATAATTCCAGCTTACCAGACATGCCTGGGATGCCTACTGAGTACCAGGCTGTGTTCTAGAAAATAAAGATAATAGATGACCCCCTCCTTCAAGAGACTGAGATAGAGTGGAAGAAATAGAGAAATCAATCTGGTGGTACAAGGAAAATTTTGTAAAGCTCGTAGCTGATTAGATACTCAAAGAGTTACAGGGTATATGCAGACAGTAGTCATTTAACTGACATTTTGAATGAGTCAATGAACATAATGCAGAACTAGTTTCTTATTTTTTTCTAGCTATTTTAGAGAAAACAAATTAGCTTTTGTTCTTCTATTCCATGCTCTACAATGTAGTCAGAATTGCCTTTAAAACCTGATCACATCACACCACTGCTTTGAAGCTTCCAATGGCTTCTCCATGATCTTAGGAATAAAACCAAGATTTGGTGATGACCCACAGGAGATTCCATGATCTGGCTTTTGTCCATATCTCCAAATTCATCCTGTATGACTCTCACAGTCACTCTATATTTTTTTGGCCAAACAGAAATTCTTGTAGTTGGCCAAACATATCATGTTCTTTTCTTACTTGAAGCTACTTTTATGAACCATTCCTTCCATCCTTTCAACCAGGTCATTCTAAGTCCCTTTTGAAATTTTAGTTTAAATTGTCACCTCAAAGAAAGTTAGGTTTTTCTTTTATAACTCACCATTGTACTCTGTACTTTTCCTGCATTTGTAACCACTAGCCCTGTGGCTTGTCCTATAAAATTTACCTCTCTGAGGTAAGGACTGGGTGGGTCTAGTTCATGCTGCATTCCCAGTGCCTAGAACAGCTTCTGAACCATAGACATATTTAAATAATATTTGCTAAACTAATGGATAAATATTTACAATATGACCAGCTAAAGCATTCACCTAAATTTCTTAGAAGTCTTAAAATTATAATTTCTAATATACTCAAATATTTATGTATTTCAGTACTAAAGATAATGACTTCATTTTGTCATAAATATGAATTTGCCAGTGTTTTTAATTCCTAAAAGGCATTGATATTCTCATGAACCCATAATAATATATTGCTTTTATATAGTACCACTTCAAAATTCACAACATAAAACTAGATATAAATATGTCTTGCTGATAGTTCTTATCCATTTATAAAATTGAAGGATATTTATAGTTAAACCCAAGAAAGTTATGAAGTTGATAAATTTCATATGAATAAATATTAATGTTATGCAATGGATATTATTTTGCTGAAAGTCATTACCATTTAAAGCATATATGTGATAGAGATTGTGATTGCATAGGTTCCTTTGAGGTGTTCAAGTCCATACTATTTTATACTGTATGATAATTTAGTTTATTTTTCATAATTTTTCTTTAGTCACACTAATTTCATTTTCATTTTGTGATATCTTTTGATCATTACTAGTTCCCAATTTATTCTCAATAAATTGAGGCAATTAAGTACTTAGAATTGACATCAATATTGCTATAAACACAAAGAAGACACGGACACTAAAATTGCACATAGTATCTGGTACTTGGTACTTGTGTGCTGTGGATTCAAAATCTATGTATTAACTTACTATAAATCAGCATAGCTAATTAATTTATTATCAATAACAGCCATGCAATTAATGAATAATTAGAAAAAACTTGGAATGTTTATCAAAGATATTTTCAGTTCTCTATAGAATACTATTCCAATTAATTTTCCTATTATACTATAGTTAAAACATCAGTTAATTTGGGATGCCTGGTGGCTCCATTGGTTGAGCATCTGTCTTTGGCTCAGGTCATGATCCCAGGGTCCTGGGAAGGAGTCCCGCATTGGATTCCTTGCCCAGCGAGAAGCCTGCTTCTCCCTCTGCCTGCCACTCCCCCCTGCTTGTGCTCTCGCTCTCTCTCACAAATAAATAAATAAATTTTTTTAAAAAATCAGTTAATTCACTTTCAATTATCTTAAAATATTTTTTCACTTTCTACTTTTACTCAGTAAAAGAAAATCATTTCCAATTTTCTTCATTTAGAAATAGTCTCTTGACATTGAAATAAAAAGTAAAAAAGAAAGAAGAATACTAATAAACAATGTTGGTTTAGATCTTCTTTAAACTGTGTATTAACACCACACCACAGTTTCCTGTGGTCTTAGTTAGCATCCAGTCGTCCTCAGAAGGAGAATTCAGTTTTTATTGACTGGCCTGTAGTCCACTTTTGCCACCTACTATGTGTGAGACCTTGTGCAGGTTACATGAACTATCAGAGCTCTATTTCCACATCTGTAAAATAGTATCATTGTATTACATTAGGGTTTCTGTGAGGATTAAACATGGTATTGGGTGGAAGTGCTAAAAATTCTTAGGTATTTTCTCCCAGTGGAAAGATAAAACCAAATTGCCCACCGTTGCTGGTTAGTTCTGAGGTTGGAGAACTAGACTGAGTCTATACTTGCCCCTTGTTAGCTATCTGGTCTTAAGCAATAACCTCAACTCTCAAATCTCAACTTCTTATTAATGGAAAAACCTGCCTCATAGTTAGCTGTGTGGAAAAATATAGCACAGTTGTTGACTTGTGTTCAACAAATACTAATTATTGTTACTTGTATAATTATTCACCAAAGAGTTTTAACTCTTATTGTGTGCATGACATTGTACTGGAGAGGAGGGGTATAAAAATGAAGAATGCAGGTTATGCCATCAGGTAGTCTGTATAACTTAAAAAAAAAAAAAAGTAATTACAAATTTACTGTGAGAAATACTACCAGAACAGTATTTTTGAAATGCTATTGAAGTAAGGAGAGCGACTACCACTGAATGTAAAAAGTCAGGGAAGGCTGCACACAGGATTTTAGAACTAGTTCTTGAAATAGGAATAAAAGTTTCAAACTAGTAAATTGTGTTTATTACAAGATGCAATGAAAATGCTTTGAATAGATACTTGTGCTGAATAAAAATATGAGAAGTCTATACAAAAATAAATACAGAAAGTGTTCAACTATGCTTAATAGGAGTTTACATTCATATAAATAATCTAAAAACAATTGATATTTTTAGTTTACAAAATACCCAGATGTCTAAAATTAGTTAATGTAATAATATCTAGTAATATTTTAAATTTTCAACCTTAACTATAAGCTCTTTTGAAATTATTTATTAATATTTACTTAAACCATCTTTTCCCATAATGCCTAACCCTATAGTTCAGTATAGTTCAGCCCTAAGAGATTTCAGCTCAAAGTTGACCTAAGGTAACAGGACCTATGTAATAATATAATTAAAACATTACAAGTAGAGGGGCACCTGAGTGGCTCAGTCGTTAAGTGTCTGCCTTCGGCTCAGGTCATGATCCCAGGGTCCTGGGATCGAGCCCCTCATCGGGCTCGCTGCTCAGCAGGAAGCCTGCTTTTCCTTCTCACAGTCCCCTTGCTTGTGTTCCTTCTCAAGCTGCGTCTCTCTCTGTCAAATAAATAAAAAAAATCTTTTAAAAAATTAAAAAATAAAACATTACAAGTAGAGCATCCTGTACTTCTAGAATTATATATTTGAGAATTATCTAGGATATTTCAGATTCATCTAATACACCATTGTTATTTTGTAAAGAAAATTGTGGTCTGGCAGAGGATATATGAAGAGCTAGTTCATATCGCTAGACTAGTATTCATTCTTTCTTTGATTTATTCAGGATTTATAAGGGTCTAATATATGCAAAGTCTTGTATTAGATGATATTAACGTTAAAGTAATATAGATAATAAGCACAATTGGTGTTTCTTAAGAAGTTTATGGTCATGTCATTTAAAAAATAATCATTAAGATGTGTTTTCTCCACATAATTTAATTTAACATTGTTTTTCTGTTATATTGTAGAATATTTCTTTTTTTTTTTTTTTCAATATGTAGACAAGTTCTGTCTGCCGTTAATGAGCAGCATTGGTAGTTGCTGTTTTCGAGTATAAAATGTGAATATATTCTTATGAAGAGTTAGTATATATCAATATATAATTATAAACTCTCTTTTATTGTTCTTCCTAGTGGAATATTAACTTAGATGATTATAGCATGTTGTGGAGTCAAATGTGTTATGAGCATTTTACAGCCATTGCTGCTGTTTATTTTGACATAGTGTTAGTCGATTTGTCCATAGTATGTTTAATGGTATGTTTAATCATATCAATAGGATCAAGCAGAGCTTTAGTCTGATTTACAAAGTAATATGAAATTATGTTCAACTAAAATTGAATATGATGTAGACTCCCCCCTCTTTTTAACAGCAGCCTAGAAGAAAACCTATTTTAATCATCAGTTTTTGACTAGAATTCTTTATTATTTTCACCTTTAAGATAAGAATGGTTAATTCAGCATAAAACTTCATTTTAGGTCAGCAGTTTTTATCTAAACAAAAGCAGTATTTTTTTTTCATTTTTATCATAAGCAATATTTTTTCAAGTTAGCTTATCTTAACGTTTACATTGCTTAACAGAAAAGGGAAAACAGACTATCAAACAAACTGGAATTTCTAGTTTAATTCAGATGTCAAATTCTGTGATATTTGAATTTCGTTAAAATGAAACCCAAAATGTAATATGACAAAAACTTTATTGTATTGAAGTGATAGTTTTTGTGTGCCTACTACATGCCTTCTACTAATAGGCTTTCTGGCCACATGTAAAATTTTAAATATTTTCAACAGCTTGTAAGCAACCAATACTGTTTTCAAAAATTCTATTAATAGTTTTAGAGAGTATACACTTGTAAATCTAAAACATGTTCTTTTTGTTTTGTTTTTTTTAAATCTTCATAAACAATAGCACAATAAAGAAGTTAATTTATGGATGGTTACTTAGATCTTTATGGATATGGATATATGTCCATCAAATATTAGGGTTTTATTGAACATATTATCTCTTTGCTAAGCATGTGATGAATACAAAAGAAGTAGAATATGGTCTTAATTTGGGGCACCTGGGTGGCTCAGTTGGTTAAGCAACTGCCTTCGGCTCAGGTCATGATCCTGGAGTCCCTGGATCAAGTCCTGCATCGGGCTCCCTGCTCGGCAGGGAGCCTGCTTCTCCCTCTGACCCTCCCCCTTCTCATGTGCTCACTCTCTCTCTCATTCTGTCTCAGATAAATAAATAAAATCTTAAAAAAAAAAAAAGAATATGGTCTTAATTATTAAGGGAAAATTGTAGGGATAAAACTGCAGAGAAAAGCTGTCACATCTAAGAGAAGGAATTGCTACAGAATGAATATGATATGTGAGTGGGAATGAGTTATAGCTATCTTCAAATATGTGATGCGTTGTTATATGTAAGAGAGATCAAACTTGTTTGGCCATAGGTTGTAGAATTTGGTGTATGGAACCACAGGGAGATAAAAAATTTTATAAAGAAGACTTCTAACATTGAGTTTTGTTCAAATACAGATTTTGTGTTTCAGGAAGCAGTAAATTCCCAAATCACTAATAAGATATTCAAGCACAGCTTGATGGACAAATTAGTTATTTAGAAAGCATTTAAGCATCAAAGAGTATATCAGTAATATGATTGTTACTGCCCCGTCTAATCCTAAGTGTCTATAAATCTATCCAGATATATATTAAATGTATTTGTCATCATCTTCTATTTCCTCTTGATGTTTGAGTTGATGTGGGCTTATTGTTATGGTTATCAAATTGTATAGCCAATGTTAAAACAACCATAGATGTGGCCAGCACTAATACCAAGGAAGTTGCAGAAGGCTCTCTCCTTATTTCAATAGATGAGAACTCGGCCACATAAACATTTCTCCCAGACCCCAATGCCTACCTATATGCCTTAAATTCTAAAAACTCTCCATTTGAGGATCTAATTCTATCTTTTTAAGTTTAAGATGACAAGAGTTACTTTCTTCAGGATCTCCTTTTCTTTTTCCTTTCCATTCTCTTCTTTTCTTCTTTCCTTCCTTTTTGTATTTTCTTTCTTTCTCCCCCTTCATCTCTTTCTTTCAATCTATTTTTTTTCTCACTTCTTTTCTTTAGCAATCTTCCTTCCTTTCTGTCTCCCTCTTTCCCTCCCTCCCTTCTCTTCCTTTCCCTTCCTTCCTTCTTCAACAAATGTTTACTGAGTTACTTACACACCAGACTTTCTTCCGGTGCTTGAGCAAATAACATTGAACAAAAATGAGTAGACCCTGCTTCACTGAGTTTATATTCAAGTGAGGAGAAAAAGACAACATGCAAATAAACAAAAAACTACTCGATGGTAGCAAGGATGGTGAAGAAAATTAAAACAGGCTATGTGATATATGGGTGACTACCTTAGTTTGGAGAGCAGGAAAGGCCTCTTTGAGGAGGTGAAAGTTAAAATGAGACCTGAACATCATGGAAGAAGACAGCCATGCTAAGATCACAGGAGAAAGCATATCAGGTAGATAAAACAACTAGCTAAAAAGAGTTTTGAGTTTTTCTTGAGAAAAAGGCAGCCCAGTGTGCTGGAGTTCAGTGGCCAAGGAGGAGAGAGGTAGAGATGCGGTGGGAAACTGGTGGAAACCACATACCATGTAGGCTCTGAGGCCCAGGTAAACAGTTTTATTTTAATCTAAAAGAGATGGGAGCCATTGGTGGTCTTTAGCAGGGAA
The DNA here is from genome assembly GCF_029215605.1 of Mirounga angustirostris. Taxonomy (NCBI): domain Eukaryota; kingdom Metazoa; phylum Chordata; class Mammalia; order Carnivora; family Phocidae; genus Mirounga; species Mirounga angustirostris. The sequence goes on from NW_026991712.1 coordinate 25,662,306, forward strand.
GTAATATTATCTAATGTAACTTTAAGATCTTATTTCAAACAAGAAATTAAAGAAAAAATTTAAATAGGAGCAGGCAGACAAATTAGTAATGTATACAGAGGTGCAAATAATAGTTGATAGAGACTGGGAGTCTAAGTTTTAGACTATGCTTCTCAAACTTCAATGTGAATACAAATCACCTGGCAGTCTTGTTCAAATGCAGATTGTGATTTGGTGGAATTGGGTGGGATCTGAGGTTCTGCACTTCTAACAAGACTACAGGTTATGTTGATACACTGAATAGCAAGAATTTACATGAGGATAATTATCATTTAGAGAGAGCAATACTTGTCAAATACTACCTGCTCTCTGTCCATTCTCCAAGAGATCTTGTTCTCCACTTGAAATATTCCCAATGCTGATAAACTGTCTCAGAGGATATAGTAAAATTATATTTTAATTCTGTAAGAATTACTCTAGTGGTGGGAAATTCATGAGTCGAGGGGATATTTTAGGGCAGATGGATTTCCTGGGTCAACTTTAATGACAATAATTTTGTCAACTCTTAAGAATGACTGAGCTGATTATATTAGTTACAATTTCACTGGAAAGATCAATGAATGTATGGATAAATGATGAAAGCATTTATTCTATAACTTGAAAGGATTTTTAAAAAAATGTATTATCAAATAAGGAAAACACACAAAGATTAGTTTCCCTTTACTTAGCATGTTTCAAAATCTCTGGAAGGTTAATTGATAGATGGAAGCAAACCAGTGAAAAGAAGAATACAAAATCTGATTATCAAATCAAAAATTTTCATGATTGAATAATTAAGCATTATCTTCTATTTTATATAAATGGCAAAGTTGTATTTGCCTGCTTGAATTCCCAGGTCTTTCTTTATGATACTAAGTGATGTATGGATTTTCATGCATGTTTAGCATAAATAATAACAGAATAGAGGATTTATAACTTTTTAAAAATTACCTGGTTGCATATGATTCTTGTAAGACACTTTCATTTATTATGTTAATTATTGATTTTTTATGGAAGAACTTTGATATTGGTCAAATAGATACATATCTAACAGGTATTATTAACATTTAGGTGAGTGTATTACATATAAATATTGACTATTGCATGCTTTATCAATATCTTGTCATTTTTTTTGTTTTTTTTCCATTGTTCTCTTGACTTTTTCCTAATTATATTATTTTGTGGAAAACTGTGTTCAGCGTTGATATGTGTAGCAATTTAAAAATCCATGTCTAGAAATGTACTGATTTATTATTTAAATACATAATTATTTATTATCATCCTCATTTTCTATTCCATTACCACATTTCATCACATTTGTAAAATTGTCAAAACTGTGTTATTCATACCAGTAAATATATTTTTATATTTTGTTGAGTAAGTTGCTCTTAAGGGAGAAAGAAGAGAAAAAATAAATGTTAGAATTTACTTGATAGTAATAGGTTTATATATTTTAGAAAGGTATTAGATAAAAATACCCTGAATGCCTGAGAACCGTTATGACAATATTAAGCAATGAAAACATTTTTTTCACAACTGATAAACTTGCAAGTAACTATTTTAACATTTTTATCCAATGCTACCCCTCAAGCCATGATTTTGAGTTATTCTTTTGCAAAGAGATTTTAAGAACTACTGATGACCCTGTGTTTCTGTTTTCCTTTGAGTATATTTTAGAAGGCATATATCTTTTCACGTTAATTGGAACTATCGTCTCAAAACAGTGGTCTTCATAAATGCTATTATTTTTTTTTTTGATTTTCAACCCCATCGTTATGCTTGTCAGTAATTGCTAACCATATATCTTGGTAGCTTATTCCTTATATTAACATACTATGTCTCATTTTTGTGGAATGGGCAAACAAAGGAAGAAAATATATACTGCATTGATTAAAAAGGAAAGCTTAAAAATTGGAGATGAAAATGGTTTTGTGTGTCACTGATTTCCCCTGATGGTTACCAGAGCTCATTATTTTACCTGTGAATAATGGTCACAGTAAATGTGATGCTTGGGACTTTTAAATCTTTTCCCTTGTTAAAATATTTTGAAGGGGCTAGACTTTCTATCTGTGCTCCAAGTTGGTGCCAAAGTGGACTCTGTATGAGTATGAAGGAATGGTCCTATGTTAGAGACACTTTTCTCTTTTTCAGGATTATTTCAGGGCATTTTCACCCACTTTTGCAACAAGCTGCTTCTCTTGCATATAGTTTTCTAGAGCATATGGCTGCCCTGCTGTGCACAGAGTGAAATCACACAATTAAGTCTTACAATTTTAGGAAGAGCAGAACCTTCATATATGGCAGAACAGCATGGTATTAGGTTTGGGGTGCATTGCATAGAATATTTTTCTCTTCACAATTACATCATTTATATTCTAAATCATGGATTTATTGCTTTTTAGTGTTGATGGTTGATTTTCCTTTGTTTAAAATATTCTTCAAATGGCATTTCTTCCTCAATACCAAATGGGATTAAAGTGACAAATTTCTAGATGGACTTTTATCTATATCCCAGAGAGGTTAGAAATTTTTCATTCATAAGGCTTACATTAAGGGAAAAATAAAGTTTATCAACTCTCCTGAACTTTCCATTAGAAAGGAATGCAGCCAAAGATGGTTTAACTAAAAAGATTACAGGATGATTTGAATTTCATATAGCAGTTGGCTTGTGCTACACCTTTTTTATTCATCTGTTCACATTTTTAAAATAAGGTATTAAGAGACTTCAAGCCATAGGACTATACTTGGCACTATCGGTAAATAATCAATATCTTTATTCAATATTAAGTTAATGAAGCCAATTCTATTCCATATTAAAGTGAAACATGCTTAAAGTCAGATATTGTTGACTGCTTAAATTTTATATGATAAGCTTTGATTTAAAAAGTAAATGAGGATAGTATATATTAATCCCATTTATTTGGGTTTTCTGGGATATACATTTGAGAGCTCTGATTAAATATATGGAATGCTGTTATTCCATAGTCAGAAGGTGGTATAGCCACTAGGATTCAAGTATCAGAGTCAATTGAATGAACGTATTTAACTAACATGTGTATGACCTTGGGAAATCTACTTAGCGCTTCTCCATTTTACATCTGTGCAAAGGAGGAAAATAATCCCATTTTGAGTGGATATTTTGTGGTTTAAAAAACAGTAGGCATAGAGTGCCTGTACTTTAGATACACAACCAGTAAATGATACGGCCCACTTCTGGATCTGGTATAGGAAGAAAATATGCTCTAGTAATATAAAAATTATATAAGGTAAAGCATGAACAAATTAAGAAAATAATTAACACAAAGTTTTAAATTTCTTAGGTAGGTTATTCCTTAGAAATAAATATGGATAGTTTAATGCAATATTGATAGAGAATTATGGAAGCAAATAATATATTCAGCTTTATTTAACACTATCCATACTGATCTCATGAATAAATTATACCAAAGTAATGTATAGCATTCAATTCATCTTGGGTTTCTATTTACCTCATATTTTTTTGCCAGTTTACCCTTAATTCAGTTACTCTCTAACTTTAGTACAGCCAACTCACTTATCTTTTTATCTACTCTATCCTTGTGAATTTTCTTTGTTTCTTGGGCAGAGCAAAGAAATTGCTAGAAAAGAGAGTAGATATGTACTTCTTCAAAACATTCCCTAGGAATTAAGTAAGCAACTAATGGTAGAATCATGAGCAACAGTCACCCATATTTTTACTTAAATGTTACCTTTTGAAGTGTAAGAGTGGTTTTAAATACATTAAAGGATGTTTAATACATATCTCCAATGGTTTTCATGTACCAGTGGCATATCCTTCAGAATCCATTGGGAAACAGTGGAACATGGGCTAATTCAATAAGGGTTTACTTTACAAAGGGATTATTTCTAAATGACTGGATGTAAAGAAGCCACAAGCAATCATGCCGTCATGCAGAGTAGTAGCAGTTAGGCTTCACCATTGCTGACCACTGGGATAAGCGGAGGGAGATGTTGGATGAAGGGATGTATATCAGTCTGGTATGAAAAAACTAGTGACCTTCAGTTAAGGTCCTAGTCAATTCCAGTCAAAGTAATGGTAAGAGACCCTGCAGAATCATCCTGATCTAACTTTCCTTCCTCCCACCATCCTGGTAGACTTCTCCAGAGAATAAGGGAGCCTGTTTATAGAATCTAGAGCTTCACAAACTTAAATGTACATAAGAATCATCTGAGGATCTTCTTAAACCGTAAATTCTAATTCAATAGGTCTGGGGGGGGGGGCTTGGTAGTTTGCTTTTCTGACAAGCCTTCAGTTAGTGTCAGCCCTTCTAGACAATGCCCACAATTTATGTGGCAGGATGTAGCCTATTCAGATCAATCTTCTGCCCAAAAAACGAGGAGGATAGATCTGGAAAGGCATGTAGACAATATAGAATATAGATGGGTTATGATCAGTTCTTTGCTGCCTCAACATCATTTCTTCAGCAGTATAACTCTGCATCAGATATAACTATCAGAGCCCATTTATGCTTGTTTTGTTTTTTTTCCCCCCCATCTATGCTTGTTTTAAGCAGAAGCCAGGCAATGATACCAAGGCTTCCAGTGAAGAAGTTAGATAAAATATGATAATCTGAAATGAGAGAGATGAGGAAATATTGTTACTTATTAAGGTAATAATATTTTCCTGGATTTTTTATTTAAAATTATTCCCTGTACCAATGAAATTTGTAGTGGATGAATCTATTCCACTGCCTCAGTCTGATGATATTCATTAACTGTGGTCACTATTATTCAAGCAGTTGTTTCTTTCCCAATTAGTTTCATATTAGAAAGCATTATAGTGATCTCTGATATCAAATGTAAAACAAATATGGGACATAAAATTACTTCATTTATTTTGAATAAGAAAAAGGATTTTTTTTGTTTGTTTTTAATAAAACTGCAGGTGTATTTTTTTGTTGTTGTTGAGATTATTTGGGAAGTTTTGCCTAATCCTGATATTCCCTAAGGCACTCATGTGAAAACCAGGGCTATCTTAAGCATCCTACTTAAAAAAAAAAAAAAAGAACGTTATCATTTTTCATGTTATATTTTATAGTGAAATTACCCTTAGTAAAATTAAAATGTGAAAATTATGACAAGAGAACAGAAATTACAAACAAAATGAATAGAAAATCATTTCTATTCAAAAGAATATATCAAAAAAGGGCCTAGGGAAATGAATGGAGTGGATCTTAATGTTTAATGGTAGAACTAAAGATAATTTAAAAAGTTCCTCCGAAGCTATCAGAAAAATGAGCATTAAAACAATGAAAGATTAAGACAGTTTTAAAAGTGTTAAAAATGTCTGTGAACCATACCAATGGTGACTCTTCCCATATGGTGACTTTTATTATGCCAATTATAAGAATCCCTAAAGAGAATATAAAAAATCCCACATTTTTCTTATAATCCTGACATTTTACAGCACGCCATAACTGTAAGACCTGTTACGCCAAGCATTGCGGGTGCATCTGCTGGTATCTACATAAGTGTTTTGGATTCCTGAATTTGTTCCATTTCTGGGAGGAAAGAAAGCCCATATACAAATTTTAGAGTCTTTATCCAATAATTAGTTGTGTAATTTTTCAACCAATTATTCAGTCATCCATTATCTCAAAAAAAGCAACAAAATTGGGGTGCCTGGGTGGCCCAGATGGTTGAGCGTCTGCCTTCGGCTCAGGTCATGATCCCAGGGTCCTGGGATCCCACCCCACAACAGGCTTCTGGCTCAGCGGGGAACCTGCTTCTCCCTCTCCCTCTGCCTCTCCCCCTGTTCATGCTCTCTCTCTCTGTATCTCTGTGTCTCAAATGAATAAATAAAAATATCTTTTTAAAAAGCAACAAAATTAATTCAGATTTGTAAAAATTAAGAAATTGAGGGGCACCTGGGTGGCTCAGTCGTTAAGCATCTGCCTTCAGCTCAGGTCATGATCCCAGGGTCCTGGGATCGAGCCCCGCATCGGGCTCCCTGCTCGGCAGGAGGCCTGCTTCTCCCTCTCCCACTCCCCCTGCTTGTGTTCCCTCTCTCACTGTGTCTCTCTCTGTCAAATAAATAAATAAAATCTTTAAAAAAAAATTAAGAAATTGATTTTATAAAGTATGATGTCTCTTTCCACTCTGGTCACTCTATTAGTTTTCCAAGTAAAAAAAAAAAATGCACTTATTTCTCAATCTGAAATGATTAAAAAATAAGATTTCAAAGATTGAGGGTCTAGGTTGTTCTCATTAAAACTTTCAGACTTTATAGCTTCAAAATCTTCTTTTGTAAAAGTGAAAATGGGCCTGTTACAAGAATGCCTTAAAATATGCTGAATAGCTATACCTATGTTCATAAAAACTAGTATGATTGTATATCTAAGGATGTTTCTATATATTTTTTATTAAATTTACTATTTTGGTCAAAGGCTTTAGGGGTGATATATATATAGATATATATAGAAATCCAGGGAAAGTAGATGATTTAACTTATATACCATCTATACACAGTGAAAAAGACATGACCCAGAATAGTTGAAAATTTTTTAGTATATTGTAGCTCCTAGCCTCTGAAACTGATTAGATCTTAAAATTATAACTAGTAATAACAATGATAAGAATAATTAACATTTATTAAACTCTTGCTGTGTTCTGATACCTGAAATTTGTTGTGGGATTTAAGCATAGTAATACAATCTATAATCTTAAATTTTCTTTCAGCTAAAAATTGGACAACACATACATTTATATTTATATACTCTATATGCAAGATTGAGTGCTAGCCACAAACTAGCATGGTAGCATAAATCAAAGCTTAGGACTTTAAAAAAAATTAGAGTGTCTGAACCATATAACTTATTCCTATCAATTTTAAAAGGGATAATGCATTAGATTTTAAGTAATTTCAGAATTGAATATATATCATTTCTTACTACATTTAATTGATTTAATTCCATCATTTTAAATTTGAGAATATTTTGAATCTTACATATGCCTAGTATGTAAGTCTCTACAAATGAACTTTTCAGTGCTTTTGAGCATATTTAGTTGTACCACTGCCTTTCTCATTAAATGGTGGCCAGTACCATTTTTCTTCTTTTAACATATTGGTAAATAAAATACTTTTCACAAAGATTCAGAAGCCACTTACTAATATGTTGCTGAATTTTCTATTATGCCTTTTCAGTGTATAATCCAGAAAAATGATCTAATTGCAAAATATCTCCAATCATTTTTAAAAATTATACTACAGAAATGTTTATAATGCAAAATTCTATTCTCAGAAATTTGTATCAAGTGGTAAATCTTATATGAAAGATAGCTAAGGAGACACTGCAAAAATACTGCCTAGCTTTTACTCCAGTGTCAGTATAGTTTCTTGATCTTTCTTCTTCCAAGGATGATGTGGAAGGAGGGACCGATTAGATGCCTTCATGCTAAAAATGTCCTGAAGAAGTGTTTTGTTCTGCCAGTATAGGATATAGAAAACAGGTGTTAAATTTTAATGTGCTTTAGCCCCGTTTCATGGGGCCACCATTTCCTTTAAACAACAAACAAGTAAACAAACAGAATGTATCCTCTTCACACAGTTGGATGTTTTTATAATCTCTCTATATATTTTAAATTTTGGGATAGAATTAGAGTATTCCAATTACATCAGTCTTTCCTTTTCCCTTTGGTCCAAATTCTACACCTAAATACTTAAGAATAAATGAATGAATCTCTTAGAAATGAATAGAGAAGTCAAATAACTTGTCCCATGTCTTTTGGGACTAGCACACAGGTGTCCCAACTCCTAGCCCTGTGATAGAAATACTACAAATAGCACACCATTCTTTAACATGATATTGACCTGTAATAAAATTCCTAACCAATGATTGATTATATTACTTAGTACCCAGGTAATTGAATCCACTGTCAATAGTTAGATGTGCTATAGTCTCTAAATCAAACAACCTACACACATCTTAGTATTAATAACCAAAACAAAACCTAAAGGAATTATTTTATTAGTGTAATTTACTTATTGAGTATAAAGGTAAAGATAGGATTGCAATTAATTCAAAATAAGAAGTAAGAATTATACATCCAGGTATCATGATATCAAACACAGTAGAAAAGAGTTGAAAAGTTAAAATGAGGCAAAAGTAACCCCCCGTCAATAAGATAAGATGACTTACTTTCTCAAAAGAAATGAATTACTTTTCCAAAGAACTATAATCTGATTTAATCACAGATTTATAATGCAGCTACTGACACTTACAAGATAAATTATTGTAAAAATAAATACTACAAATTTAGAAGATTATAATGAACAGAATATTGCATTTGTTTTATTTTTATTATTGTGTTAGAATATAATCAAGGTAGAAAACGAAAGGTAACACTCAGTAAATAATGCCATTGTTCTTCTACTAGAGTCCCATAGAAATCTGAAATATTTTTTTCCAATGGAAAAATGTTCTGCTCCTTACTAATACTAAATATGTCTGTTTTTTTTCCTTTTCAAAGATCATAGTTCTACAAAATTGCATACTATCTATATGTAGCAATGAAAGAATATAAAAAATGCAGGTATCTGACTTTTGAGATTATGTAGTAAGGAGTCCATTAATTTTCAAATAAGGAACTTGAAACCAGGAGATGTCTTATGACTTTAAGTTTTAGAAGCTCAGTGATAGTGGGAACAGTTAAAGCTCTTTTCCAAACCTCCAACTGATGGTTGAATTCCCTTTATCACAACTGTGTGATATGGTCAGTTTCCTAACATTAAATGCTGACACCAACACTAAATCTACTACCTTCCAACTGATTTTCTCCTACTAATACCATATATTCTCAGGTTACACTAATAAAGATTCTCTAACATAAAAAGAAAGTCATATGCCTCCTATTTCAGACATATATGCACACACATATGTTGATGTTTGAACAAAATCAAATTCTTTAACCATATATGTGTATATATGGTTAATTTTAATAAAAGGCATTATAAATTCAATAATTTCAAATAGGTGATTTTAGTTGATTAACATGGAAGTTACATGAGTCTTAATAAACATCAATCACCATTTTTTGGTAAGTTTTAAAATACATTTTAGATTTCAAATTGATTTTGAAGATAACAGAATAATGATTGATCTGAAAAATACTGCAGTGCTAATCCCCTACAGTGGTTTAAAACTGCTTTAACAGGGACGCCTGGGTGGCTCAGTCGGTTAAGCATCTGGCTTCGGCTCAGGTCATGATCTCAGGGTCCTGGGATTGAGCCCCACATTGGGCTCCCTGCTCAGGGAAGCCTGCTTCTCCCTCTCCCACTCCCCTTGCTTGTGTTCCCTCTCTCTCTGTGTCTCTCTCTGTCAAACAAATAAATAAATAAAATAAATAAATAAATAAATAAATAAATAAATAAATAAATAAATAAATAAATAAAATAAAACTGCTATAACAAAGATAACAGAAACAAAATGGTTTTTTTAGTGTCCAGGGCATAAAACTGAAAAAAATAAAAAAAAATAAAGGTAGTTTGTGGATTTGATTGTTGCCCTAATGAAGTCCTTTCTCTAGACTTTTTCCATATTGTAAAATATTTTCCTAATACTAAAAAAAGCATAAATCAAACCAAAAAAGCAATAAAAAAAAGTTAAAAACTGTTTAGCATGTGAAAAGCAGAAGAAAACAAATGAAATAGTTATTTGTGCATATGTCTACATGTCTTGCATTTAATGAAATTAAAAAAAATTATTAGAACATATAGTTTTTATATATTTAAAAATAGCTTTATACATGAAACTACTTCTACTTGAACATGCATTCTTTTATCACTTTTTCCCTCCTGATTTATAATTAATAAAGGAAATCCTCCCAACAAAATGTCTTTAGTTGAATGAGCCAAAATTTACAATATTGCATGTATTCATTCAGTCATACACTCATAGAAATTCCACATGAGTAAAATGCTATTTCTGCCTTTGAGAAGCTCAGAGTTCAGTGAGAGGAATTGACACAAACAACACACCATTATTTAACATTTTCTTAACCTGTATTTATAGACCACAACACATTTTAATATATCTCTATGATAAAATAAAGTTTATATGCTTATTACTGAGATATACCTGTTAAAAAGATCAGGTTAATTTTATAATGTTAAATATGGTTAATAGAAGCACTCATTGCTTAATGGTATGTTGTTATTTAGTATATATACCTTGTAATACATGACAAAATTTATATTTTTATGGCATATACTTTAGGTTTAACATTTCACTGATACATAATTTAGAGTAGGGTCTTATTGTTGGTACTTGCAGTATTTGTTCTTTCAATTTATTTCTAAAGAGATATACATTATGTATTCTTTTTATTGAAATCATAAAAAGATCTAAAGTATGTGTTTACTGTTTAACATAAAGTTTTTTGTGAATTAAAATTTAATATTATTTTCCATTCATTCCTTTTTCTCCTCTAAAATGGATATTCTCCTGGCCTTCTATCTTCCGCATCTGTATTACATCAGAACACATTTTAAAAAGATAGATTTTTTTTCTTCAATTGAAATTGAAAAACAGATGCTTAAAAGGGTAAATAATAATAATAATAATAAAAATGGGTCCCTTTAGAACCAGGAAAATATTTAAAACTCTTTGGTCTGAGGTGATGCTTTTTGAGCTAGGTATTGTTACTGACTTCACCCAACCACATAAACAAGTCTAAATGCAAGCAACTTACATAAACCTTTACACACACACACACACACACACACACCCCTCTGTAGTTTTCAACTTTCTTTATTCCCAGGTACACTTTATAGAATTGAGCTCTTTTTGACCTTCTGGCCTTTTCTTCTTCAATTTTGGCCTTTGGGTTTACAATTTTTTCTTTATTCTTTAAAGAATTCCAGATTTATGCTAAAACTACCATGAAATCTTCAGGCTCATCTGTAATAGTTGAAGTCACATGTTACAGTGCAGAGGAAAGTAGAGGTAGAATTCCTATTTATAATTCACGTTTGGATTGAGATTATCCAGAACTTTGCCTCAAAATATAAAATGTATATTTTATTAAGAAGAACTTAAGGAAAACAGGAAAATTCACAAAGTGGCAGAACTAAATTTAGAGCAGTTGAATACTGCAGTAGAATCGAACTCTGGCTTACCATGGGGAGGGAGATGTGGAAGAGAAGAAAGCACAATTTTCAAAGGTGGTCTTTCTTTTCCTGATAAAGAATCTCAGAGCTATCAAGAGACTGAGCTGTCATCTAGTCCTAGCCTCTTATTTTAAGAGAAAAGCCCGAGGTCAAAAGACAGATTCTTGTTCAAAATCACACAACTAATAATTGCTAAGAATCGGGTCTCTTAAATCCTGCTCCAATGGTCATTTCCTTCCTTTTTTAAACGTAGTAAGTATAATAGTCCATAACTATATATTCTAGTAAATCATAAGACCCTGTCTCACCCTTCTACTTTTGAGGTATTAATAAGAAACAAATCACATAAAATGTTTCAAAACTAATAAAATACCCGTGATATGAACTACGTGGGTAAAATAGCAAGTAAGAATTAATGAAATGATCATTTTAAGCTATCTAACAAAAATCAGTATTGCTTTTTTCCAATTCATGGCCTGAACAAAACCTAACTGCCTAATGTAATCCCTAGACTGTAAATCTTATAAAAATCAATATGTAAAAATTTCTAAATTATAATTGAAGAAGTTAAGTATATCCCTTGCATTATTTTTCATGCTGGTTTTTAAAAGAAAATAATTGATATTTAAATGTCTCATGAGATCGGGTTGCATAACTTTTTTTTAATTAGTGGGGTTTCAATTAAATAGATTTCCTTTATTTCGCTTGGTGTCATTGTTTATCACTTTTAAAAACTACATAGCGGGCGCCTGGGTGGCTCAGTTGGTTAGCAACTGCCTTCGGCTCAGGTCATGATTCTGGGGCCCCGGGATCAAGTCCCACATCAGGCTCCCTGCTCAGCAGGGGGTCTGCTTCTCCCTCTGACCCTTCCCCTCTCAGCTCTGTCTCCCATTCTTTCAGATAAATAAATAAAATCTTTAAAAAAAAAAATACATAGCAACTGTAGTTAATCCAATAATTTATACTCTTTTCCTTTATCTAAAATACTTGAAAATTGGTTTTAAAAATATTTCAGTTACTTCATTGAATTTATATTTACCTTTTAGGTAAATACAGTCATATCTATTTTAATACAGTGCACAATGAAATACACCAGCCTCTTATGATACTTTCAATATCATAATATCAAAAACAATAGCAAGTTATTTTAGGTGAAACCCAAATAGTTGTAATTCACTTTTATAAATTTTATAGACCATCATTTCAAAAGCCATGACTTTGAAAATAAATAGTTATTGGCAGAAATACTAAAATATATATTAAGTTTTTCCAATACCATTTTCTTAAGTGTGTCCTAATATTTCACTTAGGCTAAATTACCTAAAAAATTATATTACTTTAAGAACCTAGTTCATTAAATTCTTCCCACTTTTATAATGTCTCAGTATTTTATTTTTCTAGTTTAATTTTTCCATAAAACTTGATGAACTCAAGTTATATAAAGTGTTAATGTTTTGCTCTCATATAAAAACTTGCATAATATTTAAAAACATATCCACACATATATGCAGGATTCTCCCTATAGAACACTTAAAATCCTTCACTACTGCTTGGTATTTTACTACTTAGTGATTATATTGCTGTATTATCTTTTTTATTTTCTTCTGGGTATCTACATCAGGCTTAAGAAAGCAGTTTCTTTAACTTGCATAATTCAATGCTAACAAAATTTGTTAACTTGAATTTTATTTTAAAATTGTATATCCTGATACATGTTTTTGTTTGTTTTCTTAACTAGTGAAAAAGGCCATAGATTTTAAATCTAGAGGATTTAAATTGTTTCCAGGGAAAGACAACAGCAACAAGTTTTCTATCTGTGAGTGTACTCCTTTTTTGTTACTTTCTCTAGTGCAAGAGTGAAGTTTGTGGTGTCTGTGTTGTTTGTGTGTGTTTTATAAAAATGTTTGTGTATTTACCAAATTAACTGCATTAATATCTATATAACATGCATGATTATTATTCAATATTTTCTTGTATTTGAATGTATATTGAGTTAATGGATTAATGTGGTAAACTCCCAAGCTGAGAGGTGGAAAAATTCTCTTTGGGCTAGTATGTTGGATAGCATTCTAGTTTTATAATTCTAGGATGTAAGATAAAAAAAAAATGAGTGAAATTTCTTAAATTGGTAATTTCTTAAATTGGCGATTTCTTACAGGAATTTTTGTTCAATGTAGTTATTTTTCTAAGGAAAAAATTTCTTTTTATAGCAATTTTTTATTTAAGAAAAAATATATTCTCAATTTGAATTATCCATACCCTTTAAGTCAAGTCTTTTGTAAATTAATTATTAACTATAGAATTAATTTTTGTTTTCTCTTGAAAAATCACAAAATGGCCTGAAATATACACATTTATATGCTGCCCCAGTACACAATTTTGCTTAATACTCAGGATTTTATAGATCATCTGAAGTTCATCCTTGAATCTCAAATTAAGAATCACTGAATTAGAGCATTCATATATACTATTGTAAACATATAATAAAATTTTTAGGAGAGCTATGCTACTTGTATTTATGTTATAAATCAATAGCAGTTTGTAGGAATTTTCTACCCTATTGTTCATTATATGCATATTTAATAAATTTGGAAAGAAACCATTAATGACACAACATCTGACTTCTAAAATGATATATTGATACTAAATAAGATTAATATAAATAGCATATATTATTTTTAACAGGAATATATTTCTAGCATTATTATTTTTATTCAATTCCAAATAATCTGATAAAATGAGTTTATAGCTATTTCTTTAACAAAGATTATTCATTATAGTTATATCAGAAAAGGATTTTATCTTCATGTTTATTGACTTGTATATATAATGGTAAATGTCAGAAGTTGAGCAATTACATCAATTGTCAAAAAAAAAACAAAAAACTCAGAGCCTATATGTTATCAAACATTTTAAAGTGTCATACTTTTAAAATGTGATTTTACATTTTGTTAGATTTGAAAATACTAAGCCAAAAATAGCAGATATCAGTAGGAAATCATTGATCAAATTAGGTCACCTTTTGCAAAGCCCTAAACAGTTCATTTCAAAGTACTTAGCTGTATAATTATGATTTCTTGTTATATTTTGGGTGTTAAAAACATATTTGTCTGTGTTTAGGGAAAATAAATTTCTCATATATAAATTACTTGATACATTTTGGAAGGACATTCTTCCTATAAAAGAAAATATAAACAGAAAAATTTTGCCAGAAGACTATCCTGGCATACCAAATTTCATCATGTAAATATGAAGTAAAAGTTATATCTTTGCAGACTTACATATTAGGTTTACTACCTTTTTTTCTAATATTTTGTCTAGACAATATATTTATTTTGGAACTCTAAGTTTATAGAATTATAAACTATGCTGGTTCACCTTTTGGCTCATTTGGCTATATAAATGTCATTTTATATGCTACATGCTTCGAGTTTTCAGATGTCCTGGGAAATTCAGGCTATTTATATTAAAATAGCTAAGATTTATCAAGGCATTAGAATGTATGTAACTCTCTATATTTGGTATTTTGCTTTAGTGGACATATTATTTTCGTTGCTCTTGCCTAGGGGTTATGGGAGGTGAGCAAGAAAGGAATTTAGACATAACAGTGTATCTGGTAGGCAAAAAGCCTAATTCTTTTAAAAATATTTTATTTAAAGAATATTTGATTTAAAATTGTCAGGAAAAAAGTTAACGAGGCAAAGGAAGTTAAACATGAAGCAAAAAATGTTAATTTATTTCATATTTTAAAACATAATTTGCATTTATCCATTACATCTTATGTAAAAGATGAAAAATATTCTTGTGCTTTTTTATTTTTATTTTTTAATATAAATAATCACAAATTAAAACTAATTATGTATTGCCAATTTCTTATAGTTACAAAATAACAAATCATCATTATATTGAATTTCATTTCACTACATTTTTTTTCAAATATCTCATAGTTTCAAAAGTACATTCTCTCTGGTTGTTTATAGAAAAGGTTATATTTTAATATTTATCATTATTATTTATTAACAAGTAAGAATTTGAGTCTTCCCCTCTCTGATATCATTTATTCAATGCAGGGCCAAGTAATTTTAAAAGGATAGAATTCTTATACAAACCTTTCAAATGAAAAAACAAAAAACAAACCAAACCTTGTATTTTTTTGAAAAATACAGTCAGTTCTGTTACTGGAACTGCCAGAAGTGAGCATAAGCGAGGACAAGACACGTTGCCAAAGCATGTCTTCCCACAGTAGCACCTTTAAAGTTTAACTAGGAAACAAATTAATAAGAGATCCAGGAAGCAACACAGTAATAAAAAAAAAAGAGAGAGAGAGAGGAGATCCAGGAAGCTGCATCAGTGTTCATGGGGAGCATTTGGTTGTTTAAATGCTAATTTCGATTCTTTCTCCAGCTTTAATACCTGACCTCTAAAAGCCTCTATTCATCCCTTGTTTTTCATCAAAAAGTATAGATTTGTCAATAAAGGGGAAAAAGTAGATTTTTTTTAAGGTTTAAAGATAAAAACATTTTTAAAAATATTTTAAAATGTTGAAATTAGTGAACTAGTAGTCTTGCCAACTTTTCTACTAGGGTCTTCTAGAATATTAATGTAGAATTATGAAGAAACTGTGAGCTTCCCATAATGTATTTTTTTCAATTTTATTTTATCTCCAAATCCGTACTTTCATTCATTTCATGTTATTCATTCATTCTTTGATTCTATTTGAGCTACTTCTCCAAGCCAATACCATGCTAGACAAAGAAAGTAAAAGAGGGAATAAAATACAGTCCCAGATGGCAAGGATCCAATATTTTATTGGGAAGCTAGATGAGTTAAGAGGCAATTCTTTGTAGAATATGTAGTATAAAATAACATTCTGTCAACATCCATGATGTTTGAGTTCAGAACAAGATCCAAAACACTGTATTTCATAAGGTGGAATAAAAATTTAAAATCTAATATAAAAGAGTCTAAGAAAGGTGGCAATGTAACCAGCTGGGTGAGGTAATGTGGGGAATTATTTCCAGAATCTACTTGCCTTTATTTATGGAGTAAATTATGTGCCGTATACAATCAGAAACCTCAGAAAACGTGCTTATTATAAACTACCCTTAAGATTGTTGTGAAGATTAAATGAGTTGATATATGTAAAAGATGACTATTTCCTGATGCATACTTATTATATCTTTCTGTTGACTAAGTTTATGTTTTCAAGCTAAAACATGTAATAATATGGTAAATTAATTAAGATTCCTGTACCATATTTATAAACCCATATAAATAAACCCATAAGCCCGTAACTTCAGGGTTATAAGAAATTACAATTCATTTGTTTTTTAAAATCCTGTACCTCCCTTCTTTTATCCACTTTTGTGTGGGGCAAAGAACTCATTTGCATTAATGATAATAATGGGCATAATAAATATCCTTAGAGATCAGAGCAAAAACAGTATTCCCCATAGTGATGCTCTTTTCAAGAGGTAGCACTCAGTCCATGTAATTAAACACTTAAAGAACACTCATGTTCTAACAACTCTGCAGGTTACTATTCAACTATTCAAGTGATAAATCTGTCCAATTGCTTATCTATCCTTATGTAGTGAAGGAAACTATTGAATGAATACTACTAACTTCATTTGAATGTCTTGGTATCACTAGCTATGGGAAGTTATGAAATATTCATATTTCAGAGAAATAAGATATTACACACTTTGTTCTTTATTTTTAAATTTTAAATATTTTCGAAGAATATTAAATACATGTATCATGCAGAAGTTCTCCCCTTCTCTTTACATTTTAAATCAGAAAGTCTTTCCCCTATTGAAGATATCCAAAAACAGTGGTTTAAAGGACACTTCTAAATAGACAAAAAATAACTTAACAATTAAAACCATAAGGACTAGAATTAATTGAAAATGGTAAAAATTATAGATATGCTCTGCATTTTAAGATAAAACATTTGGTTAAGGGTGTTGAATTGTAATTAGTGATGTCATTTTGCCTTGCTGAGCATTCTGGACAGGATGGAGGGCTAGGGTTCAAGAGTAGAATTTTTTGAATCAGTCTGCCAAGGTTTAAACCTAGACTAAGGCACTAACAGTATGACTTTGGAAACATTTTTAACTTCTTCATGACTTAGTTTCTGCACCTGTAGGAAGTATATAATAATAGTAGCTCCTTTTAGAATGTTATGAAGTCGATACGTGTAAAGAATGTAGAATAGTTCCTGACACATAGTACCGTGTTAAGCATTAGCTATTGTTAAAATTCATATTAACCACAGGTTTACTTTTTGAGGTAATAATGATGATGAAATGGGAAAAATGAATTTTTATTATTTTTCTTTTCTAATAATGTATTCACAGATCACTTTTATATTAACATATAATCTGTGTTATACATTGTAATAAAGTAGGTAAGCTCAAGTCATGCCACTTCTTTATCTCTAAACCATATCAAAAAATCACATTTAAACGACATAAACTACAACATTTTCAAAAGCCATTTTAAAAGGAAAGAGAGTGCTTCCCATAGAAAGTACTTGATTCATTGAAAACAATATACCAGGTATTGTTGTTAATCAAATGACTAGGGTATATTTACTGAGAGGTTATTAAGCCCTACCTAGGCATTGTGGGTATATTATGTTTTTCTCTTATCTTTATCAAGTATATAATCTCTTTGTATATATGACTAAGGAATGTGAAACTACTAATTTATAATATGATAAAGAATTTTAAAACTAAATATAAAATTTCCCATGTTATATAACAGGGATTAGAATACTATGGTAAAATTAGAGATTGTATTTTGCAGAAAGTGGGACTTGGACTGAGTCTTGAAAATTAGTTAGAATTTTGATAGCTAAGGAGGAAGAAAGGGAAAACATTGAGATAGGAGGAAGTACAAATAAAGCAGGGGTGAGCATGTCTTATGAGTAAAACTGCAGAACAATGAAGAACACGTTGGACTTGAGTTATGGACTAGTGGGAAATACAACTGATACAGTAGAAATCTTGAATCATGGGAGATTTGTACAGTAATAAAAACGGTGTTTGAGGAAGTTTAGTCCTCCTCTAGGACTCAAGATGGATTGGAGGTGAACGATAATGGAGTGCACAAAAGCATCAGTGATCATTGATTACATTGGATCTGAGCATGCACCTCAGATAGCAATGGGAATTTTGGTGGGATTACCTAGTAGTAGATCACTGAAGGAGCAGGAATGGAGCTTGGAAAAAAATGACAAAACGATATATTGGAACTTGTTAGCAAAGAGGTAATTTCTTCAAGCCATGAGGGAAATATAAAATATGGGGAACTGTAGGCCAATGCCTTTGAATTTTTCCACCATAAAGTAAAAGAGTAGTCAAAAGTAAGAGAATGGGCCAAAAACAAAACCAAACAAAACAACCCAGAAAGGTAAAGAGGAATGAAGTAGCAAGTCATCAGACCAAGAAAAGTGAAACTATCATATATTTTGCAGAGATTGGTGAATATGTAATAAAGTTGCCAATAAGGATATTGGTTGGGGATATTTAGGAAAGTGATTTTAAAAGAATGAAGGGCACAAATGCAAAATTTCATATCTAATTGAAAATATGATTTTACCAGAATTATGACTATTGGGACATTATCTGATAGTTACTTTGTTATCTGATAAGTCATTTTGAACATATTGATCAATCTGAACTAAATGATGCAGAGATCCAGCAGTTCTCAACATTGACTTTACCTTAGAATCACCTAAAGGGTTACTGAAAAACAAAATAAACACAAAACTGATGCTCAGGGTCCTGCCCTAGAGTAATTGTGTCAGAATATCTAGGCGTAGAAACACACATCTTCATTATTTAAAGAAAGTTCCACAAGTGGCTCGGATCCACAGTGTAGGTTGGGAAACATTACAAAGTTTAGATTTTTTTTCCTCTGTGGAATCTCTGCTCAGGTTCTATTCTTTTCTCAAAAAGCAGATAAGTTAATGAAGAGCAAAATAACAGTTATTCTCTAGTTCATTAAGAGACTGAATTTATGAAATAATATCACTCACATATATCAGAACTATCAGGTTCCCATTAAGATACCTATCTTGGGGATTTAGTTACCCACTGTGATCACATTCATTGAAAATATTAATGAATCTTTCATTAATTGAGTGTCCTGGAGAAACTGCTGAAAATGTGTATGATGGCAAGGAAAACATAATCATATCTATTGCTACAGGGAAAAGCCATTATTTTGGTTTTCAGCATTATATCATAATTCACTGACATGTATGGTAAGAGGAACCATAGTCTTACTTTTTTTTTTTTTTTTTTTTTTTTTTTTTTTTTTTTTTAAAGATTTTTTTATTTATTTATTTAAGACAGAGAATGAGAGACAGAGAGCATGAGAGGGAGGAGGGTCAGAGGGAGAAGCAGGCTCCCCGCTGAGCAGGGAGCCCGATGCGGGACTCGATCCCGGGACTCCAGGATCATGACCTGAGCCGAAGGCAGTCGCTTAACCAACTGAGCCACCCAGGCGCCCATAGTCTTACTTTAATATTGGTAGAGCACACTGCTTCATTATATGCCAAACAGGAAGTGCTAACAATCTTAAACTTTTCCCATAGGGTCTTGTTTTTCTATTGGAACTTTAAAAATAATAGGTACCCAAATGATACTGTCATAACTGGTTATAACTGCTTTACTGCCAATAATTAATGGAAACTCTGGCACTGATACCCTGGGAATGCATTTCCAGAGATTTCACAATTTGGTAGGAATTAAAAATAAAGTGTTAACTGTCAAAGTGTTAATATTCAGAATAGTATGTCATTGAAGATGAATATCAAACTTACAGGTCCACTAATAGCAAAAATGCTTTGTCTTTGTTACTGGGTTATAAAATTATATTTAATCTTTCTACATTTAAACTATAGTGATTATAAAAAATGTAAGAATATATTTTATGTACATTTTTCAATTAACATTTTTCTTGATTTTCTAATCATGTTTTGATTCTTTTTTTTTTTTCCTGTTGTTACAGTAAATGAGGGAGGTATTAAAACAGCTTCCAATCTATGCCCAGATCCAGGAGAACCAGAAAATGGGAAGAGAGTTGGATCAGATTTTAGGTAATATTTTGTATTGCTATTTCATTATTTTGTCAAAGTTTATTTTAACTTAAAATTTAAAAGTAACTAACAATATGGAGAATGAAGACTGGGTGATTCAAAACAATGGCAGCTAGATTTTATTTATTTGTTACTATTAATATTTCATTAGTTTAAAGTGTTTAAATAACATACCAATTTTATTAGGATACTTTTTTGGAGTTTAAACAATCTATTTCTTGCCATATAGTAAGTGAAAAATCATGGGCTTTGGATTTGAAAGACATGAGTTAGAATTCAAATTCTGCTTAATAGTTATCTGATCTCAAGTAAGTAACTGAATCCTGTCTGCCTGAGTTTCCTGTTCTATAACATGTAAATCAAATTTAGCATATCTAGTGGTGAGTTTCAAATGAGGTACAGCCTGTGAAACCTTCCTGCGAATGTTATAGAAATATTTTATAAGTATTTTTCAGAAGTAGACATAACTGAATATATCTCCATCTTGAAATTAGTATTTATTTTATTCAAAATTAACAACCAAGAGAATGCATGTAGTATACTGTGGTAGGCATTAATTTGAATAACTATCAAACAATATTTTTTAAAAATCTTGAAATTTTAGTAGACCTTCTTATAGCATTTCATAAATAAAAGATATAAAAAATGCTTTAAAGTATTAACTGATAATGTAACTAACATTCACAAATACTTGTTTTTACAAAGTATCCATGATACATAATTTTTTATAAAATTATTGATAATGATTATACACCTACCACACATTTATAATTATTACTTCTTTTTATTATTTTTATAAAGGACTAAAGAATATCCTGTGGGAGGGGGTGGGGGGGTAGATAGTTCTTAGAATAGAGACCTATGGGAATTTTATCCCCATGGATATTTCAAGATGACTTAAAGTTACATTTTGCTATACATGGACAGGAAGAAAAAATAGTGTGATTTCAACATAAATACAATTGTAATTTTCTTACAATTACAGAACTTTATTTAACCAGCCCCATAATTAATGTATATGAAAATGTTTGAAGAAAAACACTAGAGAGAAATTTAAAAGATCTGAGATCTAGTCAAACTCTGATCTTAATAAATTGACTTTATTAAAAATCAACTAAATCTCTCAGCTTCAATAATTAAAAGTGATATTTTGTAGACTACAAAGTGATAAGGAATTTACTATGTGTTTTTTATGTCTTTTTAATTTATTATAAAATATATGGTATTTATTATTTTATTCCCACTTTACAAATGAGACTAAAGCTCTGTTTAACCAGGTAATAATATGATGGAACTGAAATTTGAACTTATTACTTCCTGATTCCAAAATCTGACCATTTATTCACTAAATTACATTATGCTTTGAAGTCAACAAACTTCATTGAAATCCCATTCTTGCCATTCACTACTTGTGTTCTCCAAGAGTTTATTTTCTGAGATCTAAAAATGAGAATAGTACTGTTTCATAGAGTTAAGGAAATAAACTGATGTATGCATGTAATAATTATAGAGCTTGAGACAAAGTAAGTATTCAGTTAATGCTGGTAGCTATTACAGTATGATGTGAATTACAGAATAATCATTATGAATATTTACTTGGTCCCACTTTTTACAAAACTATATGGCTTTATTGGAAATAGACTTAATATGGTGAGTTTAATTACTTTCAGGTGTCATGGCTTCCAATTATAAGATTATTTTGTAATCATATTGCAAGCACCATGATAGATATTAGGCATCAAGAAGCTCACAGTCAGGGGACCCCGGGTTGCTCAAACAGTTGAGTGTCTGAGTCTTGATTTCAGCCCAGGTCATGATCTCAGGGTCAGCCCCATGTTGGGCTCCACACTCAGCGGGCAGTCTGCTTGAGATTCTCTCTCTCCATCTTCCCCTCCCTCCCACGTGTGTTCTTTCTCTCTCAAATCTTTAAAAAAAAAGAAGCTCACAGACTAAAACATAATCATTATAATTTAAGAATGTGTGAAATGTTACAAACACACAGAGGAGGTATGGCATTTTTGGAAGCTAGGAGAAAGGGTCATAGGAAGTTAACATTGAGCTAGGTCTTAGAGGATAATTAGAATGTGTTATAGAGATGAAGAGAAATCCAGTGAACATTTATGTATTCATTATCTACATGTATTATTTGCCTAATATGTTCCTGGTCCTGTACTAGGAAATAATAAAACATACAAAAGCAGACATAGTACATGGTCCCCATAGTTCTTAGAATTTAATGGCAGAAAAGACAGTTAAATGTCACATGCATTTGTAATTAAAATTTAGGACAGTACTGTGAAATAAAAAAATATATATAATAATAAAAAACCAAGCTTCTGTAAGAGAGAATAAAAGTGTGGAAGTCCAGAGTTTTGAGGAGAAAAATGAAGAGTTCACTTTTGAGATTTTAAACTTTAAATGACTTAGAGATTTCCACACAGATATGTTAAGTTTGTAGTTGAACGTATTTGAAATTCAGAGATAGTCAGGGACCATCAGCATGTAGATATTATAAAGAATATTAAAGCAGCATGATAGATGACATCATTTAGACTTTATAGAAAGATGAGACAATCTATGACCTAGTCCCAAAGATCTATGCTATTTGATGATATGATGGAATACAAGGAGCTATCAAACCATGCTCATGAGTGGTGACAAGAATAGGAGTGAAACAAAAGAAGGAAGTTCTTGAAAAGAGGGTGAGGACTGTTAAATGCTATTGAAAAACTGAGAATGAGAGGACGGAAGACTGTCTCTTAAATTTGACAGCATGAAGATTATAGATAAGAGTGATTTCATTGGAGTGACAAAGGTTGAAAAAAATTGAAATCGCATGAAGAGACACTTCAGATAGGTAATAACTATCATCAAATTACATAAAGCAGAAGAATATTGGAGGCAGTTTTATCGTCTGTTTTCTTTCATCAATGTCTGGTAGTTTTCAATATACAGGTCTTTCACATCCTTGGTTAAATTTATTTCTAGCTATTTTTTGATGCAGTTGTAAATGGAATTGTTTTCTCTATTTTTCTTTCTGATAGTTTGTTATTAGTGTATCCTACAAAATTCCTGAATTTATTAGTCGAACAGTTTGTTAATGCCATATTTAGGGTTTTCTATATATGATTTTATGCCATCTGCAAATAGTGAAAGTTTTACTTCTTCCTTTCAATTTCTATGCCCTTTATATCTTTTTTTGCCTAATTGTTCTGGCTAGGACTTCCAATATGATGATAAATAGAAGTGGCAAGTGTGGGCATCCTTGTCTTTTTCCTAATCCTAGAGGAAACACTCTCAACTCTTCACTGTTGAATGTCATATTGGTTGCGGGCTTGTCGTGTATGGCTTTTATTATGTTGAGGTATGCTTCCTTTATACCTGCTTTGTTGAGGGTATTTTATCAAGATCGTGTCCATAGCCTGTGTTCTCTGAGAGCAGTTCCACAGACCAGCAGATGTGGGCCAAACCCAAAGCCCTCCCCTCAGGCCATAGCTCCAGAAAAGGTAAAGAGGACTCCTTTATAGAAAGATTAGGGGTTGTGCCTCAGTCCACAGTTTGCACAGTGCCTGGGGTGGTAGCCTGCCAAGAAATGTTTCTCTGATTGCCACAATCCTGTGGACCCACTAATGAAACCACCCTCTGCCTTAGCCACCAGAGAGCCAGGCAATCAAGGAGTGTACCCTTAGCGGTAACCACAAAAACCCAGACACCAAACAAACAAACAGAAAAACAGGGCACTAAATGTATGTAAAGCTCCCCTCCAGGAGACTCTAGTGCCCTGGAGCATGGCAGAGGGTGAGTGCAAAGATCACATCTGACCTCCAAAGTTTCTGGAAAGGACCCAAATGTGTGTTTAATTAACATCAAGCCCCTCAGTTCCTAGTCATGATGGTTAGCTAATTGGCCTGCTTCACAGAAAGACCTGTTTCTATTGTCTCTTGCTGTGCCTTGGGGTGGTAGCTGTTTAGGAACACTTTCTCCATTGGTTGTAGTCCTGTGGGACCCACAAATGTAAGTCCCACTGTCCATAAGAGCCAGGCAATGTAGAGATGTCCCCTGGCAGCAGTCACAATATAGGGGTGCCAGACAGGGGTGTAAACTTCTTTCTGAGTGGCACCCTTAGAGTCTCGTGGGACCAGAAATGCAAGCTCCCTTAGCCTCCAGAGCCATTCGGTTAAGAAGTATTTCCCTGGATGATAACCACAAAAGTCAGGGTGCCAGATGCCTGCCTGTAAAAGCTCCCTTCTGAGAAATACTAGTGCTCTGGAGCACAGCAAAAGGAGAGTGTGAAGATGGCCCCTGCCAATCTCCGTCCAGGAGGGTATTCCAGCAAATTCCTAGATGTATGTGTTAAATTAGATGCCTGCTCTTCAGGCTGATACTTTAATAAAGCAAGTGAGCCTTTTTCACTTTAAGTCTGGTCACCAGTAGCTGCCTCTGACCTGGGCCTTGGGGCAGGTGAATCAGCACTTGCAAACTTTAAGAGCTACAGTCTTGCAGGTCTCAGGATGCAAGCCCCATTGGTTTTCAAAGTTAGATGTTTTGGAGGGCCTCATCGCTCAAGTGCATGTGTTAAAAATGGGGTGCCTGATGTGAGGTTCAATCTTTAATCCTCAGGGATAAGCTCTGGGTTTTGTTTCTTCTGTGTGAGTTGCTGCACTAGGGGTAGGATTTATTGTGAGATTGTGTCCCAACTTCTCATATCCTCTTTGATGTGAATTTCTTCTTGTTTGCATGATGTGTAGTGGTCACTTAGCCAGCCTTTAGGTTTGTTGTTTTTTTTTAAAGAGGAAATTGTTCCATATGTAAAGAGGAAATTGTTCCATATGTAGACTCAGTGCGTCCTTGGGAGGAGGTGAGTTCAGCATCTTCCTAGTTCACGGTCTTGAACCAAAACTCTCAAGGAAGGTTTTAATTGAAATGGAGTATTGGGCATAGAATATCTTTGGAAATAGGGTCAACAGAACTTCCTTATGGGTTGACTATGGAGGAATACAATTGAGAATAGTTAATAATTCTACAAAGAGCCTTTTATAAAGAAAAGGATAGTGTAGTCTGCAGCACATGCAAGTCCTTTCTTCTGTTTCTACATTTGGTTTATCAGTAATTTGATAGATCTTTTCCTTCTTTCTCCTACCCCAAATTTCTTGCCTGTTTCTTATGTTATTCATATTGTTTAAACAAAAAAGCTTATTATTCAGACATCTCTTCTTGTGTTTTGTTTCTTATTTTTTCTCTTATTCTCACTTTATTTCATCTTATAATCCATCTCATATTTAGGTCAGTTCAGTTGCTCCACTTTGCCTAGGTCATATAGCATTTCCATTATAATAATGGAATTTTATTTTTAAAAAATCACATATACTCAATAAACAGTATTTTACTACGGAAGTTATAGAATACTAAATCTGAATATTCAAATGCAACATGAGAAAATCTGACAGATCTGACATTGAATTTTGCTTTTATGTGTTTTTTTATCGTTAATAATGACACTAGAAAGTATTCTTTTTTTTTTTTTTTTAAGATTTTATTTATTTATTTGACAGAGAGAGACACAGCGAGAGAGGGAACACAAGCAGGCAGTGGGAGAGGGAGAAGCAGGCCTCCTGCCGAGCAGCGAGCCCGATGTGGGGCTTGATCCCAGGACCCTGGGATCAGGATCTGAGCCGAAGGCAGACGCTTAATGACTGAGCCACCCAGGCGCCCCCTAGAAAGTATTCTTAATATTTCATTTTATTATAAATTTTTCAAAAAATATTTAATAATATGTAGAACAAAATACATGAAATAATCTCATTTTTATAGATTTGGAATTAGTATATATCAAGTATTCCCACATTGCTTAAGCCAAGATACTTGCCTTATCTATAAATAGTTTTATTCATCAAAAATTATTTTCTAGTTGGAATATTTTAATGTATTTCTAAACATATATATTTTAAACTGTATTTCAGTCAAAGATTACCATAATTTAAATTATTTGTGGCCTCTATTTCTTGCATCACCTTTTCTTTTTAGTGTTTTTATCATAACATTGCAAAAACAACTTGTTTTCCCCCCCAGTAATGAGGAGACCATGCGAATAAAGTAGACAAAGTACAGATAAGTGCTAAGTTTTCAGAAAGTACGCACAGTGTAAGTGCTAAGTCTTGTTATTTGTGTTATTTATTTTTTACACAGCCTACCCATGTTGAGTATTTCTTTTTAAGATTTTATTTATTTATCTGAGAGAGAGAATGGGAGACAGAGAGCATGAGAGGGGGAGGATCAGAGGGAGAAGCAGACTCCCTGCTGAGCAGGGAGCCCGATGTGGGACTCGATCCCAGGACTCCAGGATCATGACCTGAGAGCTGAAGGCAGTCACTTAACCAACTGAGCCACCCAGGCGCCCCATGTTGAGTATTTTTATAAATCACATTTTTCTAAATATCCTATTAGCTTAGATAACACAATTGAAGTAACTTTTAAAACTCTAGCCCCACTACTTCTTCTACATATTTATACAACTTAAAATACACTTTTTTTATAGGAGCTAGTTTTAATATGGTAATATTGTTCTGAGCAATCTGGGCTCCAAGCAACAATAGAACATTTATGCTTCCATACTCTTGTTTTCAGACCTGGGTAATGTCTTTTAAAAATCTTCTCAAAGATGCCAGAAACATCTTTCCACATGGACAACAGTATAAGTCTTAGTTGCATTAGTCTCAAAACATAATGTGAGAGGAAGGTTGCAGTGTAGGTTTACTCAGCAATCTTTTCTTAGGCATCTAAACTATTTTTGGCTTGGTGATGAAAAAAATGATAAGATGGTATCTGCCTTCAAGAAATAGAATAAATTCCAGTATGGTGATATGAGAAAGCACACAAGTGAATATCATTCAAGTCATATGAGCCAAGAGAACATGGATATAAATTACAGGAAAATAAGGAATATGAAAATCCATTTGAAGAATGGATAGGATTCTTATAGGAAAAGATTGGCAGGATCACATTCTAGAAAGAGAGAATAGCATGTGCTGTATTGCTGAGCTGATAAAGGGTAGAGGCATTTGGAAAAACAGTTTGCCTTAAGCAACTGGTTATTTTAAGAGAATAGTAGCTTTTTTTAAAATCTCTTTTTAAAAATACACTTCACACAACTAAAATGATCTATTTTCTGTAAGAGGCATGTCTAGCATTCTGTAACACAATATGGCAGAATTGGAAATATAATGTCAGAAAGTTAGGTTTGGACTGTATTAAGAAGGAACTTAAATGCTAGAATGCAAATGTATAAACAAAAGGAAAAGAGCACCAAATTGCAAGCTATAAGCTCTGGGTTCAGGCCTACCTTATTACGGCTAAGTGCACAAACTTCTGGTATACAGGTTTACTCATTAGCAAAATAGGAATATACCATGTATAGTTTATTAAAAAGATTTTTTATTTATGTATTTGAGAGAGCAAGAGAGTGAGAGACTGAGGGTGGGGGGAAGGAACAGAGGGAGAAGAGGGACAAGCAGACACCTCATTATGGAGCTCGATGTGGGACTTGATCTCAGGACTCTGAGACCATGACCTGAGCCAAAACCGAGTCTGACATTTAACTGACTGAGCCACCCAGGCACCCCAACACATATAATGTTTTAATGAGCAACAAAATAATAGTTGTGAAAGTGCTTTTAAGCTATGGTATTTCTGTGTGTAATAATTGATATTATATCCCTTCTTAATTCCATGAGCTATGAAGAGATTCAATATTTTTTTTTCTTTTAGAGAGAGAGAGAGAGAACGCATGTTGGGGTTTAGGGAGGGGAGAGAGAGAGACTGAATCCCAAGCAGTCTCCATGCTGGAGTCTGAATCCCTAGCTCCAACATGGAACTTGATCTCATGACCCGGAGATCATGACCTGAGTCAAAATCAAGAGTAGGACACTTAACTGACTGAGCCACCCAGGCACCCTGGAGATACACGTTTTTTGATTGAGGGTAATATAGCAGTAGCTATGCAATAAAAATCTTTACCTGAAAGCTAAGTTTAATACATCTTGTAATAGAATAGGAAACCATTGCAATTGTCCAGATGAGAAATTTTAAGGACGTAAAGTAAGATGGAGACAATGAGAATTGAAAGGAATCAATTAATGAAATTGAAGAAGTAGAATCAAAGGGTTGCAGGATTGGGGAAAAGATGAAGATTTTAAAATCTGAATGCATTTGAAAAATCATATTAAATTAGGAGGAGAAAGGTATCCAGGCATTTATTGAGCTCCACTTTAGCCTGGGTACTTTACCAGGCAATTTTATAACTGTTAGATATCTAGTCCTTTGCTATAGCAGTATAATTTGATGTCATTCTATTTTTATTAAAGAGGAAACAGATCTTTGGAGAGAATAAATAGCTTCTCCATGTCAAATAAAAAGAATAACAGGATTTAAAATTAAGTTCATTGAATTCCAAATTCCATATTCTTTCACTTGTAATAATGTATGCTTGTTTTAGAGGAAAGACTAGTTCAGTTTCTTAAAAGTAAAAATAAAGATCCAAATCTCTGAAGAATGAAAATGATAAAGACCTAAAAAAAAGGAAAGTCATGATTATTGAAGCCTTCAAGAGGTAAGGATATTCCTAAAGCAGAATATATAGTAGAAGAGGAGAGTTTTGAAGAAGGAACATGGAGCAAAGCTTATTTTTTAGGGAATGGGAGGAGTATGGATTCAAGAAAAGAGTGAAAAATAGGTGGTAGAATGACTAGATTCAGAGAAACCAAGATATTCCTTAGCTACTAGATTCAAAAAAGAGGTAATAATGGTGACAGAAGAGTTGAGGGAAATGAGAACAGAGAAAATTAATTTAGGGATGGAGAAGTCATTGGTAACTTAAGAGATGATGCAAAAAGTCAGAGTACACAATATTAGGAGGAGTGACTGGCTGGCTCAGAGGAGTGTACGACTCTTGATCTCGGGGTTGTGAGTTCAAGCCCCACACTGGGTGTAGAGACTACTTAAAAATAAAATTTAAAAAAAAATTATCAAAACAATAGGGAATTGCTGTGTCATAAGGAAGGAAGTGCCACAGGTGTAGGCTATTCTTTAGAAGATTTTTGTGGGGATAATGGAACACTTCTGGGAGCTCCTATTTATTAATGATCTCTTTGCAATTACCAAAGTAAAACATACAAGTGAATATATTAGCGTATTTAGAAAGCTCATTTTAGGAGAACAGATGAAGGTGGGTCCACATTCAAAAGTGTGATGGATTTATATCATGTTAGTCAGCTTTTCTTGAAAATAGTTTTTTTTTTTTTAAAGATTTTATTTATTTATTTGAGAGAGAGCACATGAGAGGGGGGAGGGTCAGAGGGAGAAGCAGACTCCCCGCTGAGCAGGGAGCCCGACGTGGGACTCGATCCAGGGACTCCAGGATCATGACCTGAGCCAAAGGCAGTCACTTAACCAACTGAGCCACCCAGGCGCCCGAAAATAGTAGTGTTTTAATATTACCAGATGAGAAGCATGAACCCTGCTGTTTCATTACTAAGCTATACCAGTGTTTTAATTATCAAAATAAAAACCCAAATTTTGGAGCCAAAATTTTTCTTTGTTTTCAAAGAGGAGGCAAATTTCTGTCCCTGTCTAGTGACATCTCTTTAAAGGGAAGGCATCAGACAAGGTCTTTCCTGCAGAAGGAA
The DNA here is from genome assembly GCF_029215605.1 of Mirounga angustirostris. NCBI lineage: Eukaryota > Metazoa > Chordata > Mammalia > Carnivora > Phocidae > Mirounga > Mirounga angustirostris. Next base: position 25,692,259 of record NW_026991712.1, read on the forward strand.
AGTCTGTGTAAGGTAAGGTTCCAGAAGCTGAGCCTTCCCAGACATTTGGTTATCATTTTAAGAGACATTTAAAATTTTAATTTATTTTTCAGCATAAAAATCGCTGGCAGTTTCTGTATCTTTTTGGCAGCATTTTTCCATTTGAAAGCCTGTTATGCTCCATAGACATTTCAAATTAGGAAAAAGACTTTTAGCATTTCAAAACACAGCTGTTAAGAGTCTCACCTTGGATATTAGCACACAAAATGGTAGGCAAATCATAGCATGTCCCATAAGATATCTTACTTCTCCAAGGATTTTCTTATAATTTCCTCAGTAATTATAAAAATATTGATTATGTGCAAACAAGAATATTTCTGCGTTAACAACTGCTGCCTGTAAGTCATTTAGTTTTATGGTGAGTCTGAAGTCCTACTATTAGGTTATGTGATCAGAGGAATTAATGAAAAAAATGTTAAAGTAGTAGCTATATATATAAAGGTAATAATCTCAGTGGTAATGTTAAATGTATTGTCATAGATTCTGCAATATGGTAATAGTGGTGCATAATTCACTTAAAACTTTAGTTTAAAAGTTTAAAAAATAAGCATCATTGGAAAAATCTGGTATTAGTTACATAATAATAATTTAAAAAAACCTATAAATTGTAACAGCATCAACCTAAAATGTGAGGGGGGGGGTAGTAAAAGTGTAAAGTTTATGAATTCTATTGAAGTTTTGAAGGTAAATTGTTATTGTTTAAAATAAGGTATTATAAGTTTTAGATATTTTGTGTAAGCCTCATGATAACCAAAAGGGGAAATCCTGCAGTAATTACACAAAAGAGCATGATCAAGAAGTCAGAGCATGTAGATACCAAAATACATCAGAACACACCAAAAAAGACAGCAGGATAAGAAACAAGGAACAATAGATCTACAAAACAACCAGAAAACAATTAACAAAATAACAATGGTAAGTCCTTACCTATCCATAATTATATTAAATGTAAATGGATTAAGTTCTTCAATTATAAGTCATAGAAATGGTTGAACAGACAAAAACAAACAAGAGCCAACAATATGCTCCCTGAGACTCACTTAACCTTAAAAACAAACATTGATGATAAATGACTCAGTACATAAAGAATATATAACAATTGTAAATATTTACAAATTGGACCACCTAAATATATATAAAGCAAAAAGTAACATAGCTCAAAGGAGACATAAATAGTAATACAATAACAGAGACTTTAAAATCCCATTCTTAACAATGGATACAGCAACCAGACAGAGAATCAATAAGGAAACAGTGGATTTAACAACACTGTAGAGCAAATGGACCTAACAGACATATACAGAACATTCTAGCCAATGAAGAATACATATACTTAAGTGAATATGGAATATTTTCCAGGATAGACCATATGTTAGGCCACAAAATGAGTCTTAGCAAATTCAAGAGGATTGAAATAATGCCAGATATCTTTGCTGACCACAATGACACAAAACTAGAAATTGATGATGAGAAAAATGGAAAATTCACAAACACATGGAAATTAAACAACACTCTCCTTAACAACCAATTAAATAAGAAGTTACAGGAGGAAGGGAACCTGGGTGGCTCAGTTGGTTAAGCATCTGCCTTTGGCTCAGGTCATGATCCCAGGGTCCTGAGATCAAGCCCCGCAATGGGCTCCGTGCTTGGCAGAGAACCTTCTTCTCCCTCTCCCTCTGCTGCGCCCCCTGCTTGTGCTCTCTCTCTCACTCTCTCTCTGTCAAATAAATAAATAAAATCTTAAAAAAAAAAGTTACAGGATGAATTAAAAAGTTTTGTGAGAAAAACAAAACTGGGAAACAACATTCCAGAACTTATGAGATACAGCAAAAACAGTTCTAAGAGGGAAGTTCTTGCAATAAATGCCTACATGAAGAATCAAGAAAGATCCCAAATATACAACCAAACCCTCCACCTTAAGGAACTAGGAAAAGAAGAGCAAAGTTAGCCCAAAGTTAGAAGAAGAAAGGAAATAATAAAGATGAGAGCAGAAATAAATAAAATAGAAAACAGAAAAATCATAGAAAAGACTAACCAAACTAGGATTTAGTTCTTTGAAAAGATAAACAAAACCAGCAAGGCCTCAGCTAGACTAACCAAGGTAAGAAAGGAGAGAGGACCAAAACCAAAAAAAAATTATTACTGAAAAAGGAGACATTACAATTGATAATAAAGAAATTCAAAGGATCATAAGAAGCTACTTACTATGAACAATTATATGCCAATGAACCAGAAGACCTAGAAGAAATAGAAAATTCTAAGAAACATACAACTTACCAAGACTGACTGAGGAAGAAATAGAACATCTAAATAGACCTATTTTAATAAGGAGATTGAATCATTAATTAAAAATCTCCCAACAACAACAAAAGCCTGTAATTAGATGGCTTTACTGGTGAGTTTTGCCAAACATTTAAAGAAGAATTAACACTGGTGTTTCTCAGACTCTTCCAAAAAATTGAAGGAGGAGACATACCCAACTTCATTTTATGAGGCCAGAAACATCCTAATGCCAAAACAGAAAAGGACACTAGTAGAAAAGAAAACTATTATAGGTCAATATCCCCAGTGAATATAGATGAAAAGATTCTCAGTGAAATACTTACACACCAAATTCTGCAGCACATTAATGGGATCATTCACCATGACCAGATTGGATTTATCCCTGGGATGCAAGGATGGTGAAACATAGACAGATCAATCAATGTGATGATATCACACTAGCAGAATGAAAGGGAAGAATCATAGGATCATCTCAGTAGGTACAGAAAAAGCAACAAAATTCAACATCTGCTCATGATAAAAACTTTCAACAAAGTAGGTTTAGAGGGAACATACCTCAACATAATAAACACCATATATGAAAAATATTCAGTGGTAAAAAACAGAAACAAACTCAGTTTGTTTCCTGAGATTAAGAATTCCTCATATCAGTGAGGTCATATGATACATGTCTTTCTCTGTTTGACTTATTTCACTCAACATAATACCCTCCAGTTCCATCCACGTCATTGCAAATGGCAAGATTTCATTCCTTTTGATGGCTGCATAATATTCCATTGTATATATATACACCACATCTTTATCCATTCATCTGTTGATGGACATCTTGGCTCTTTCCACAGTTTGGCTATTGTGGACACTGCTGCTATAAACATTGGGGTGCATGCACCCCTTCTGATCTGATCTCTACATTTCTATCTTTGGGATAAATACCCAGTAGTGCAACTGCTGGATCATATGGTAGCTCTATTTTCAACTTTTTGAGGAACCCCCATACTGTTTTCCGGAGTGGCTGCACCAGCGTGCATTCCCACCAACAGTGTAGGAGGGTTCCCCTTTCTCCGCATCCCCGCCAACATCTGTCATTTCCTGACTTATTTATTTTAGCCATTCTGACTGGTGTGAGGTGATATCTCATTGAGGTTTTTGATTTGGATTTCCCTGATGCCAAGCGATGTTGAGCACTTTTTCATGTGTCTGTTGGTCGTTTGGATGTCTTCTTTGGAAAAATGTCTGTTCATGTCTTCTGCCTATTTCTTGATTGGATCATTTGTTCTTTGGGTGTTGAGTTTAAGAGTTCTTTATAGATTTTGGAGACTAGCCCTTTATCTGATATGTCATTTGCAAATATCTTCTCCCATTCTGTCGGTTGTCTTTTGGTTTTGGTGACTGTTTCTTTTGCTGTGCAAAAGCTTTTTATCTTGATGAGGTCCCAATAGTTCATTTTTACCCTTGCTTCCCTTGCTTTTGGCGATGTTTCTAGGAAGAGGTTGCTGCAGCTGAGGTCAAAGAGGTTGCTGCCTGTGTTCTCCTTTAGGATGTTGATGGACTCCTGTCTCACATTGAGGTCCTTCATCCATTTTGAGTCTATTTTTGTGTGTGGTGTAAGGAAAGGGTCCAGTTTCGTTCTCCTGCATGTGGCTGTCCAATTTTCCCAACGCCATTTGTTGAAGAGACTGTCTTTTTTCCATTGGATATTCTTTCCTGCTTTGTCAAAGATTAGTTGACCATAGAATTGAGGGTCCATTTCTGGGCTTTCTATTCTGTTCCATTGATCTATGTGTCTGTTTTTGTGCCAGTACCATACCGTCTTAATGATGACAGCTTTGTAATAGAACTTGAAGTCTGGAATTGTGATGCTGCCAGCTTTGCTTGTCTTTTTCAACATTCCTCTGGCTATTCGGGGTCTTTTCTGGTTCCAAACAAATTTTAGGATTATTTGTTCATTTCTTTGAAAAAAGTTGATGGTATTTTGATGGGGATTGTTTCAAATGTGTAGATTGCTGTAGGTACCATTGACATCTTCACAATATTTATTCTTCCAGTCCATGAGCATGGAATGTTTTTCCATTTCTTTGTGTGTTCCTCAAATTCTTTCATGAGTATTTTATAGTTTTCTGAGTACAGATTCTTTGCCTCTTTGAAACAAACTGAGGGTTGCTGGAGTGGTGGGGGGTGGGAGGGTTGGGGTGGCTGGGTGATAGACACTGGGGAGGGTATGTGCTATGGTGAGTGCTGTGAAGTGTACAAGACTGTTGAATCACGGATCTGTACCTTTGAAGCAAATAATACATTATATGTTAGAAGAAGGAGAAGGAGAAGGAGAAGAAGAAGAAGAAGAAGAAGAAGACGAAGACGAAGGAGAAGGAGAAGGAGAAGGAGAAGGAGAAGGAGAAGAAGAAAGCAGGAGGGGAAGAATGAAGGGGGGGAATCAGAGGGGGAGATGAACCATGAGAGACTATGGACTCTGAAAAACAAACTGAGGGTTCTAGAGGCGAGGGGGATGGGAGGATGGATTAGCCTGGTGATGGGTATTAAAGAGGACACATTCTGCATGAAGCACTGGGTGTTATATGCAAACAATGAATCATGGAACACTACATCAAAAACTAATGATGTAATGTATGGTGATTAACATAACATAAAAAAATTAATACTCAGAAATTAGTTTCATTTCTGTACACTAATAAAGAAGTATCAGAAAGAGAAATTAAGAAAAGAATTCCATTTGCAATTTCACCAAAAAGAATACAATACCTAGGAATAAATTTACCAAGGACGTAAATGACTTGTACTCTGAAAACTGTAAAACATTAATGAAAGAAACTGAAGGCAACAAACAAATGTGAAGATGTTCCATATTCCTGGATTGGAAAAATTAATGTTAAAATGTCCATACTGCCTAAAGAAATCTACACGTTCAGTGCAATCCCTACCAAAATACCAACAGCATTTTTCAAAGAACTAGAACAAATAATACTAAAATTTATATGGAATCACAAAAGGCCCCAAATAACCAAAGCAATCTTGAGAAAGAAAAGCAAAGCTGGAAGTGTCACAACTCCAGATTTCAAGATATACTACAAAGCTATAGTAATCAAAACAACATGGTACTAGCACAAAATAGACACATAGATTGATGGAACAAAATAGAGAGCCCAGAAATGAACTTATGCTTATATGGTCAATTAATTTATGACAAAGGATGCAAGAATATACAATGAGGAAAAGACTGTCTCTTCAGTAAATGGTTCTGAGAAAACTGGACAACTACATGCAAAAGAATGAATCTGGACTATTTTCTAACACCGCCAAAAAAAATAAATTCAAAATGGATTAAAGACATAAATGTGAGACCTGAAACCATAAAAATCCTAGAAGGGAACACAGTTGATAATTTCTCTGATATCAGTCATAGAAATGTTTTTCTACATATGTCTTCTTAAGGCAAGTAAAACAAAAGCAAAAATAAACTATAGGGATGACATCAAAATAAAAAGCTTCTGCATTGCAAAGGAAACAAAAAGGCAACTTATTGAATGAAAGAAGATATTTGCAGAGCATATATCTGATAAGAGATTAATATCCAAGATATATAGAGAATTTATACAACTCAGCACCAAAAAACAAATAATCTGATTAAAAATGGGCAGACAACCTGGATAGACATTTTTTTTCAAAGAAGACATGCAAATGGTCAACAGACACATGAGAAGATGCTCAACATCAGTAGTCATCAGAGAAATTCAAATCAAACTCACAATGAGCTCTCACCTTACACCTGTTAGAATGACAGAAATCAAAAAGACAAGAAGTAACAAGTGTTGACAAGTATGTGGAGAAAAAGGAATCCTTGTGCACTGTTGGTGGAAATATAAATTGGTGCAGCCACTGTGGGAAATAGTATCGAGGTTCCCAAAAAATTAAAAATCAAAATGTTATATGATCTGATAATTTCACTACTGGGTATTTATCCAAAGAATATGAAAGCATTAATTCAAAAAGACATATGCACCCCTATGTTTATTGCAACATTGTTTATAATAGCCAAGATACGGAAGCAACCCAGGTGCCCATCAGTAGAGGAATAGATAAAGATGTGTATAAGTGTACGCACAAATGCATATGCTTGCACACACACACACACACACACACACTAGAATGTTAAGCAGCCATGAAAAAGAATGAATCTGTGCCATTTGCAACAACCTGGATGGACCTAGAGGGTATTATGCTAAGTGAAATAAATCGGACTGAGAAAGACAAAAACATATGATCTCATATGTGGAATCTAAAGAAAAAGACAAAACCAATATATAAACAAACAAAAAGAATCAGCTTACAAATACAGAGAACAAACTGGTGGTTGGCAGAGGGGAGAAGGGGGAAATGGACAAAATGGGTGAAAGGGAGTGGGAAATACAAGTTTCCAGTTACAGAATGAAAAAGTCATGGTAATAAAATGTACAGCATAGGAAATATAGTCAATGGTATTATAATAGCATTGTATGATAACAGTAGCTACACTTGTAAGCAAAATATAACATACAGAGTTGTTGAATCACACTAGTTGTACATCTGAAATTAATGTAATATTATGTGTCAACTATACCCAAATAAAAATAAATAAGTAAATGATTTTAAAACAAGATTCTGATGATGTTTTTAACAAAAGTAGGAAAAACATTCCTAAAATTTATATGGAGTCACAAAAGACCTCAAATAAGCCAAAGAAATTCCGAGAAAGAAGAACAAAGCAGGAGATAGCACGCTTCCTGATTTCAAGCTATATTTTATAGATACGGTCATCAAAATAGTATGGTACTGGCATAAAAACAGACAAATAAACCAATGAAACAGAATTAAACCAAGCATTTGACAAGGGAATGAAGAATACTCAGTGGAGAAAAGGCAGCCTCTTCAATAAATGGTGCTAGGATAATAGATAGTCACATGTCAAAGAATGAAATTGGACCTATATCTTACACAACTCACAAAAATTAACCCAAATTTGATTAAGGATTTGAATGTTAGACCTGAAGCCACAAAATTCCCAGAAGAAATCATAGGAATAAAGCTCCTTGATGTAGGTCTTGGTGATGAATTTTTTAATCTGAGACCAAAAACAAGAGAACAAAAGCAAAAAACAAGTTGACAACATCAAACTAAATACAGCAAAAGAGTGAAACAAAGTGAAAAGATGAGCCATAAAATGGGAAAAAAAAAATATTTGCAAACCATGTATCTCGTAAGTGGCAAATATCCAAAATGTATAAAGAACTCATACAACTAAATGGCAAAAATAATGACAATAATCATCCAGTTTAAAAAAAAAAAATAGGCAAAGGACCCGAATAGACATTTCTCCAAAGAAGATATACAGATGGTCAACAGGTAAATGAAAAGATCACTAACATACTCGATATCACTGAACATTGGGGAAATGCAGTTTAAAACCACAATGAAATATAACCTCACACCTGTTGGAATGGTCATCATTAAAAAGATAAGAGATAACAAATGCTAACATAGATGTGGAAAAAAGTGAACCCTTGTGCACTGTTGGTTAAAAAGGAGTTTTCAGTTGTATAGGGAAAAATGGAATTAAAAAAATTACGCACTGTGATAAGTACAACCAGATAAATATATCTAATATACAGAGAAATAGATGATTACCTCTTTGGGAGATATAGAGAGGAAAAGCTGCCCCAAGGGAGGTGACATCTTCATTTTGTTCTGATAATGGGTAGAAGTATTCCACATAGCAAGAAGCATAGGAGACAATTTGAGGATGGGTGCAGACCATGCAGCACATTCAGGGAGAGTTTGTGTTGCTGAGTGTCCAGTACAAAGTGGGGTGGAAGAGAAAGCCCAAAAAGGAGTTTGCCAAGTAGACCAGAGAATGAAATACATTCCCAATTGATGGAATACATTCCCAAAATTAAAACTTTTCCTCCACACATGTTATGTTTAAGCAAAACAAAAAGAAAAAGGCAAAGTGATGTATCATAAGGTAACTTCTAAACTCCTTTATATAAGCTATTGCAAGTAAGGGAATACCCGAAGGACATTTTACAAATAAAGCTTTATTTTTCCCAAATAACATATATAACATGCATTCTGCTTCTTAGTAATACTATTGGAGAACAAGCCTCTTTCTGTCTTTTTAAATCTTTTCCCTTCATCATTCTTAGTATATTAGTTTTGAGCCGCTTGCAGATTGTCTCGTGATGGCAAGATGCCCTTGCTCCAGATATCAATACCTCTTTTAAAAAAGGAAGAAGTACTAACATCAAAGAATTTTCTCTTTTTGAGATCTTGTATTCTTGTTCAGGAAGAAAACTCTTAGCCAACTTCCATTTCATTGTTCCGAAATGATTGCCATGCACACCTTTGAAACAATCAATCGCCTTGTGAATGAGATTAATATAACCATTTTAAACTAAAACGTGTGTCTTGCCTGGGGCTGGCATGAAGATATCCTGAATATCCTGAATAAGTCAGGGTTCTGCTTAAGGGGTATGAGATAATTGTTGAAAGGCAACAGGTAGAGTCTGCCAGATACAGACAGCATAAAAATGCAATGTATGATTTAGTCTCAGTTTTGTTCTCCAATATCCTATATTACCAATCTTTTATCCCTCATCCATCCTACTCCCATTTTCAACTTCAACTCATACCCACATGCATATATACACATACTGACTAGACTAGCCATAGTCAACTACTGTGGTTCCCAGAATCTGTCATGTCTGTAATCACTGCAAATTTTGTAGGCTGCATTCCTTATGTAGAATGTCTGTCTTCTCATTCTTTGTTTGGCTACATCTGCTCAACCTCTAGTATTAAGCTCAGGTTTCAACCCCAACCAGCCTTTTTTAGGGACCCACCTTTCTTTTTTCTTAAATAATCTCCACACTTAAAATGTGGTACTGTGAATTATTTTTTCTATTTGTCTCTTCTTGTCCATAAATTTTTTGAGAGGAGAGTGTAATATCTCCTTTCAATATGGTATCCTCTGTATCCCCTTTGCATAGAAACTAACATATAGCAAAGATTCAATAATCATGGTCAGCAAGCATTCTATTTTGTTGGGCCTGCATTGTATTTAAGAAAAAAAATAATTCTTTTAGGGGCACTTGGGTGGCTCATTTGGTTAAGTGGCTAACTCTTTTTTTGTTTGTTTTTGAGATTTTATTTATTTATTTGAGAGAGCGTGCACGCATGAGAGAGAGAGAACACAGGCTGGGGGAGGCATAGAGGGAGAAGCAGACTTCCCGCAGGGCAGGGAAGCCTGTTGTGGGGCTCCATCCCAGGATCCTGAGATCATGACCTGAGCCAAAGGCAGATGTTCAGCCGACTGAGCCATCCAAGCATCCCTAAGCTGCCAACTCTTGATTTCAGCTCCAGTCATGATCCAGGGTCCTGGGATGGAATCGCATGTGGGCTCTGGGCTCACTGGGGAGACTGCTTGAGGATTCTCTCTCTTTCTCTTCCTCCGCCCCTCCCCCCTTGTGTGTGCTCTCTCTCTAAAATAAATAAATCTTTAAAAAAATAATAGAAGTATTCTCTTAGAATATACCTGGCTTTAATCTAGCAGATACCTTTTCATGATCAAATTTTTGGCTTTGATTTTTAGACATTTGAGTTTGTAACTCCTATGTAAACACTCAATGAATACATATTGAATAAATAGATTAATGAATACATATTTGCAAGTGCAGTAAGTTCTGTCTTGGATGACTAAGTTGATGGTAGTAGTGTGCACTAAGATTGGAAATAAAGGAAGAAGAACAAGTTTCAAAGAGAGGATCAGTTGAATTTGGGATACTTTGAATTTGTAGTCTTTCTGTGGGACATTCAGGTGGCTACCAGAAGAGCTCAAAAACAGAGACACAGATTTGTGAGAAGGAGGTTGAAGTCAGGTGTCACAGAATAAGCAATTGCCCTAGAGGTATCTCCTCCCCCCACCCACACACACTCAAGATTCCCATCCTGCTCACCCAAGGGCTTCTAATTGCAAGCACCCATGACTCCTGTGACTTCATTGTGAGCCTACTGGGTGGGCTGGCCACCTATGAGGGTAAGAGGGAGTGACTGTTAACAGGTACGGAGTTTCAGTAATATTCTGAAATTAGATAGTAGTGATGTTGTATAACTCTGTGAATATACTAAAACCCAATAAATTGTACACTTTAAAAAGGTGAAAAAAGTGTTTGCAAGGAAGGGTGAATAAATGGGTGTCTGAAAGAATGGTTTGTCATGTGTGTGTGTGGGGGGGGGGTCAGGTATGTTGCCAGGGTGGAAATGGGGCACAAATTGTGGAAGACAAGGTGAAAGAGGTAAGAAGCAACCGGACCATGAGTGACCCACATTTTCTATCCCAAAGATCCCACACGTTAGTGAGAAAGCAGTGTGTAACATCTATATGATACCTAATAAAACCTAGCATTTCTAAAACATATTCAGACCAAGTGCTTGCTTTATTTCTAGACCTACTTAATCCATATTCCCAGCTGACCACTAATTTGTTCACTCTCTTTTTAAAAAAAGTTTTTATTTAAATTCCAGTTAGTTAACAAACAGTGTAATCTAAGTCTCAGGTATAAGTTGTTCATTCTCAATCTTCTTGACTTATTGGAATCACCTAAAAATTTCAGTATAAAAATTTAATTTACTGAGCTTTACCTTCAGACACAGGAGGTATGGTCAATATGTCTGAATATATAAAAAGACCCAACCCCCTGGGATTTACAATGTCAGTGGCTCCAGACACACTTTGAAAAACACTGCTATACAAAAATAAATAGATTTATAATATGGGGTTTTGTGTTTTAGCACAAGAAGTTCCCATTTCTTTGGGTTCACAGTGCCTTTAGTGTCTTAATCATTTTCTTCAGGCCCAAAGAAATATTTAACACTTCCATTTTGTCTTACAAATTTATGTTCTAACAACCTTGCATTGTTGTAGATTGCTCAACTTCTCAAACCTTGGATCAGATTAGATATCATCCCTCTCATTTCCTGTTTCAGAGTGAAATGGTACGGTAACTGCTTTTTATTACAGCAACCACTGAAAATCCAGCTTCACAAAGCTATGATGTCATTGAGAGAAATATAGTGATCTTATGTTGAAACTAAACTCTCTCAAGCTAGTGGCTTGACTGATGCATGATAAATGTCTGTGTTTCCTTCAAAAATTTTGAAGTACACTGCGGCTGCCCCTGTGTTCACTGCACCAACCTGACATGCTCAATACCTGTTTGGGAACTGCAATTTTATCTAGTAAAAAAGGGCAGAAAAAATATACAATAAAATGCACCCTGGCATTTTATTTTGTATTTTAGTAAGCCCTGTTGCATGAACCAGCTCCCTCTCATTCCGTTGTCAGAGTCCAGACGGACAATAGGGTATTTCTAACTATACTACAGAATGCCCCAAATCAGCAAATCTCTCCTGGCTCTGCATCTAAACTAGCATGCATTACCCTAGTGTTTCTTTTCTTTTTTTTTTTTTTTCATAGATTTTATTTATTTACTTGACAGAGAGAGAGAGAGAGAGAGCACAAGCAGGGGAATGGCATGCAGAGGGAGAAGCAGGCTCCTCGCTGAGGGGGGAGCCCAATGTGGGACTCGATCCCAGGACCCTGGGTTCATGACCTGAGCTGAAGGCAGCCACTTAACTGAGCCACACAGGTGCCCCTTGCTTAAATTATTTTTAAAAAACATTTACAACTCTTGTAACTTTTTTGGTAATCCATCATGATTTCAAAACTTTATTTTTTTTCATTTATTTGACAGAGCACTAGCAGGGGGATCGGCAGGCAGAGGGAGAGGGAGGAGTTGGCTCCCTGCCCTGCAATGATGGGCTCCATCCAGGACCCTGGGATCAGGACCTGAGTCAAAGGCAGCCGCTTAACCGACTGAGCCACCCAGGAACCCTATCCTAGTGTTTCTTTCACTCAGCAAATACTTCCTGGTACTTAAGTAGCAGACACTGGGCTAGACCCCAGATGTAGGGGATAAAAGGGAGAATAAGACATAATTTTTCCCTTTGAGAGTTTACAGGATTCAACTTGTATCCCAGTGATTCATAAAATGTCTCTACTATTCTGCCCAGTCCTTTAGCATAACTCTGTATACCTGTCCACTGTCTGTGGCTGTGATTTTTAGATTTTCCTTAGCTTCAAACTTCCCATTCCAAGGGCAAAACTGTTTTTAACCCCTCACTAGTTCATACTCTCAGAACTCACATAGTGTGACATACTGGGAACCAATCTGACCACAAGAGAATTTGAATTCTTTAAAATATCTAAAATAATATGATTTTTAAAAATATTTTATTTATTCATTTGAGAGAGAGACAGAACACCAGCAGTGGAAGAGGCAGAGGGAGAGGGAGAAGCAGGCTCCCCGCCGAGCTGGGAGCCCAATGTGGGGCTCGATCCCACGACCAGGCGATCATGACCTGAGCCAAAGGCAGACTCTTAACCATCTGAGCCACTCAGGCACCCTTAAAATAATATGACTTTATCACTCTACATTTAACTTCTCAAATACAATTGATCACTTTAAGGTAGCAGCTCACTCACTCATTTCTGCTTGCACAAAAATCATTATATAGAGCTCTTCTCTGATTTGCAATTCAGAGAATCAGAGTGTGGTACACTCTGTTTCTCTAGTTTTGTGCCCTCTGGTCATAGAGAGCTAGTGAAAAGATGATAAAAACAGGCCCACGTCTTCCTTAAGACTCATGGGAAGATTTATTGTATTAAGTAGCAGAGTAGCAATGAAAACTTTGAACCAATCATTGTATGTCATACTCTGGGGGAATGCTTGGGACTTTTCTTTTAAAGTTAAAAGAATTCCATAGCCAAAATTTGAATTATAGATATTATTTATTGCCATACACCATTTGGTAATATTTTATACAATGATTTGTTTTTTATTATGATATTTATTATTACCCTTTTACTGAATTGTCTAGCTGGGAAACAAGAAAACCTCAGAGGGATCTGTTATTTTCTGTGTCACCCTGTACTCTCCAGTTCCTATTTTTGACTTCAGAAAGGTGACAGTGAGACTTGCCCAACATTTATGAAAGCAGAATTTCTTAATTTTGGTTTTAGTTTTTGTTTTTTACTGGAAAGGTATTTTCCCTGTAAATGGACACATTAATTGCAAAGTTATTTTAATCAGGATGATATAATTTTGATAATATGTTAGAGGAACTGCATTATAGCACAGTCACTATATTAAATGAGAACGATTTAAAAGTTGAGAACACCTCACTTCTAAGTTAAACATTCTTCATTCATGAAAGAAGCACAACTACATGAAAACGCAATGAAGTCTTTGAGGTGTATTTGTTGTGGCATTTACTTATTAAAAAGCAGATTGATTCATGAAATGTTACAGATAGAATGCACCTAGAGATAATCTAATCTAATCCGCTCGAAATTTTCCAGAGTGGGCCATAATGTTACTAAAACTGAATGTGTAAAATTAAGTTTATTTTATATTATAGGCTTAACATGGCAGTAGCAACTTAATGTGCCAAATTTGCATTACTGACATTTGCAATAATTTATTATTGTCAGCATCTCCATGTAAGATTTAAGATACAAATATTAAATGTGGGTAGTCAGTGTTCAATCTAAGTGGCCTTTCCATCCTATAAAACATTAAGTGGTTCACAAACAATGAGAGACTTGTATTGTGTGTTAGTCTTTGCACTTTAAATATCACCCACAAAGTTCCCTGTGGATTGCTCTTGCATCTGTTTGTTTCTCGGGCTAAAGAATAAATGAAATTGATAACTGCTACAAGAGTAGATTAAATGGGATTTTATACAGAGGAGTGCTTCGTAAACTAGAATGTCCAATATATTCAAATATTAATTGTTAATATTCTTTTAAAAAGTATTCTAAGATTTAAAAAAAACCAAAAAACTTGATCAACTTGGATAGTTTATAACACTGTGTATTCCAGCTTCAATTCCTCTATGCCTCTTGAATGTGTTCTTACTCTGAGGTAGATCTGATTTTATTTAAACCTCTACTTCAGTTGGTTTATTCCTCTATGACAGCTATTCTTAAACAGAAGGTCATAGTCCTTTGGGGGGCTTTTTGCAATGAACTGGTTACCAATATTAAAAAATACATATATATGTCAAAATTTGATAACAATGTAAGCTCTGAAATAGGGTTAGCTCAACAAATAGGGTTAGCCTCATTGCATTACTTAGTTCATAGCCAATATGAGTACAGGGATGTGGGGAAGAGGAGTAGAAAAGCAATAGGTACAGTTAGAGCTGAAGTGCCAAAAATGTGATGTTAAATTTGTCTTACTTTATGACACTGCCTATGCAAGGCACATTTTATGGATATGCTTTCATGTGAGCTACAAAACAGCATGTGGTGAAAATGTTTAGGAAACTTACCAACCTAACACCATAGCATTAAAGCTTTTTAGACCTTACTTTTGACACTAATTTTATTTTGCATTTTGGTTTTCAGGGATTATATTATCAGATTCTAATTTCTAATTGCATCAACCACTTTCTTTTCTATGGGTATAGCAACAAAACTGGTGCCATACCTACTATAGTTTTTCAATTAATACTATTTGAAAAGTTTATTATTCTCATTTTCACACTTGGTCTCATAGAACATTTTTATCACAGTACAACAGTTTTTGTTCATATTTTTAAATAAATTTTATTTTGTCACTGAAGTGTGTGTATATTGTGATTTTTCTGAATAACCTAACCCTTTTTTACTCCTAACCTTCAGAAACACTATTTGCTAATTTATTCCTTATCTTTTTCCATCAAAGAATATCATTATCCTACTATGTGCCTTTCTCTTACTTTATAACACAGTTACAGATCTGTATGATACTTCACTTGTAAAAACACTGTGCCAATCCAGGATTAAACATTTATTAAAAATTCATGCTCAATCAAGAAACAATATTTGGTCTAGTGAATGTTAAATACAAGATGTAAAAAAAAAAAGAGAAAGAAAAAAAGAAACAAAAAAGCAAACTGGCAAGGATTTATCTCCTATACGTCGGGAAAAAATAGAAAAGAAAGAAATATCAAGATAAAAATAAGATTTTTAGTTGTTATTTTTTTCATAATTGTACTGAATTTTAAAACTTTGAAATCTTTTTAGGTACAAAATTTCCTTTCGAGGAGGAAATTTTTAAGAGTTCTGATAAGGTGATCACATTTAATTTTGGAAGTTAAAGAAAAGGGTTCCATGATAATAATCATTATCCTTTTCTCTGAAGGTGTAGAATTCTAACTCATTTTAATGGCTTTTCTTTTAACTTAGGTAGCTACTTAACTAATGAAGGGCTGTTTTTGTTTTTTTGTTTTTTGTTTTGAAGAGCTGTTATGTTCTTATATGAAAATCCACAGTGATGTGCTCATCTAGTGGTCTTGTGTATCTTTCTGAACAAACTATTTCTTTGGAATTGTTCCTTTTCCCAGGATATTGTCCTTTTTGGAATTGCTCTATTCTATTGTGTTTCATAGAAGTATATGCATATACGAAATAAAACCATAGAAGGATTTACTTCTAGTGATAGAATTTAGGCTGAAGTGAAATGAAGTGTTGGAAGGTGGGGCGGGTAGCAGCATCACCTTCTGGTTTGCTTTAAATGTACACAGAAGTCCTAGTTTGAGGAGGTTGAGAATGTAGTATTTGGTTTCCATATTGATTGAGGTAGTGAGTGACTTTTAACATTGCACCATTGCACAAGCCAAGGTACCCAGGGACAGTATCCAAACTTATAACCCATAGAGCAAAGAAGGTAGTAGAGCAGGAGACTAAAATATAAAAGTGTCTGAAAGCTGAATTGAATTTTTCTGACATTTGGCATAGAATTGATTCTGCTGATACTGTCTCTGGAAAGGAATGGTATTCATGTTGTAAGGACAATGAAATAAATGAGCAATACATATAAAAAGACCATGGCGTTCTTTTCTCATTTGAAGGAAAGCTTTTATTAAAGTTAAAAATCTTTTAAGATATCTGAAAAAAAATTATCAATATATTTTAGAATCAGAAACAATATATTTTGAAAATAAGGTAATTTACCATCACCTTAGATAAATTGCATGAATATGTATATAATTTCTACAACTTTATAATAAGTGAGTTAATGCTATCACTTTTGCTTCAAGCTTAAGACAGATTGAATATTCAAGAGAGAAAGAATAACCAGTGGTACAAAGCAGAGACATTACTGAATCCAAAACCAGGTGGAGAAATAGCCCTTACAAAAGGAGATGCAGTCACTCTGTTTTTGCAGTAAGGAAGGACAAGAGAATGAATATGAATAAGAAAAGAATAGGAATTTTGGAATTAGATTAAAAATTTGTTAACAGTGTAGAGCTTAAAATAATTTTCACTTTTTTCCTAATCTTTATTCTTGGAATATTCTATGATAATCATAAATCACTTGTGTAATTTTAAAAGAGAAAAAAATCATATTGTAATATTTTCTACTCCAAATCTCACTTTGGTAAGAATAACCTCAGGTTTTCTAATGTACAATTAATCATTTTTGAAATTATTAATTTAAATACATTTAGAGAATCATTTGATTTTCAAAGATATTAAACATTGAGATCATTTTGATGATAGTTATTTTCTGCATGTTTAGTATTTTAACTTTTTTTCTTCAGAAATGATTTGCAGATGCTTTCATTTTTATGTCAGCCTTCATGCCTGGATAGTTTCTACTTGTACAGTGATAATTTTGTAAAATATACATCTGCTTTAGTGAGGAATTTCTCCATCTGTCAGGAAATTGTCTCAACCTTTACATTAACCAAAAAAACAATAACTAAAAAAAAAAAATACATATTCACTCTTAATACAATGCTCTCAAGATTCCTTTGTCCCCTTATTTCTTATATTCTCTTTTCTGACCCAGTAACCATCATTGGTCCTTCCACAACTCTGTATTTATTCATATTTTATTTATTTGTATAAATAAAATTATATTAGCTCTCTTGGGTTAGAATAGGAAAAAATTACATATTTTGAAAAATTCACATCTTTTTTTCACTGACCGCTTTGATATTATAGTGTGTTTCTGCAATAGTAAGTATAATTTAAAAAAGATAATAGTGCAGACGCCTGGTAGCTCAGTCGGCTGAGTGTCTGCCTTCAGCTCAGGTCATGATCCCAGGGTCCTGGGACTGAGTCCCACAGGTTCCCTGTTCAGTGAGGAGTGTGCTTCTCCCTCTCCCTCTCCCTCTGCCCCTCCCCCCACTTGTGCTCTGTCTCTCTTAAATAAATAAAGTTATTAAAAAGTAAATAAAAAGATGATAGTGCTTCAACACGGGCCAATATAATCACAGTGAAGATCAACACTTGTTTTTCAAGCTATGTCATTGCATACCATATGCTTGACGATTCCATACTTTGAAATTAAAAATGTGTTCAATTGTTTATTTTGGAATATTCTATCAGATTGAGTATCCTACCAACATAGAAATACATATTTTTATTATGTTAATCACCATACATTACATCATTAGTTTTTGATGTAGTGCTCCATGATTCATTGTTTGCAAATAACACCCAGTGCTCCATGCAGAACGTGCCTCTTAAATACCCATCACCAGGCTAACCCATCCCCCCACTCCCCTCCCCTCTAGAACCCTCAGTTTGTTTCTCAGAGTCCATAGTATCTCATGGTTCATCTCCCCCTCCGATTTCCCCCCCTTCATTCTTCCCTTCTTGCTATCTTCTTCTTTTTTTTTTTTTTTAAACATAGAATCTATTATTTGTTTCAGAGGTACAGATCTGTGATTCAACAGTCTTGCACACTTCACAGCACTCACCATAGCACATACCATCTCCAATGTCTATCACCCAGCTACCCCATCCTTCCCACCCCCCACTATTTTTAATGAAACTTAGCTGTAAATTTTTTTAAGATTGACTCAAATATTAAAACAGTTCATAAAATGAAAACAGTGTATTTATTCAAGATATCCATTTTCTAGATATTATTGAGCCTGGATTCTTCTGAAAAGACCTCCTATTCCATTGATTTCTTCCCTCTCTGTGTTGTTTTATACTTTTTTAGTTTTATCTTCTAGAGTCTGTTCAAGTGTAGCTGTGATCCAAGATGGAGGTATTTGCAGATGCCCAGGCTCTTTCCATTGCTGGTGGGGAAGAAATTAACAGCTTTCACAGTTACTTCCATAATTGAAGGGAATAATTGAGTGCTCAATATGTGTTAGTTATTGTGTGCCTTATAAATGATACTTCATTACATGATCCCAACAGATGAGGAAGCTGAGGCTTTTAGACATTTTTACCGTCTCAAAGCCATAAAACTGGGAAAGAGTTAGGATTTGAAATTTCTTTGAGACTCTTTATCTTAAACTATTGGCCACAGCTCTACACTACTTTCCCCATTGTATTAACTGGTATTGTTAATCTTTGAGTGCATAAGGGAGTGGGTAGAAACTTTAGGGACCATCACTGATTGTTTTGGTATAGTAGCAGGGCACTTACATGTTTATTATTACAAAGTGCCTGTCTCCACGCTGTGTATTAGTTTGCTATAATCAAAAGAAACAAGCTCAAACACTTTCTACCCTGGTCTCCTTCATTTGTTTTGTTCTAATCACATTACTTTCCTCACTGTTTCTGGAACACACACAGCAAATGGGTCACATGGTAGCAGGTGAGTGCATGTGGGTTATAAGCGATTTAAATAACCTTCAGAGAGTATCTTACCCAAGAATAATTTGTCCAATTATAGGGATAAGATATCTCTGGAATAAGGCATTTTAGATCATCTATTTGCATTATTAAAGATATATATTTATCTTTATTATACATATATAGTAAAGATATTTATTCAGCCTCTCAAAATATATACATATATATATACTTAATAAATTGCTACATAATAAGATATGTTTGACAGGTTGGAAAAACAAAATAGGTAAGTGCCTGGAGTTTTTTTAGCAGGATGAGAAATGCAATGAGTAGACAAATACAAAGTGCATCAGATAGTGTATAGGAAATAACATGGAAGGAGCTTATGGATTAGGAGGAGTTGTTTTATAGATAATAGCCAAAGAGGACCTTATGGATGGAAGTGTTTTCCAGACTAACATAAGAATAAACGTAAAGACCCTGAGGCCAGCACATGTTTAATATTTTCAAGCCAGAGCAAGGAAGCCAGTGTAACCAAATAATAGAGATTGAGGAAGAAAGTGGTGGGAAATGAGTTCTAAAAATTAGCACAGGCAGATCACATAGGCCATTGTCAGGGCACTGCCTTTATCTCAGTGAAATAGGGAAGCATTAGAAGACTTGACACAGAACAAAGGCATAATTTGAGCAATCTTCTAAAACGATTGCTACAGATGCTATTTAAGGGCAGATTACAGCAAACCAGCAACACAGCAAAAGGACCATAGGCAACAACATAGATGAGAAATTATGGTGGCTTGGATCAAGGTGTAACACTGTAGGGGTGAGAAATATTAGGTTCTTGGTTTTGAAAGTGTTCATAACAGGATTTGCTCAATGAGGTGGATGTAAAAACTAAAAGAGAAAGATGGGGCAAGAATGACTCCCAAGGTTTTTGGTCTTCAACCAGAAGGATAGAGTTTTTATTGACTAAGATGAGGAAGTAAAAAAGGGCAAATAATTTGCTATTAGTTAAACTTGTAAGGCTGCTCAGGCTATAGAGCAGCCTAAATAAATCTTGGGGTCATTAAGAAGTTCAAGAGGACCCTAATCTTTTATTTCTTGGTTGTATGGGTGTTTAATTCATGATAATTCACTGAGCTGTGTATTTTGTTTTGTACACTTTTCTGAGTGTGTTTTATATTTAAAGATAGCCACTTTTAAAAATGTGAGTATAGGCTGACGCACAGTGTTACATTAGTTCAGTGTATAACATAGTGGTACAACTTCTCTAGTGTAGCTACTATCTGTCACCATACAATACTAATACAAATATCTTACTATCTTCCTTATGCTGTGCCTTTTATTCTTGTGACTTATTCATCACATAGCTGGAAGCCTATATCTTTCACTCCCTTCACCCATTTTTTTCCTTTTTTTAAATTTAAATTCAATTAGCTAACATATAGGACATCATTAGTTTCAGATGTAGAGTTCAATAATTTATCAGTTGCATATAACACCCAGTGCTCATCACATCGCATGCCCTCCTTGATGCCCATCACCCAGTTACCCCATCCCCCCACCCATCTTCCCTCCAGCAACCCTAGTTTGTTTCCTATAGTTAAGAGTCTCTCATGGTTCTTCTCCCTCTCTGATGACTTCCCATTCAGTTTTCCCTCCCTTCCCCTATGATCCTCCGTGCTGTTTTTTTGTTCCTCATATGAATGAAAGCATATGATAATTGTCTTTCTCTGATTGACTTATTTCGCTCAGCATAATATCCACTAGTTCCATCCATGTCGATATAAATGGTAGGTATTCATCCTTTCTGATGGCTGAGTAATATTCCATTGTATATATATACCACATCTTCTTTATCCATTCATCTGTTGAAGGACATCTCAGCTCCTTCCACAGTTTGGCTATTGTGGACATTGCTGCTATAAACACTGGGGTGCAGGTGCCCCTTCGTTTCACTACATCTGTATCTTTGGGGTAAATACCAAGTAGTGTAATTGCCAGGTCACAGGGTAGCTCTATTTTGAACTTCTTGAGGAACCTCCATACTCTTTTCCAGAGTGGTTGCACCAGCTTGCATTCCCACCAACAGTGTAAGAGAGTTCCCCTTTCTTCGCATCCTTGCTAACATTTGTCATTTCCTGACTTGTCAGTTTTAGCCATTCTGACTGGTGTGAGGCAGTATCTCATGTCTTCTGCCCATGTCTTGACTGGATTATTTGTTCTTTGGGTGTTGAGTTGGATAAGTTCTTTATACATCTTGACTACTAGCCCTTTATCTGATAGTCGTTTGCAAATATCTTCTCCCATTCCATAGGTTGCCTTTTAGTTTTGTTGACTGTTTCCTTTGCTGTGAAGAAGTTTACATTTTTTTTTTAAATTTTATTTTATTATGTTAATCACCATACATCACATCATTAGCTTTTTATCTTGATGAAGTCCCAATAGTTCATTTTTGCTTTTATTTCCCTTGCATTTGGAGACATGTCTAGAAAGAAGTTGCTGCAGCCAAGGTCTAAGAGGTTGCTCCCAGTGTTTTCCCCTAGGATTTTGATGGATTCTTGTCTCACATTTAGGTCTTTCATCCATTTTGAGTTTTTCTTTGAGTCTGGTGTAAGAAAATGATCCAGTTTCATTTTTCTACACATGGCTGTCCAATTTTCCCAACACCATTTATTGAAGAGGCTGTCATTTTTTCCATTGGATATTCTTTCCTGCTTTGTTGAAGATTAGTTGACCATAGGGTTGAGGGTCCATTTCTGGGCTCTCTATTCTGTTCCATTGATGTATGTGTCTGTTTTTGTGCCAGTACCATACTGTCTTGATGATTACAGCTTTGTAATATAACTTGAAATCCAGCATTCTGGTGCCACCAGCTGTAGTTTTCTTTTTCAAGATCGCTTTGGCTTTTCAGAATCTTTTCTGGTTCCATACGAATTTTAGGATTATTTGTTCCAGCTCTGTGAAAAATGTCAATGGTATTTTCTTTTTTAAGATTTTATTTATTTGAGAGAGAGAGAGTGAGAGAGAGAGAGTGCACGGGAGGGGGTAGGGTCAGAGGAAGAAGCAGACTCCCCAGTGAGCAGGGAGCCCGATGCGGGACTTGATCCCGGGACTCCAGGATCATGACCTGAGCCAAAGGCAGTCGCCTAACCAACTGAGCCACCCAGGGGTCCCGTCAATGGTATTTTGATAGGTATTGCATTGAATGTGTAAATTGCTCTGTGTAGCATAGACATTTCAACAATATTTACTTTTCCAATCCATGAGCATGGAACATTTTTCCATTTCTTTGTGTCTTCCTCAATTTCTTTCATAAGTGTTCTGTACTTTTTAGAGTACAGATCATCCTTTATCTCTGTGGTTCGGTTAATTCCTAGGTATCTTATGATTTTTGGTGCAATTGTAAATGGGATCGATTCCTTAATTTCTCTTTCTTCTGTCTCATTGTTAGTATATAGAAATGCCACTGATTTCCATTGATTGATTGATGCCATCAATTCCATTGATTTTATATCAATATCCTGTATGAGTTCTAGCAATTTTGGTAGGAGTCTTTTGGGTTTTCCACACGAAGTATCATGTCACCTGTGAAGAGTGAGAGTTTGACTTCTTCTTTGCCAATTTGAATGACTTTTATTTCTTTTTGTTGTCTGATTGCTGATGCTAGGACTTCTAGTACTATGTTGAACAACAGTGGTGAGAATGGTCATCCCTGTTATGTTCCTGACCTTAGGGGAAAAGAGCTCAGTTTTTCCCCATTGAGAATGATATTTGCTGTGTTTTTTTCATATATGGCTTTTATGATATTGAGGTATGTTCCCTCTATCCCTACAATGTGGAGAATTTTAATCAAGAAAGGATGCTGTGTTTTGTCAAATGCTTTTTCTACATCAATTGAGAGGATCATATGATTCTTTTCCTTTCTTTTATTAATGTGATGTGTCACGTTGATTGATTTGCGAATGTTGAACCACCCTTGCAGCCCAGGAATAAATCCCACTTGGTTCTGGTAAATAATCCTTTTAATGTTTGATCCTATTGGCTAATATCTTGGTGAGAATTTTGGCATCCATGTTCCTCAGGAATATTGGTCTGTAATTCTCCTTTTTGGTGGGGTCTTTGGTTTTGGGATCAAGGTAATTCTGGCCTCATAGAATGAGTTTGGAAGTTTTCCTGCCATTTCTATTTTTTGAAACAGATTCAGAAGACTAGGTATTAGTTCTTCTTTAAATGTTTGGTAGAATTCCCCTGGGAACACATCTGACCCTGGACTCTTTGTTGGGAGATTTTTGATTACTGCTTCAATTTCCTTCCTGGTTATGGGTCTGTTCAAGTTTTCTATTTCTTCCTGTTTCAGTTTTGGTAGTTTGCAAGTTTCTAGGAATGCATCCATTTCTTCCAGATTGCCTAATTTATTGGCATATAGTTGCTCATAATATGTTCTTAAAAGTGATTGTATTTCCTTGGTGTTGGTCGTGATCTCTCCTCTTTCATTCATGATTTTATTAATTTGGGTCCTTTCTCTTTTCTTTTTGATAAGTCTGGCTAGGGGTTTATCAATCTTGTTAATTCTTTCAAAGAACCAGCTTCTAGTTTCATTGATCTGTTCTACTATTCTTTTGGTTTCTATTTCATTAGTTTCTGCTCTAACCTTTATTATTTCTCTTCTCCTGCTTGGTTTAAACTTTATTTCCTGTTCTTTCTCCAGCTCCTTTAGGTGTAAAGTTAGCTTGTGTATTTGAGACTTTTCTAATTTTTTGAGAAAGGCTTGTATTGCAATGTACTTCCCTCTTAGGACCGCCTTTGCTGCATTCCAAAGGTTTTGAACAATTGTGTTTTCATTTTCATTTGTTTCCATGAGTTTTTTTTTTTTTTAATCTTCTTTAATTTCCTGGTTGACTCATTCATCCTTTAGTAGGATACCCTTTAACCTCGAAGTGTTTGAGTTACTTCCAAATTTCCTCTTGTGATTGAGTTCCAGTTTCAAAGCATTGTGGCCTGAAAATATGCAGGGAATGATCCCAATCTTCTGATATCAGTTGAGACCTGATTTGTGACCCAGTATGTGAACTATTCTGGAGAATGTTCTATGTGCACTTGTGAATAATGTGTATTCTGTTGCTTTAGGATAGAATGCTCTGTATCTATCTGTGAAGTCCATCTGGTCCAGTGTGTCATTCAAAGCCCTTGTTTCCTAATTGATCTGCTTAGATCATCTGTCCATTGCTGTGAGTAGGGTATTGAAGTTCCCTACTATTATTGTATTATTATCAATGTGTTTCTTTAATTTTGTTATTAATTGGTTTATATAATTGGCTGCTCCCAATTTAGGATGAGAAACATTTATGATTGTTAAATCTTCTTGTTGGATAGACTCTTTAAGTATGATACAGTGTCCCTCTTCATCCCTTACTACAGCCTTTGGTTTAAAATATAATTTGTCTGGGGCACCTGGGTGGCTCAGATGGTTAAGCGTCTGCCTTTGGCTCAGGTCATGATCCCAGGGTCCTGGGATCGAGCCCCACATCAGGCTCCTGGCTCAGTGAGGAGGCTGCTTCTCCCTCTCCCTCTGCCTCTCTCCCTGCTCATGCTTTCTCTCTCTCTCTGTATCTCTGTGTCTCAAATGAATAAATGAAATCTTTAAAAAAAATAAAATATAATTTGTCTGCTATAAAGATTGCCACCCCAGCTTTCTGTTGATGTCCATTAGCATGATAAATAGTTCTCCACCCTCTCACCTTTAATCTGGAGGTGTCTTTGGGTCTAAAATGAATCTCTTGTAGACAGCATATGGATGGGTCTTGCTTTTTTATCCAATCTGATACCCTGCATCTTTTGATTGGAGCATTTAGCCCATTTACATTCAGAGCAACTATTGAAATATATGAATTTAGTGCCTTTGCATTACCTGTAACATCCCTGTTTCTGCATAGTCTCTCTGTTTCTTTCTGGTCTATGTTACTTTTGGGCTCTCCCTTCACTTACAGGATCCCCTTTAATATTTCTTGCTTGGTTGGTTAAGTGATCACAAATTCTTTTAGTTTCTGTTTGTCCTGGGAGCTCTTTATCTCTCCTTCCATTCTGAATGACAGCCTTGCTGGATAAAGTATTCTTGGCTGCATGTTTTTCTCGTTTAGTACCATAAATATATCATACCAGTCCTTTCTGGCCTGGCAAGTCTCTATGGATAGGTCTGCTGCCAGTCCAGTGTTCCTACCCTTGTACTTAATTAAGGACCTCTTGTCTCAAGCTGCTTTTAGGGTTTTCTCTTTATCTCCGAAATTTTCAAGCTTCATTATGTGTCAGGGTGTTAATCTATTTTTACTGATTTTGAGGGGGGGTTCTCTGTACCTCCTGGACTTGAATGTCTGTTTCCATCCTCAGATTAGGGAAGTTCTCCTCTATGATTTGCTCAAATATACCTTATGTCTCTCTCTCTCTCTCTTTCTTCTTCCTCTGGGACCCCAGTAATTCTAATATTGTTTTGCTTTATGGTGTTGCTGATTTCTCGAAGCCTCCCCTCATGGTCCATTAGTTGTTTTTCTCTCTTTTGCTCAGCTTCCTTCCTTTCCATCATTTTGTCTTCTATGTCACTGACTCTTTCCTCTGCTTCATTTACCCTAGCTACTAGAGCATCCATTTTAGACTACATCTCAGTTAAAGCACTTTTAATTTCGGCCTGATTAGATTTTATTTCTGCACTAAGAGATTCTCTAGTGTCTTTTATGCTTTTCTCAAGCCCACTTAGTAACTTTATAATCATTATTCTGAATTCAATTTCTGGTATTTTACTTATATCCAGATCAATTAGATCTATGGCAGAGAGTATTACCTCTGGTTCTTTCTTTTGCTTTGAATTTCTCCTTCTAGTCATTTCATCCAGAGAAGAATAGATGAACAGTAGATGAACATTTTATATCTATAAAATATAATGTAAAAATGAAAATTAAAAAATAGACTTAAAAACATAGATTTGATAAAATGAGAAACTAGTTGAGAAGAAAAAAAAAAGGAAAAGGAAAAAGATTTTTAAGACTAAAGACTCATGAGAAAAAAACCTCAATTTCTATATACTCTTTTACCCTAGCACAGGAGTTTTTCAGTTCTGAGTGATCCATAAACTTGGTATATGATTGATGTTCCTGCTTGTCTTCTGTGGGAGGAGCCTGTTGCACTGATTCTCAGGTGTCTTTGCTAGGGGTGGAGTTACACCGCCCCTTGCCAGGGGGCCAGGCTCAATGTAAGCTGCTTAGGGTTGCTCTATGTGGCGTTTGTTCCATGAGGGCTTTTTGTACCACTTTAAAAGATGAAAAAAAAAAAAAAATTGCAGTGCCCAGATCTCCAGCCCCTGAGCTGAATGATCTAGGCCCCCACTCTTCAGTGCACCATCAGGGAAAAGCAGTCAAGCATCTTTGTGTGGCCAAACTCTGCAGACTCCTGCAATGCACACCTGCACCAATCGTCCCAGGGGAGTGTGTGGCGGGGGTGGTCTCACCAAAGTCTGTTGCTTATGGGCCCCTGCTCCGGGAGCAGTTGCCTAATCATGGGGGCACCTGTACCACTCCTCCCAGGAGAAGGAGGAGGGTCATGCAGGGGTTTTGCTGCTTGTTGGGACCCTGCTTGGAGAGTGGTCCCCGGATAGAGCTACCGTTTGTGCTTACGGCAATACCACGCTGAGACCCCACTCCTGGCCTCACTGATTGCAGCTGGCTTCCCTGCTCCAGTGCCTGGGAACTCTGCCACACTCAGGCACCCATGTTCTTTCTATGACCCCAGGATCGTGAGACCACACTGTCCCACCTAATGTTCTGCCCTTCTTTGCCACCTGAGCACATTTCAGGCAGGGATATCCCTCACAGGAACAGACTTCTAAAAGTTCTGATTTTGTGCTCCACTGCTATATCACTTTCTAATAGCCAGCTTCCGAAGGCTCCCTCCCCCTGAAGTTTATCTTCCCATAAATCCCCTCAAATTCACTTCTCTGCTCCTCCTACCTTGCAAAAAGTGGTTGATTTTCTACTTGTAGAATTGCAGAAATTCTTTTCTTAGATCTCAGGTTGAATTCACAGGTGTTCAGAATGATTTGATAGATATCCAGCTAAATTCAAGGGACCAGATGAAACGAGGGTCCCCTACTCTTCTGCCATCTTCTCTCCTCCTCTCCCCTTCACCTATTTTGCCCATCCTCCCACTCACCTGTTCTCTGGCATCCATCAGTTCTTTGTATTTTTAGTTCTCATTCTGCTGTTTGTTTATTCATTTTTTTGTATTCCACATATGAGTGAAATCATGGTATTTGTCTTTGTCTACCTGACTTATTTCACTTAGCGTAATACCCTCTAGGTCCATCCATGTTGTTGCAAATGGCACAGTCTCATATTTTTATGGCTGTGTAATATTCCTTTGTATATATACCACATCTTCCTTATCTATTTGTTTACAGATGGGCACTCAGGTTGCTTCCATATCTTGGCTACTGTAAATTATGCTGCATATATCTTTTTGAGTGAGTGCTTTTGTTTTCTTTGGGTAAATACTCAGTGGAATCACTGGATCATATGGTAATTCTATTTTTAATTTCTTGAGGAACTTCTATACTATTTTCCACAGTGATTGGATCAGTTCACATTCCCACCTTTTTAAAAGGAAACAGTGAGGGGAAAAAATAAAATGCCTCCAGAGGAGAGTAGATTCTAATACCTACAGACTTTTTCCTACACTAAGCCTTTCTGTTCTTTTTCATGCCTAGTTCAGGTTTTTTGGTCATCTTTAGCCTAGGTAAGAGGTTGGCCAGCTTTTTCTATAAGGAGTTAGATAATAAGTATTGCATAGTTTGTAAACCAAAAATCTCCATTGCCACTACTCAACTCTGACATTGTAGCATGAAAACAGCAATAGATAATATATAAATGAAAGTATACCTGTGTTCTGATAAAACTTTATTTATATGCATTGAAATCTGAATTGAGTACAATTTTTACATTTCATAAAATATTATTTTTCAAATTTTTGAAAGTATAAACACCTTTTTAACATGTTGGGCTGTACAAAAACAGGCCGTGGACCTGATTTGTCCTGCAGGATATAGTTTACCGATCATTGGCCTACACTATTGGAATTATTTTCTTACCCACCCCTATTATCTAATAAATCTGCATGTTAAACTGCACTCTATACTGTTCCAGGTATACGTTCTTAAAATACAAATGTGACCATGTAATCTGTCTCCATGACAAGCTCAGCTTCCTAAACAGGAGCTGTTCAGAAAAAGGCTGGGTGAGAGGGTGCAGGTGGTACCCTTAGGCAGAGGGGACAGGGAGAACAGTGCAGACAGAAAGCAGCATGGCATGTACAGAAACTGTCAGCTGCTCTACTGTTCACATATGGCACTGGGTTAGGGATGAGGTGGAGAAGTTGGCCAGACTTATTGCTGGAATGCTTTTCATGCTATATAAAGGAAATTGGACTTTATTTATTTTTTCTGGTGAGTTGCGCTTCAAGGATTTTAAGAAAGAAAATGCATGGTCAGGTTTCTGTTTTGTTTTATTTTTGTTTTTGTTTCAGTAGACATCCATTACCCTTAGAAATTAGGGTTCTAAGAAATGATCATTTTAAGTGACTTCACTTTCAGTAGAAAAGGAAGCAGAATTACAGTAGGTTAAGTAATAAATGATGGGTGAATTTTATTTTTTTATTTTTTTTATTTTTTTTTGATGGGTGAATTTTATATGAAAGACAATCAACATAATTTTGCAGCCCTAAATATTGATTGATTGATTGATTGATGTACAAATATTCATCCAAATAAATGCACATAAAAATACTTGCTGGAAAAGTACTGCAATGAATATAAGTGCTGAGACTCAAGTCAGGAAGACTACTTTTTGCTTCATGTTTACCACCTACTTAGGATTGGAGATTTAGTCAATTACTTAACCTTGGCTTCTACAACTAATAACAAGATAATTAAATTTGATGACAGCTTTCTGTAGCACCTACCAACATCTGCATGTCATTGATTTACAATAGATTCATATGTTTTAGAAAGATACTTTTTGCCACTATGGAACCTTTTAACCTATTGGATATTACCAGAAGTGGAGACTAATTGTTATGTTATATTTTTCTAATCCTGTTTTTTTTTAATCCTCTGTTCAATTTTAGCCTTGGATCAACTGTGCAATTCTCTTGTGATGAAGATTATGTCCTGCAAGGTGCTAAGAGTATCACCTGTCAACGGATAGCTGAAGTCTTTGCTGCTTGGAGTGATCACAGGCCTGTATGTAAAGGTAAAGAAAAACCTTTAAAATCAAAATGTTCTCTTGACATTTTAATAGTGTGAACTTTGTTCCACTGAGCATAAATTTCAATTAAATATTTGAGCTGTAATGCAGTCTTAAGGAAATACTTAACCTATGTCCTTAGCAATATTGTTAAAAATCTCTAATATGTGAACTGCTGTATTAGGTTCCCAAAGAGTTCCCAATGTAATAATTATATAAATATGTAATACAAGGCACTGGTGACTCTCTGGCTTCCCATATTACCAGTAATTACAGATAAGATTTATTCTCATCACCTTTCTACAAATTAAATATTTCCGTATAAATTAAATAAAACCCCTGTTTTCTAAACTTTATTAAGCTATGTTTGAAAATGCCTCATCTTGGCTTACTGGCACTCTTAATTGCTTCTTTGTTGTTGTTGTTATTTCATTTATTTATTTGAGAGAGAGAGAGAGAGCATAAGCAGGGTGAAAGGCAGAGGGAGAAGCAGACTCCCTGCTGAGCAGGGAGCCCAATATGAGACTCCATCCCAGAACTCCAGGATCATGACGTGAGCCGAAGGCAGATGCTTAACCAACTGAGCCACCCTGGTGCCCCTGTTATTGTTATTTTTAATAATGGCATCTCTGCATATTTCAATGTCTTAGTACTCAAAATGTCATTATCCCTTCTTCACCCTCAAGGAACATTTTCAGTGAGTCAACACACTCTATAGATTACCCTCAGGTGTAATAAGGGTGTTATCAGGGGAATAGAGAAGGGGCAGATTTGAGAGCTACTATAAAGGGACAAAGAGAAAGTATCTGACAACTGGATATGGAAAAAGGAAGTGACAAGAAAGAATCAAAGATGATGCTCAAAGATGAATCCATGAGATTAGAAAAATCTTAGGCTGTTAATAAGTATGAAGAAACTGAAAAATGGAGTTGTATGGAAGATTATCCATTTACTACAACATTATTATCATTGGTAACACTTACAGACATTTCCTCTGTGGCAGGCATAGTGCTAACCACTGTCTTATTTAATCCTGAAAACAAACTGATTGAGGCACTATTATCTCAATTTTAGAAATGAAAAGGTAAGATGTAAAGAGAAATAGTCACTTTCCCAAGTTCAAATACTTGGAAAATGTATTTGTCCTTAAGTCCTCAAGGCTTAAGTCCTTAAGACTTCATCGAAAGGGGAGAAAATCCAGATTTCAGAACATTAATGAGAAAACAGAAAATGATAAAATGGAAGCAACAGGTACCTTCCATTCACTTGGCAAAGGCAACTCAGAGTAAGAAGAGAGAATCTAGATGTTTCTTAGGTTCAAGTAAAGCTTTTCTGTTACAGGTAGATGTGTACTCATGACCTATCTTGTTTTCAAAGGCTTTGAAAATGACATGTAATGCAATAAATTTAAAAAGAAATAGTGAAATGGGGATAATAATAAAATAAGGCAAAATATTTCCATGTTCCTAAACAAAAGTTCATATACAATTTAGTAGACAACTTTAAAGAATGTTAGACTTAAATATGACAGCTGCCAAACAAACAGGGAAACCTAACCAGTTTACACACAAACAGTTGTCTATGAAATACAATTATAACAATGACACAGAAAAAAACAAACTTCTTCCAGGCTTTGAGGTCTGAAATGGCTTGCGTTGTTTTTAAAAAGTAGACACTGAATGATAGGTATTGTGGGAGTAACTTTCATCAATGTTCCGGCAATGAATAGAACAGTAAACTGCATAAAGTTAATTTTTTATGGTGTCCTCCACTCAAGACAAATTATAGTTATAAAGGACAACGTAGTGAAAATCGTGGTTCCAAGTGGTGTGATCCAAGTATCCTGCTTCAATTTTTCATAAATTAGATGTGTGCACTTTTTGATGGCAAAAAAGACTGGAAAAAATAGAGAGTAGATTTAAGAAAAAAAGATTAATGTTAATGCAGAAACAAAACCTCACACAGGAAGAAAAGTTATAGCCAGATCATGGAATTTAAGGTCTACATAAAGTAAGATTGAGACTATAAACCATCTTTTTTCATTCAAGACTCTCATTTCAATAAAAAGAATGAATCATTTTTATTACGATTGTAAATTGTTCAAAGGCAGAAATAATGTTACATTATTTTGTTATGTTTTACAAACCCGATAGCACAAGGGGCAGCTCTCTACTAGCTTCAGTCTCAAGAAATATTTGTTGAAAATTAATGTATGATTACTTTTCTTTGATTCCAAGACACATGATGATATATATCAACATACATATATTAGCTGGGAGGCATAAAATATGCATGTTCAAGATTCATATACTGATATTATTTCATCTAAATTTTACATCGTTTCTGCAGACACTAATCATTTATACATAGCTTTATTCGTTCTTTGTATGCAGGCATATGTGGGTATGGTTTATAAAGTACATTTAGCTATTAGAAATTACTGGCTATGGTGCTAGAAACAGTAATGGAAGGAACATGCTGAAATAGTAATTGAAGTTTTAAAATGACTATCCACAGTGAGTCTGAACAAAGAATAGTTTTCATGTCTCATGGGTGCTTGGACAGAATAAATAAGCTTTTTCCCAGACAGCAGCATAAATAACAATATCAGTGCACTGCACCTTTGAGAGGTTATTAATATAGCTGCTGTCTATGTATTGCATGGTTGAGCAATCAAGAAATGCTGATTTTAAAGGGACTGAAAGTTCACACAAATAACAAATTATGAATTAAAATAAAAAGAGCAATTTAGAAATTAATATTAATGGATTTTACACAAACCAGAAAAAGATTTTTATTCCCTAAATGGGATATGTATATGAGATATTTGCCAATTTACACTTATGGATACAATTATTCTTTTCTTGGAAATGCAATAAATATCCAAAAGCTGAAGTTTATGCAAAGAAGCAGATTATGCCCTTGAATAATATGTAGAATGTTTATTTTAGATATTCGTGATGTTCGAAGAAACATCATTCATTGAAGAATTGATAATTTGTTGACTGGGAAGTATTTAAGAGAGCTAATATTTATAGATTAGACAAAATTTTTGACAAATTTTCAGTCAATATTTATTTGGATGGCCCAAATAACCAGTTTTTATCTGTCAAGGCACAAGAGCATGAACCACTCATGAGAGTAATATAAGGGGTGACTAAGAGAGGATTAGAAAAGAAGACAAAAGAAAGAAAATACTGGAAACAGGTAAAAATCAGGGAGTCACCTTTTAATTCCATTACTGAATTAATTATTCACTTATTTTTTATGCAATTATTAATGTAATTATTTATTTTGGATTCCACAAACATTAATGAACATTGGTAGGGATGCCAAATTAATACTATGTTGGATAGGGGCGCCTGGGTGGCTCAGTCATTAAGTGTCTGCCTTCGGCTGAGGTCATGATCCCAGGGTCCTGGGATCGAGCCTCACATCGGGCTCCCTGCTCAGCGGGAAGCCTGCTTCTCCCTCTCCCAGTCCCCCTGCTTGTGTTCTCTCTCTCACTGTGTCTCTCTCTGTCAAATAAATAAATAAAATCTTAAAAAAAATACTATGTCGGATACACAGCATGTAATGGTTTTAATTATTTTGTATTACTTAAAAGGCATAAACGCAAAACTAGGTAATATATAGTAGACTATTTTGTTTACAAGAGAGGAATAATTCTCTGCAAAATTCAGATGAGGAAGATTATTTCCATGTTTGGAGATGGTCAGAACTTGAGATGGAGGAGCAGAACTTGGGAATTGTTTTGGATTTCAAACATAGGAAGTTGGAAAGCATTCCACATATAGAGGATATGTCACGAGTGAAATCACAAAGTGAATTGGCGTATCTGGGAAACAAGGTGGGGGAGGATGGGCATTCCAGTTTGGTTAGGTATATATATGAAAGAATATAAACTGGAGTAAGTTAGGAAGGGTTATGTTATATAACTCCTCCCTTAATTTTTTTGGAAGCACCCTAAATCCTTCATTCCTGTCCTCACCATTCTATAGTATATATACTACAACTGACTCATATGTTTTTGTTTGGACTATAATTTATCATACGTATTGCTGGCAGGCTAATCCCATCAAAATCTCACATTTGTTATGTCCCAATAATGTTCAAAGGCCCCATTTTATTTCTCAACTTCACACTGTGAGCCAGTAAAATGAGACAATCAAGAATGTGAACTCAGGTATCAGAGTATGTCAGTTCAAATCTTTGATCTTCTACGTAAGTAATAAACTCTCTTCATAATTATCAGATTTCTTATCTGTAAAAGAGAGTTCTAATACATTAGGACCTACTCCATAGGGAGTTAAGAATTTGTATGAGGATGCAATGAGGTAATCCATATAAAAGCATCAAGAATATGAGCTGAAACACAAACACTTAATGGATAGAATTGGTAGTGCTTGGGGAGCTGCCGCTAATAGTTAACTCATTTGATTTCCAAAATCACCCATGATTTGTCTCCATCCAGGTATTTCTTTAATTCTCACCAGAAGTTTGTCCCAGCATCTCAATACTGAACAGAATCACTGTCCTAATTTTCATATACATGTGACTTGTCCTGAATGAAAGCATACCTATTAACCATATTCTGCCCACCCACCTTTCAAAGTCTTACTCACCTTTCACCTCCTCCAAAACTTCTCTCCTATTTCAATTATCCTTTATCCCTGCTTCTTTAATGCCACTTCACATTTACTATCACACAATTACCACACAATTTAGTACTTAATTCTCTTTGGCAGTGATTCCTCACCATTTTATGGTCAATAGATTTATTTCTTCAACCAAAATCACCTTAGAAAGAACAAAATAATCAATACTTCTATAGTGCTGGGATTTTCATTGGATCTCTTTTGAATATTGCCAAGAAGAGAACAGTTACCAATATGATATATCTATAATAGATAGATTGACAGCCCAGTGCCACCTTTGATTTTAAATGGAAGGATCGCTGAACCTCAGTTCAATTCCTTTCTTCACATACAAAGGAAAAATAGGTATCACAGTTTATTTGATAGATAATTGCTCTGGCCAAAGCTAGGGGCCATGACCCTCATTAACGAATATTTATTAAGGGCTTTGGGGGTCTTAAAGTTTTCAAACTTCTCTCACATATGTGTCAGGTTCCTACTCATATTTTACTTTTTACTCTTCTTCACAGGGTTTAGTCCAGTGACCATTATGCCTATATTTTTGTGCATATGATAGTTGCTAAATAAACATTTTGAACAAATATTATGGGGAGACTTAGTTCATTGTAACAAAGAGTTTAAAAAGATAGTAATGTGCTGATTGTAACCAGAAAAAGTTGCCTGGTGGAAGACTTCCTGTTATGCAAAAGCAATTAGAAAATTTTGCCCAAGAGCAAACCAGAACCCGCTGAAATTTATCAACCAGAAACACATATAGCAGGTGTTTGTCTGTAGCTGTTATTGATGCCTTCTTAGTTTCATGGAATAATGTTACAGATGAGATGATGCATAATAAGGGTGATATTAGCAATTAATAGAGTGACATATGGTGAAGAAGATAGACAGATGGTTTAGATATGGATATTTATCATACACTCATGTTTCTTGATGGTCTTTTTTTCCTAAAAATAATAGTTTGAAATTTTTTATATAATTTAATTTTAATAAGCAAATTCATTTTACTG
The DNA here is from genome assembly GCF_029215605.1 of Mirounga angustirostris. Classification (NCBI taxonomy): domain Eukaryota; kingdom Metazoa; phylum Chordata; class Mammalia; order Carnivora; family Phocidae; genus Mirounga; species Mirounga angustirostris. The sequence continues at coordinate 25,727,225 of NW_026991712.1, forward strand.
AGCTCTGACAATGAATATATTTTAATGAGAAGATGTCATTTACATGTTATGTGATGCAGATGATAGTGATGCATTTATGTATATCATTTAAAATTCAAAACTACCCGAACAATTAGAAATTTTGCATTTCAATAGTGCCCTTCCAACAACTGCTCAGAAATACATTCCACACATTTTGCCTACCTCATAAATTTATTAGGAAAATATGCAAATAGTTAGCAAATAAATAATTGTCATATAATGGGGGGAAAGTATCTCGATAGTTATCAGTGAGAACATTCTATTGCCACTCTTCCATTTCCTGGGTGTATGACCTTGCTTATCTTGCTTAACATTTCCTAGGCTTCCGTTTGCTTTTTTGGTGATTACTGTGGACTTCTTCCAATTATAAATTCTAAATATTCTTAAGTACAGTTACTGCTTTTCTATACTTTAGAACATGTTAAGGTTATTCTTAGTTAAATGTTTGTTTTGGTACGCTCTGGCAGTTGTAACAAAAATAGCATAAACTGAATGGCTTAAAACAACAAACATTTATTTCACCATTGTGGAGACTGTGAAGTCCTAGATGATGACTGGTTGGTACAACTTCCTCACTGTAGCCTTCAAACTGTAACCTCATGTGGTGGGAAGGGGAGGGGTCTCTCTTGGATCTGTTTTATATGATCACTAATCCCATTCCTGAAGGCTCCTCCCTTACCAACTAATCATCTCCCAAAATCTCTACCTCCTAATATTGTCACGTTGGAGGTCAGGATTCAACATAAAAATTATTTTGGGGGGACACAAATATTAAGTCCATAGCAATGTTCTCCTTTACCTTTGCCAGCCCAGTGTCTGTCTCAGTTCCTGGCACAAAGCAGGCAATAATAATAACAATAATAATGATGGTAACATCTGATAAACATTGCTAACAGAGTATTACTGTGCTTTATTGTACTATGTTTTAGGTAGCAGTTTAAAAAATAGATAAATGTTGCTTTTACTTAGGGCCAAAACTGCAGTTATCAGTCACCAAAGTGTTTCAAAGTAGTTTAGAATCTGTGGGTCTTTTATACCTCATTTACTATTTAAAATATAATTTCATATTAAGTTAAAGGATTATCTTTGTTTATACATTTCCATACTAATAAGTGTACTTCTATGATATCTTCATTTTAAATAATGTATCCTTAGAAAAACAAAGTTGATTATAATGTGATTCTTGATCCTGCTATATTCTAAGGGCTATAGTTTTGAGAGTTCTTAAATGGAAAATGAAGATATTAATTATTAAAATTTATCAATAACAATTATATGTGAGTTGGGAGAGAAAATAAACAAGAAGCAACTCTTTTATTTTTGGCATACATAATTTTAAAGCCCTGAGGATTTGAAATTTAATGGGAATAAAGGGGACTATGCAATGAACAAAGCACAAATGACTAAGGAAATAATAACCTAATAAACAATGGACATTTTGGCTGAACAGCCAAGGAAAAACCTGAAATGCGTTATCTTTATGCAAGGATGAACAAATTGAAAACTAGTAAAATCAGCACAGGAAATTCAAAATTTGCAGGAGAAACTACTTATTTGAAAGGGAATTTCAAAGAATTGTTAAAATGAAATGACTTTTTTGTGTTTTGTATTTTTACAGTAAATCTATGAAATTCCTCAAAATTCCCTTGTAATGTAGAAAGCCTTCTAGCCTATGTTTGCTGACAGGATGTGCTATTATCACAAAGCACCTGGATGATCTAAGATGACTTATTACCCTTTCCACTAATTCTGATCACATAAAATGATGGGAAAAGTAAAGATGGTGGAGTGAGGGACTCCCTTACTAAGCTCCTCCATAGTGCAAACTCACTTTTGTTTTAAAATAGCAGGATAGCTACTTTTAGGCAAAAAGTTTGTGGAAAAAGTGATCATAGTGCGATCACTAGAATGTCTGACACTTTTTATATGCACTCAAAATAGAGAATTGTACAATGTGAAACAAAAAATATGCAGACCTGGGAAAGACATAGACACCAAATAGGAAACAAAAGGCATAGGCAAAATATACAGAGACAGGATTGATGAGAAGGGGAAAATTATTAATATTTAAATTGAGTTTATTTGAAATTTAAGGAATCATGAATTTTACCCTTGATATGAACATATAGAATTTATCACATTTTGGCAGACCTTTCATTGAATTAAGGTGTAAGCTATGTTTTACTGTTTAGCTAATCTGACTGTAATTTTTCTGGATCTCTAGGTTTATAGCAACAGCATCCCCAACAACTATCCATGCCTGGTACATGGCAGACACCCTCACAGATATTTGACTGAATGAATGTTTTGTTTCTCACTATGCTAGATGCAACGTAAGAAGCACAGAATAGAATTGAACAAATCATGCCCTTGAGGAATTTACAGTCTCGTTGAAAACAGTACATTCAAAATGAAACAACCAGAGAACATCCCTAAAGCCACAGAGGCATGGTTGCACAGACAATGTTTATGTCATAAAGACAATTCAAAACAAAGGAAGTACAGAAGACAGAAATGAGAATGTTAACCTTTCGGAAATAAATTCCATAGACCATGAATATATCACTTAGTCACTTTCTCTTCAAGCTGAATATTACTGCATATTTCTTTATTTTGGAAATAATTTTTTAAACAAAATGGATATTGGAGTGCTAAATATTTATTTGGTAAAAGGAGAAAAAAAGGTGAGTTAGAAATTATCTTTCTTTCAAGATGGGTGCTCTACTTTAGTGGGAAAAACACAACAGAAATATGTGTATTACCATACATCACAATAACAGACATTGCAGATGAATAGACACAGTGCTTTACATTCAATGAGGATAAACAACCATTCTGCTTAGAAAAGTCTAGAAAATTTAATTAAAAAGCAAATAGGGATTTAAGAAGGAGAGGCAGACAGACCGGTAAGTTAGGTATGGAAAGATATACAAGACAGAAAACTATACATAAAGTTGCAGGGTCATGAAAGAGACTTATATTAGAAAGAGAGCAAGACACTGATGAATGAAATATGGAAGAGCATAAACATATTGAAGGTGGCTAAAATGGAGATATGTTGGTTAAACAGATGGATCTTATTTTGAAGGGTCTTATATGCCAATGACAAGGTAAATATTGGGTTTTGGATGCATAAAGAAGGTGATTTTTTTATTTTTAATTTTTTAAAAGGGATTACTTATTAATTTAATTCATTGAACAAGTATTTATTCAGTGATAATTATGTGCCAGTCAGACACTGGGGTAAGTACCAGAGATAAAAAGATAATTAAGACAAAATCTCTACTTGCAATGAACTTACTCTCAATGGTGGGGGGCAAGAGAAGATCCCAGAATTAATATACAATTATAATAATTTATCATAAACTCCATGCTAGAGTTATATAAAAGGTGTTCTGGGGCTTGACAGAGAAGACTTCCAACAGGAGGCAGAAGCTGAGCTGAACCTTGAAAACACAGTAGACAAGGCTAAGGAAACAGTGACGGTTATGTAGGGTACACCAGATAGAGGGAACCACATGGGAAAAGGCATAAATATCAGGGTGCACTGTATTATAGAAAATGGAATATGAGTGGAGAGAGGTAACACTGAAGGCAGGGTGTCCAGTTTGACTTTTGATTAAGTCAATGATAAGAGAAATGCAGAGAAGGGGTTAGAAGAGAAGTAGATTGGAGAGGATACCAATATATAAAGGATAAGGGGAGGAAGTTAAGCCTGTGAAAGAGACTAAAAAGTAGTAGCTGGAAGTAGAGATGGATAATAGGGGAGAATGGTGTTGTAACACCACAGTGAGGAGAGATTTTATAAATGAAGTGTGGTCAACATTGTTAAATGCTGCACAGTGGTTGAGAAAAATAAGAACTCCTTGAGTTCAACAGTGAAGAGGATACCAGTGACCTTGGTAAAACCATTTTCATTGAAATTGTTGATGTGGAAGACACATGGCTATAGTTGAGGAGTAATGAGGTGAGAAGAATTGAGGCTTGAAGTGAAAGCAGAAGCTTAACTGTAAGGCAAAGGCAAGAGCTAGGTTAGTAGACAGAGGAGCGTGAAATTAGGGAAGGGCTCTTTTTAAGATATGAAAAGTTTAAATGATAACATGGCTCAGGTGCGTGTGAGACATTAAAGATAAAGGTGAGACTAACATAACATGATAAAATAAAATTTAAAAAAAAGATAAAGATGAGAGCTGGGCCGATTGGAAGATACAGTTCTCCAGTATGAAGGGTCTGGAGTTCAGAATAGAGGGGATTGCACTGAGGTTGGATAGGAGTTCACACACTCTCCTTTCAGGTGGGAGACTGTGAGGAAGGAACCACTGAAGGTGCAGATAATTTTATAGGTGGGAAAGAGAAGGCATTATTCTCAAATGGTGCTCTTCCTCCTCCCCAGTTTTTTTGTTTTTTTTTTTTGTCTGTAAAATAGATGAGGTTATCTAAGGAAAGGAAGAAATCCAGCAGTTCTGTGATTAAGTAGGATGGAACTGAAGATGAAATTGATAGGAATAGAGAGCTAGGGGAAGTTACCAAGCACTCAGCCTCTGAGAAACAGGTTCATATCCTGAGGGTTTCATTTAGCCCAGTGGTCCTCATCCCTGGCTGCACATTACAATCACCCAGAGAGCTTTTGAAATAAAAACCCATGCCCAGGTCCTAACCTACAGCAATTAAATGCAAGTCTCTAGAGGATTAGATAATTCAGTTCATATATCCCCTCTGAGATAAATTGGTCAGTTTAACTGCATTGAGGATTCAAAAACAGCTTGAAATGATCCTCTGTTTTCTTAGGAAGCCTCTCCCTCCTTCCCAAGGAGTAATGTACTCACAGGCAGGCTGTTTGGAACATTTAGTTATGCGTATCGTATTCCTGTTCTACAGAGTAGCAAAGTGGAAGTTTGATGCATTCAGGTCACCAAGGCAAAGCATCAGCTCACCACTTCCTCTTCTTACTGGACACATCCAGATAGGAGAGCAATATAAATTTGCATGTTAAATGTCAAAGATGGACTCATTTTCATACTTATCATGTATTACCAGCTGGAAATGGCACCAATTTACTTTTGAGATAAGTATTTCTTGGGAAGAAATGAAATGGGGTCACAACTGAATGAGCTGCACTTCATTTGCACTTCTGCTGTCCGTTTTGGACAGCTTTAGCTTATTTATTCCAAGGAAACAAGGCAAGGCAAATGTAGGTTTATAGCATGGAAATAATTTTGAGAAGAAAATTAAATAACACTATGACTTTATGAAACATGAATTATTTTAAAAGTTTGTTGTAAGTGCCAACATTTCAACATATGCATTACTTTTGTATGTCCTTTCCTTGTTGTCTATTGATTATCCAATTCATGCAGCACTTGCTTTAGTGGCTCATTATTTTAAATATTTTCTTTTAAAAAATACTTATTTCAAATTTCACATTTCCATTTTACAGTTAAGGTCAATATTTATGACTTTCTTACTGAGTACTATTTCATTACAAAACTCTTCTTAGTTTTTGCACAAATTAAAAGGGCATCTTGGATGATTTTGAGATGTTCTAAGCCTATTTAAAGTTAATGAAATTCCAGGGTGCCTGGGTGGCTCAGTTGGTTAAGTGTCCGCCTCTTGATTTCAGCTCTGGTCATGACCTCAGAGTCATGAGATTGAGCCCCTTGTCAGACTCCACACTGAGCGTGGAACATTCTTAAGATTCTCTCTTTCCCTTTTTGGCTGCCCTTCCCCACCCTCAGGAAGGAAGGAAGGAAGGAAGGAAGGAAGGAAGGAAGGAAGGAAGGAAGGAAGGAAGTTAATAAAAGTTCATGGTCATTTTCTTGGCCTTGGATAAACTGCTTTTTCAACTTTTGAAGGATAAATATTTATGTTTAACAGGATCTGCAGTTATATATTTATCCTGAAAATAAATACCTTGGGTGTTATAACATTGTTACCTCTTAATAACCATTAGCACATCTCACATCTCCCTGAATATTTCCACCAAACTCTAAGGGGAAAAGAAAAGACAACAAAATATTTATATATAGAAAAAAAGGCAAAAGAAATAAGAAACATTTTGTTGCTTTTCTAGATCTGCTTCCTCACAGATCAAATGTAGCTTTCGATAAGACTATTAGAAATGCCTTCTGAAAAGCTTATCATTTACCATTGTTTACATTTATTTTGTTCTTTTCTGCATAAAATTTCTTTCAAAATTATGCAAGTGTGGCATATGATATTTTCCTTCCTATTTAGAGTATTTTAAAAAGAAAATAAATCATAAAGACCATGTTGTTAAGAAGTGTTTTGTGAGGTCTTCATAAAAGGACTCCAGTTTTCACCATTTTCATAACCATAAAACTATTTATTAATTAAATACAGCAGCATTCATTCTGAGCCATGAACACCAAAGGCCACATTTAGCTTTTCTTTTTTTCTTTTTTAATTATTTCATCTGTTAGAAAGTACTGACAGGACTGGCTGATGTGAATCTGTCCCTCACCCCCTCAGCCCCCAGTAAAGCTTAACTGCCTGATAAAGTTAAAACCTGGGAGTACTATGAGTAGTTTATTTTAGAAATTATAATCACTAAGGAAGGAAATGGGATTTACAGTATATTTAGAGTGAAAAACTGCAATTTCAAACAAATTGTAAGAGAGATACTGAAATTTACCTACAAACTTGTAAAGACATTACAGCCCAGTCGTACTTTCAGGGGCTGAGAACTAGAGTCAAAAAGAATGTATGTGCGGGAAGACATCTACAGACTGAAGTGGCAGTACAGAGACTTAGTGGAGGAACTCTGATTTTAAGAAGACAAGTGCAGATCATACATAGATGGTTGTACATAAGACCAGCATTGAATATTGATATGTGACATACTTGTAAGAACCCTGCCAGGCTGTCTAAAGCCAAGAAAGGTTAGAAATGTGAAGTATGCTGAAGAATAATAATTTAAAAAATTATTTATATGAAATAAGGAAAGCAATTATACATATAATTATATATATAATAATTATAATGTAGGCAGGTATTTCCTAAAGTTATCTTTGAGTATTAATAATAAACACATAGAAAAGGTGTTCAGATAAACTGACAAATTGTTACATTACTTTACAGAACTTGTCAGAATTTTTAATATTCCTTTTTTTTTTGTTTATCTTTAAAAGTAGAGATGTAGTGTGTAACACAGGCTCCCAGAAAATGCTGATCTGGGCTGAACATTTTGGAAGATGCTGATTTGGAGTGTGTAGTTGCAATCATTCCCTAACTGTTCTCGCCTCTAGCTTCTCTGTTCTCGCATTTGCTCCTCATTATCATTACTAGAGTACCCTGATTGAAAAAAAAAATAATAATAAATAAAAACAAAACCCTTTCAATATGCCATCCCATTCTGCAAATAATACATTGTTAACTGTTCAATTCAAAATTTCTTTTATTTTTTTTTATTATGTTCAGTTAGCCAGCATGTAGTACATCATCAAAACTTCTTAAGGGATGCCTGGGTGGCTCAGTTGGTTAAGCGACTGCCTTCGGCTCAGTCATGATCCTGGAGTCCCGGGATCGAGTCCTGCATCGGGCTCCCTGCTCGGCAGGGAGTCTGCTTCTCCCTCTGACCCTCCCCCCTCTCATGCTCTCTGTCTCATTCTCTCTCAAATAAACAAATAAAATCTTAAAAAAAAAAAAAAAAAAAAACTTCTTAATGTGGCATTTTGGAGCCTCCAAATATTGTCCCTGAACTTTGTTTCAACTTTATTTTTTCTTAGTTCCAAACACTGCTCCAGAAAGCTAAATAATAAAGCTAAATGTCCTATATGTCCCTTTAGTGAAAGGAAAATACTTGGATTCAAGAACTATCTCCTCCATTGTGTGTTTTGGGTGATGGTATATATCAATATCTTTAATTTCCTCTCTCTCACAGGAATTGTGCTGACTATATATATTATCTATAATGCAATAATTTTGCTTTTTGTAGATGAAAGTAGATCAAATAAATGAGAAACCACAGCCCTTAAGTGCTGGAACCAGGATTCAAGTTTAGTTGTGTACAGTTTCAAAGTTCATGTTGTTTTCACTCTCCACACTGAGTTAAAGAGCCTAAAACACAGAGACGTGCAGAGTATACAGACCATGGACGTGATGAATATCAGTTGAACTGTGCAAAGTTTTATGTAGTTTTGATTCTTATGAAGTTTCTTGGGAAAAAGATTGACTCTCAGTTTCAGCTTATATAAGACTTTTGGCTTCCTTAGGTAGGAATTTTTTTTTCCTGTACTACCTAAATCCTGACTCAACTGTGTCTGTGGATTTTGTCCAAATAATTTTTCTGATTTAACTTCTCCCTTTTCTGGTTCATCTCCCCTGAGTTGTCCCTTGGAGAAATCCCCCCCTTCTTTTTAAAACTAAGGGTCTCACCAAATTTCAAATTTCATCTATTTGATGGGTGGATATTCATAGTTTATCTTTTATCTTCTTCACAGTCAAAAATTATAGTAAACATTGGCATACTTAATTATACTTCAAAAATGTACCCCAGAAAGCTTGAGGTTATGGTTAATATATACATTGATGAGTTTTTAGAGAAACATGGAATTTCACAAATGGATATTCAGGACCTATGGCCATAATCTGCAAAAAATAAGGGAAACAATATTATTTCTTAGTAAAGAAGAATTTGGATGTGTGGGTGAGAAGAGGAGGAAAAATCTGGAAAGTTGGTAGGGTATTAAGCAATATGGGAAGAGACTGAAGCCTTAGGAAAAAGCAGCCAGTGAGAAATCCTTGGATCAGATGAAGAAAGGATCTATGAGAAAGGAATGATCTAATATATAATCCTAAATAATCCTAAATTAAATTTCTAATTTAATGTTTTGTGTTGCTGCCATGTAAACTCTTTACCTTGTCTCCGTCCCCACATCTTAAGTTATAAGTAATAGTTGATCCTAGTAATTGATAGTGGTTAGGGAAGACTAGGTAATAAATAAAAAGAATAATTATCTCCTTTTCCAATTATTAGAGGGTTTTTTTTTTGTTGTTGTTAGTGAAGTTTAGAGTTCTCAGATATTGTAGAGGCTTGATTTTATTAAAGCATGGGAAGATGTGTGAGCTGTTATTATTATTTGTTGTTCTTTTGATAAATCTTGTGGTGCATTGCTTGATAGGAGCTCTGGTGATATAAAAATAGTAGTCATTCTTTTTCAGCCTTATGGACTCAGTATGTGCCTCATAGGGATGTCAGAGGAATGTGTCAAGAACTATGAAGGGTCTGAGGTTCTACCATACTTGCAAATTTATAAGTTAGCTTGCCATACTTTTATGGATGCTAGCAGAAATCAAAAGACCCCTAGGTCTGGGACAAATGACAGTTTACTACTCACAATATGAGTAGAAGGCAGATCATTACCATTGTTGTCAATTCCCTGAGCCCCCGGTTTCTTGAAGACCAGGTAAGAGTTGTTCATGCAATAGGTTGCATTTTAGGAAAGGAACCCTGAGCATTGAGAATCCAAATCTTTTATAATGGGCAGTATGCATGCCTATTTCTTTGCTCTGGAGGGAGATACTATCTCTATCTTCCAAGACTATAAGTAAACTTGTCCTTTGCTCTGGAAGGAGACACTGTCTCTGTCTTCCAAGGCTGTTCAATATATAAGCAACCTTAAAAAGATACTCCAGAACAAAGACAGTTAGTGCTTTTGCTTGCAAGATGTGTACAATTATGATAGACCCATGGAGAATTGTCTCCTGACAATATCTACCTCTCATTTCTCTATCTTGGCTTCTGGTGCATTTTCCCATGAGAATTCCCATTAGTCAGAGGCTGATTAATCAGAATGCCAGAGGCTGGAAACAAATCTATTCAATTTTCATCATACAGCATTTAATTAAGATTATTATCAACAGGACTCCAAACTACAGAATGAGGCCAATCCCCAGGGATCCAAACCCAACTAGCATAACAAATTACATCAACCATCAGTGTCTGCATTAAAAAATCATGTGGCTTTTTTCCTTTCATTTATATATTGATATTTGCACTTGTCCCAAGGTGTTAATCCAGGTACTGTGAGATACATTAACAATTACCTTGGCTCACAAGGTAGAAGTGTAGGGCAATTCTACCATCTCTAACAGCTCTGACCAGCAGTTTAGGTTGATGTGAGTGACTTCAGAACCAAGGTGGTATCATTGATCATTTCAGCTAAGGCCAGTAGCTTCCCCCACGTACCCAGGATAACCTCAAATGGTGAGATCTCCACAGTTATCTTATTGTTACATGATTTATAGGTGGTATTTCCTTAAACTCTTGAATGTCTCTTATTAATACCCCTAAATCATATTTTGGAAAGGAAGGCTGGTTAATACATGTCTTCCCCATAAGAAGAGTCCCTAGGGCATACCTCATGCCTCTGGAAAGAACCTATTTTTTAAAATTGCTGCCCTCACCCCCAAGGAGGACTACATCAGTCAGAGGACCCCAGTTGATAGTGCTTTCAAAGTGCTTCCAGATGGTTGGTAAAAACAGCTTTTGCAGTGAAGTTCAAATAATAGAGTTTGGTCCTTGTTTTGGAAGAACTCTCTGTCCTAGTCATCTATGCCATCAGAAGGTTGACATTTGTCCACCCCATGCAATGACAAAGTAAAAACTATAAGAATGGAGATGGGAAAATATCTGGAGGTAAGAACATGTGTTTTAACTGGGAGGTGTAGAAATTGGGGTTATCTCCTGCTGTTTCCATAGACCTCTTGGTTAAGGTTAAGGACAATCATGGTCAAACCATTATAAAAAACATGGGTCAGGAGATAACAGATCTATCAGTAAGTTAAATTTATGGACTCACAACAGTTAGGGAATGCTATCCTAAAGTATTTTCCTTAAAAAAAGACTCCAGGGTGCCTGGGTGGCTCAGATGGTTAAGCGTCTGCCTTCGGCTCGGGTCATGATCCCAGAGTCCTGGGATCGAGTCCCACATCAGGCTCCCGGCTCAGCGGGGAGCCTGCTTCTCCCTCTGACCCTTTCCCCTCTCATGCTGTTTCTCTCTCACTCGCTCTCTAAAAATAAATAAAATCTTAAAAAAAAAAAAAAAAGACTCCAAAGGTGATTCTGAGAAACAGATGTCACTCCCTCTGTCATACTGCACTATCCCTCTATACCAGGTGTTGTTCCCCCTTCACCATCACAAAATCTGTGTGTCTTTTTCATCTTTTCTCCAATCATCAAATATTCTTATATGGACATTTCATTCAAATATATCCTATAAAATAGGAGTTAGGGCATTTTTATAAAACTTTCAGAGACTCAATATGTCCCCAAATTTGGTCCTTCTGTAAAGGGGCTCAGTGATCAGTGTATACTTAACAAAGTGATCATTATCCTTAAAATCTACTCAGTGATCAGTGTATACTTAACAGTGATCATTATCCTTATAATCTAGGGTTATGTCAGTACAATGAAAGAATCCAGGTCACTGAAGCAGTTAAGTCTGAATCCCCTAAACCATTTTTTTTTTTTTTTTTTACCCAGACTGCAAAAACAAGCAGATGTATAAAAACCAAGCAGGGATGTAGTTGCTATTAGAGGAAGAAAGACAAAGCATGCCATACCAGGAATGGTCAAGATAGAATCTCAAACTGCAAAATAGATCTGTATATACCCCAGCCCTTTGATCATTACCCAGAAAGTAGATAAGAAATGATCCCCTTCTGGAGATGGTCTCATTCAGTGACCAAACTGTCTTACAAAAGCTTGTGGACCAGAAGAAGGGAATGAGGTGGAGTTAGGGACATTTTTAGGTCCATTTTTAAAGAGCCCTTTCTAACACTCAGCAATTCCAGATGCTTGCAGATGGTAGAGAACATGAAAAGTCCATCAAATACTTTTACTATTAGCCCATTTTTGAGTGGCTTTTGTGATAATGGTTCAACCACTTTCAGACTGAAAATAGTTCTGAAAGTCAAAAACATGACAAGTTTTATTTCAAGGCTCCAATAGTATGGATTTGGATTATCAGACTGGATCAGCAACGCCATAATCTGAACAAGTGTCAACTACTGATAAGCACCACTGATAACTTTGAGAGGAGGTCACAGGTCAGTTGTAGTCAATCTACCAGAAGCAGGCAGGAATCTGACTTAGGTAATGTGACTTCCCTTACCACAAGACAAATGGGACAGCTTTTAGCAGAAATCAAAAATCTTGGATGTGATGATTTTTTCTGTACCAGGAACATAGAATCCTTTACTTGGTGCCCAGTTTATAATAATATATATATTGCCATGTCCAGTAAGATGATTGGTGGAATTTTTGGTAGTGAAGGCTTGACCAGCAGCTTGGTTCCAGTAGGTCTCATCAGAGAAAAAGTCCTTAACATGGGCATCTGCATTAATGACTCAGATGGTTTAATTGTTAGCCACATTTGTTTTCAGAGTTCACAGCCCCAAAAAGGTATCTTTCATCTTCTGATCTGTAGTCTTCCAAGTAGGAGACTAAATATCTAAGATATTGACAACAATCAAAGTCAGTAAATATATAAGGCTCATCAAGGGATTATTGACCATAGCTTTGGGAATGGCCTTGAATTCTGCCCATTGAGTAGAGTGATCATGTCCATTTTATATTTTGTAAGGCAAATGTTAAGTTTGAACAGCCATAGTACATTAGCAGGATAGCATCATTGAGACAGGCCCATGTATTTAGGGCAAACTCGGCATTGATGGTACATTGAACCAGAGGTTTACTTGAGACAGTGAAGATAGGGGATAAAGTTTTCCCCAGAAGAAGGAAAAACTCTTTTTCCTATAAAACTGAGATGTCTTTAAGTCCAAGCATGATGCATTCTTGAAAATATCATTTCCATTTGACAAGAGGGGTTTATGGGTCCTCCTCACCTTGTTATTCAATGAATAGAAGTTGACCCACCAAAAATGGGAATATCAAGCTGGAGAGTCACAATAACTCTGTAGGTCAGACATTCAGATTTGATAAGAACCCCATATAAAAATAGCTGTTTTTCAAAAGGAATGTACCTAGTAACCTTGCTATTGACAATGGCTTCCTTTTGCCAGAGACTTCAATTAGTAAAACCATTAGTTACAGACATTTATAGCTCAAAAGAGTTATTTATATTGCAGGGTAAAAGATAATAGTACTCTTCTACATGATGATCTTCACAATTGAGAGAATCCTCTTTGGCATTTGTGGGCATTCATAGTACAAGCATCAATACTAATTATATATTAACAGTAGAATCCTTAACAAAAATACATTGTATTGGCCCAAAGAACCCTGCTCCCAAGACACCATTAGTTTTTGTTCCTCAATGTGATTTCTACTCAAAAATCACCAATTTCATTTGGGCATCCAGCATTCCATAGGACTAACTAGAATGGTGACTTAATTGCCTCTATCTAGAGTAATAAAATTGTTTTTTTAAAGATTTATTTGTTTATTTGGGAGAGAGTGCAAGTGGGGGGAAGGGCAAAGGGAGTGGGAGAAAATCCCCAAGTAGACTCCCCACTGAGCACAGAGCCTGACATGGGGCTCGATACCAGGACCCCAAGATCATGACCTGAGCTAAAATCAAGAGCCAGACACTCAACCAATTGAGCTATCCAGGTACCCCTAGAGTCATAAAATTTTGAATCTGTCCGGTCTCCTAAATTCTCCAGCATATTTGGAGAGCTTAATATGACCTTTGGTCCCCATTGGGGGTCAGAAAGACTTCAGTCCCACCCTTAATGATCCTCATCTTTAAAGCAACAGATCAGGTTGGTGGAAGGAGGGAGGGTTTAGGAAACATGGGGCAAGAGAGTGGCTTCATGCCAACAAAGTTGAGTTTACTTTTAGTTTTTTTTTTTTTTTTTAAGATTTTATTTATTTATTTGAGACAGAGAGAATGAGAGACAGAGAGCATGAGAGGGAGGAGGGTCAGAGGGAGAAGCAGACTCCCCGCCGAGCAGGGAGCCCGATGCGGGACTCGATCCCGGGACTCCAGGATCATGACCTGAGCCGAAGGCAGTCGCTTAACGAACTGAGCCACCCAGGCGCCCTTACTTTTAGTTTTGAGTAGTGTAGTGGCTGCCTTCAAAATATTTTTAGATATCTGAGTCACTTTCTCATCCTCTAGTAAGTCAACTTTGTCAGCATTGAAAACTCAGTCTGAGGCAATAAAACCCTGAATATTAGCCAATGCTTCATTTATGGTTTCCTTTGGGGGTTTATCTCAGTAAAATCTCCCCAAGAGGGTCAAATCTCCATTATAGCAGCCAGACCCATTGTCAGAGATTCTGAAGTCTTTTAATGGTATCTCCAAATGGATCTGTGGTTGACACTATACACTGCAGAAAGTTCTGAGTCATTAGATGGTCTCACTATTTTCATTCTTCCTTATCAAGCATTATTCTTCCAGCTGTCTCACCTCTGAAGTGAACCAAAGTTCTAACTATTAGTTTGATTTCTTCCCATAGTGGTCATAAAAATCCCCCTATTTTACCTTTAGTGATGTAAGCATCTCCATGGCTTCTCAGCAGGTAGATAGAAAAGTTCTGCCCCCTTTCCCCAGTACAAATCTTAACACTAGTTCTTACTACAGTGTGTACCTGAAGCTCAGTGCCAACCTGATGAGATATTTTCCTACCTGGAAGAGAGTTAGCATACTCAGCATTCTGTTAGGATAGCTATCTTGGCTCTTCACAGTACTCAGCCTGCAGCACCCCTCCCCCCATGCTTCGTCCTTCATTCGACAGACAATAAACTAGAGGAGCATTTATTGCCTGATGGACCATTCAGTGTGGTCATTATGTTTGCTATTGATTTCCAGAGGCTTTTGTCAAATCACATTAATTGGCTTGTGAGACCATCATTCTTCTCTTAAAGAGCATTGTTTTTGTCAGAATCCCATCCACATAACCCAAACTGTCAAAACCTAAAAGATCTGAGATTTTACCATACTTTCAAATTAAAAAGTTACACTTCCACAGTTTCATGGATGTTGGCAGCAGTTAAAAGTTTACTACTCACAAACTGAGGGTTGCTGAAGTGGTGTGGGGTGGGAGGGATGGGGTGGCTGGGTGATAGACATTGGGGAGGGTATGTGCTATGGTGAGTGCTGTGAATTGTGTAAGACTGTTGAATCACAGGCCTGTACCTCTGAAACAAATAATACATTATATGTTAAAAAAAATAAGATAGTAGGAAGGGAGAAATGAATGGGGGAAATCAGAGGAGGAGACAAACCATGAGAGACTATGGACTCTGAGAAACAAACCGAGGGTTCTAGAGGGGAGGGGGGTGGGGGGATAGGTTAGCCTGGTGGTATGTATTAAAGAGGGCACATACTGAATGGAGCACTGGGTGTTATATGCAAACAATGAATCATGGAACACTATATCAAAAACTAATGATGTAATGTATGGTGATTAACATAACATAAAAAAAATTACTACTCACAACAATGGGAGTAATCAGAGTTTCAGCTTTGATGTCAGCTCCTCAAGTCCCAGTTTCCACATGCCCAGATAAAGAGGACAAGACATCTGTGCACATGCTGTGCATTGCAGGAGAGGAACACTGACTTTAGGGAACCCTAATCTTTTATAAAGGGCAATAATTATGCCTACCCTATTGCTCTGGAGGGAAATATAGCCCTATCTTCCAAAACTGTAAGAAAATATGGCAGTTATTCTAAAAGGAAGGCTTCTAAGGCTGTTTGATATATAAACATTCTAGAAAAAATAGTCCAGAACAAATGATTCTGCATGCAAGAAATGCAAACATGGAAGAGACCCATGGAGAATTGTCTCCCAACAGCCTAGAAACAACCTGCTTAATCCTGAGGGCACTAAATTCCTCTGCAGCAACCTGTATGACTCTATGGGCCATGACTGCCATGATGGCTCTCAAGGGGATTGATCACTTTCCCATCCATGTATACGGAAAAAGTGTTACTAACACAGTGATTAAAAAAATGTGGCCACCAAGAGCAGTGAAAGAAAATTGAAAAATAATTACGAATATGAAATTGGTATAATTTATTTTAGTAAATATTACAACTTTCCATATTGAATGTAATTTATCCTAACCAATGAAGTGAATGTCAGCCAATAATTCTTTTATGTGCCAAAGCTAATCAGAAGACTCATCTATAGATACATAGATATAGATCCAGTAGACAATTAAGCAAAAAAAAATTGAGTTAAGTGGGTGTGGATAAAGAAAAATCTATGTAATAAATCTTCAGTGAATTCTTTAGAATTTTAAAGACTAAAATGTTTAGGAGGATAATTTTTAAAAAATATCAATGTGAAAATATAAGTTTCTATGATAGGCTTTAGGTTAACCTGAATCAATATTTTCTCAAAGGACATAGAACAATATGATAAATTCACAATTTAATGCTGGTTCCTCAGATTTCTACAAAAGTAGAATCATGTCTTACTGCTCCACTAACTAGTAAATGAAGAGGCAAAAATCCTAGGTTCCACATAGTTCAGGACAATTGTAACATTAGTGTTCAGGTCATGAGAAGGTATATGAGAGTGCTGAAGTAGGAATAGACTTGAACCATCTAATAATTTGGAATTAAGAATTCAAAACTTTTGCATTTGATATTTTAAAGAAAGTTGCATATGTATGTGTGTCCAGATTGTGATCTGTATGAATATAAAATTGAAATTAAGCTCATTTATCCTATTAATTAATATATTATTGTTCATTTTCAAGACCAGTTTCTGTTTTCTTTATTTACAGAGTTAATAATCAAAACCTTGCATGTTACACAATAATAATACAAAACATTAAAAACAGAGTTTCAAATTTATGTCTTCTGTGATTTCCCACAGTGTTATCCAACAACCAAGGAGTCAATGTTTTACAACAGAATTGAAAATTCAGTCTATCTCCTCATAATGATATTATCTTGACAGAATTGAAAATACAGTCTATCTTCTCATAATGATCATATTATCTCATGTGATGAAAGATAAATAAAACATACTGTGGTCTTAGCAATAAAATATTCAGTTTTCTATAAATTTGTATGCCTTTGGCAACTAATATATATGTAGGTATGTATGAATGAGCATGCATTTATGTCTATGTTTATATACATATATGTATTTGTTTTGTAGTTTAAATCTTACTCAATTTCATTTTACTTTAATGTAGCAATCAAGTATCAAATGTGTATATTGTTAAATGTGTATATTATTAAAACAGGGACTGCCACTAAGTTTATACATTTTTGTTACTCCATTACATTTAAACCTTTCATTCAAATTATGCAGTCAGAAGTAAAGAAAGTCTAAATATAGCATTTCCCTTTGCTAAAAACAAAATAATCACTAGAACACTAATATCTAACAACAACAAAAAAGCCTTCTTCACTTGTAACACAAAATTTGCGCTTAAGAACTACAATGACAAGTGAAAATAGTATACTATGTGATAAATTTTATTAATGCAAAAGCAACAGAAACATAGTGCCATCAGCAAGCTATGTGTAATTATATTATTGGCAGGAAAATTGAATTCTTCTAGCATAAGAAAGACATGTTCTTTGAAAATAGTTCACAAATATTCAAATATTACAATCTTCAAGCACTAAAAAATGTGACTAGTATTCTTGATACCTTTTTCCTATTGGTTTTTGTTAGGCACTGTAAATTTATGAAGTTATTTAACATTGGAAGATTGCTTAAAATTTTATTGCAATGTCATTTGTGCATAGTAGTAAGGAATAATAATATTTATAAATTATTTCTAAATGGATAATGATTTGGCTGGCAAATATAAGAGTAGGAGGAAATATCTATTTTAAACTTGAAATCCTCTACCTTGCTATGTGTAAATAAATCAGTGAAAGGGGCCACTCCATGGTTGTTTTGTTAGCCTTACTTTTTTTAATCTGGAGATTAGATAATAGAAATTACATTTCCTGCCACATCTACTTATTATCCCTTTTATGTTGTAGTTAAAATTAGAGCATGTTCTCTCTGTCCCTCTATTACTCTCTTCTGTGCCCATCTCATTCATTCTTGTATCTCTTCTTGCCCTTACTTCCCTACACACACACATACACACACACACAAATTGTATCTTCAGGAATTGTCTATTGCCTCTTTCATGGAAGAGTAACATATCAATTCATTAATAGCTATGTTCAAATTAATCTGGCAAATGATTTACCTAAATGACCAATTTTCTGTGTTTTTTTATCAGATGAGACTCAAATAAGTGAGAGATTATAATCAGTTGGGTCAGAACAGAACCCTGCAGGTAGACATCTAGTCTACTTCTCCCTTCACTTTCTTAATTTTTAGCATCACAATTTCCTTCTATACTACTAACTAGAATGTCTATATTCAGTCAATCTACTCTACACATATTTATGGATTATTGACTGAGTTCATTCTGTACATCACGCATTGGACTAGGCTCTGGAACCAAAACATGAAACAATAATGGACATGGTTTCTGCCCTTATTGAACTTACTGTCTAGTAGTGGGGGAACAACACACACACACATATGCATGCATGTATCAAATATGCAATTCAGTCAGAATTATGACATCCTAAGGGATGTTTGGTTCAATAAAAAACATCAAACGGGATCATTGCCTAGAAATGGGAAGGTTTATTTGACCAAATGATGGTTAATTAGACTTCTGAAGGATGAGGAAAACGTAACCTTGAAAAGAAGGGAGGGAAGAGTTTCTAGGCAGACAGAGGAAGATGCACACAGGCTGTGGCTGGAGGGAATATAGGTGGAGAGGTGAGGAGGCCAGAGTAGCTAGAGATAAATATTGTTTCGAAATAAGCCTGTAGAGGCAAGTAGGGTCCGACTATGCAGGATTTTATAGTCTCTGTTATGTCTGGCTTCATTCTAAGAGTAGTGGGAAGTCATTTGTTGTTGCTGCTGTGGTTTAGAGGCTGAGGGCATTTATGATCAGATTTGCATTTTGAAAATATAACATGTGGCTTGTAGTGATGAGAATGGAAGGGAGATCTTCTCAGCAAGACATTATAATAACTTGGGTTGGGGTAGTCATGGTGGAAATGGAGAGAAGTGAATGAGAAATTATGGAGGAGGAAATTTCAGAGATTATGTAGGAGGAAAAATCCATAGGATTTGGTGATAGATTAAATAAAGTGGGACTGGGTGCAAAAAAAATTCAATATTATAAATAACTTGAATTTCTGATTTATATCATTTTCTAGTTAAATGTGGTAATGTAACAAATCATCTCAAAACTTGGTTTAAACATTGGCAATATTTATTTTGCTCAGGTATCTGCAATTTGGGCAGGGCTTAGCAGGGGCAGCTCATCTTTCTATCACTTGGCATCTGCTGAGCAGTTCAAAGGCTGGGAGAGGGAATCATCTGAAGTTTCTCTTTTCCCACACCTGCGTTTGAGGCTAGCTAATGTTGAGATGTGTTAGAGGTGTGGCCTGAACACCCACACGTGGACTTTCTGTGTGGTTGCCTCACTTGTTTATAGCACAGTGGCCAGGTTTCAAGGGCAAACTCCCTGAGAGTACCAAGCGGAAGCTCTAGAGCCTTTTATGACTTTGCCTTAGAAATCACTCAGCATCACCTCCATCACATTATATTCATTAGAAACAAGTCAGTAAAGCTGACCTCTATTCAAGAGAGGGAGTGTGAAAGAATTTGTGGACTTGTTTAATTCCAGCATTGGCAACTTGATGTCAGACAGCCCCACTATTGAGAGAGAAAACTTTAGAAAAAGACCACATTTGGAAAAAACATGTATTTTTTTCTTTTGCTTCTGACTGATCTTTAAGCATCTGTTTTGCATGCTCTGCTTTTTCCAGAATCTATTGCTTTTAAGCTATTGACTTCTAAAACCTATCTAACCTTGACTTTTCATCTAACTACTAGTATCTCCAGCTGTTTGTTGCCCCTAGGATGTCTCAACATCATCTCCAATTTAAGTTGTTAAAAATCAAACACTTGTCTTCCCTCACATTTTCTCCTTCTCTTGAAATCTTTTCAGTTAATGGAGACCTCATTCTGGTTCAAACTTACATTTCTCCTTGATGACTCCTCCTCAGTGCCAATCCCAGTCTGTTGCCAGATATGGTCGGGTCCACTATAGACAGCTACCTCACATCTATCCACATCTTATTTTCTTTCCTCTTTCTTTTTGTTCATTTTTGCCTTATTCACAGTGTTCTGGACAAGTGATGTTTTTACTGACCCTAGAAGATGTCAGCTCATTTTCTCCTCAGGATTTTGTTCTTGAGGTTGCTCTTTCCAGAATAATTTTCCCAGAAATTTTGCATATCTGGTTCCCTTTAATCATTAATTTTTCTATTCGGACTCCTCTGACCACTGTTGCTGAAATACCCCCCTGTTCTAATTATTCTCTTTTACCCTTTTAAAATTCTTTTCAATAAAATGAATAAGTTATATGGATCTAGTGTACAGCATGGTGGCTATCGTTAATAGTACTGTATTATTAACTATAGTTATAGTTACATAACTATTGCCAAATAGTTATATAATGACTATGATTACACTGTACAATGGCTAAGAGAGTAGATCTTAAGTGTTCTCACCACCAAAAGCAGAACATGGTAACTACAGAACTGATAGATATGTTAATTAACTTGAGGTATAATTTCAAAACATATATGTATATTAAATCATCATTTTGTGCATCTTAAAAAGCGTACAATCTAGATGCAGGATCTAGTTACAATGTAGCTGTAAAGTGCTGCCTTGTCTTTGCCCCCTGCTCAAAATAAAGCTGTTACCTTTCTAGCCCTGTCCGGCATGGTGCTTAGCAGCCAGGGATGCATGGTCTCAGACATGTTTACCAAGTAAAACATTGACTTGAGGGGCACCTGGGTGGCTCAGTCATTAAGCGTCTGCCTTCGGCTCAGGTCATGATCCCGGAGTCCTGGGATCGAGCCCCGCATAGGGCTCCCTGCTTGGCAGGAAGCCTGTTTCTCCCTCTGCCTGCCACTCCCCCTGCTTGTGTTCTCTCTGACAAATAAATAAATAAAATCTTAAAAAAAAAAAAGTGTACAATCTAAATATATATAATTTTTCTTTTTTTAAAGATTATTTATTTGAGAGAGAGAGAATGGGGGTGGGGCATAGGGAGAGGAAGAGAAAGAATCTTCAAGCAGACTCCCCACAGAGCATGGAGCCCATCATGGGGCTCAATACCAGGACTCTATGATCGTGATCTGAGCCAAAATCAAGAATCGGCCCCTTAACTGACTGAGCCACTCAGACGCACCTGTCATTTTTATTTTTCAATCACACCTTACTAAGCTGGGGAAAATAAAAATAATAATATTTAAAACATTTTCATGCAACACATTATCTAGAGTGATCATGTATTTATGGTGTGAATAGATTATCTGCCATTTGTTTGCTGATGTCTGTTATTAGAATATAAGCTCCATGTGGTCAGGTGTGGTATGAGTTTTGTTGTATCTCCAAAGCAAGTAAGGAAGAGGCAATGGCAAGTAGGGAGTAGTAAATAAAAATTATTGAATAAGTAAAGGCACCAATAAATGGAATGTGTAGTCATTCTTACTACTTCAGTCGCCTTTTAAGTGGTCCCATCATTTAAGAGGCTTTTCTTTTCCATTCTAACTAGAGTGATCACTTCTTTTCCCAAACTCCACTAGCATTTATTATCCATTCCAGTGTTGGTGATTGTTGATCTGTGCTAAATACTTTCAACGTGCTTCCTTGTGATGATTTTAACTCTCAGTCCTATCCTTTCTTTCCCAAGTAAGTTGTACCCTCCTTAAATTCCTGATTATTTCCCATAGCAATTAATACAGTAGAAGTGACATGTAATAATATATATATTTTTTTGCCTATTTGGATTTATTCTACATGAATTCATCCAATGCATCTAAATCCTTTTTAATTCTAAAACCTAGCACGTTTGATGACTCAAGTAATAGCAACTAAATATTGAATACTTAATATGAATCAGGTGCTACGTTAATACTTCTCTCTCTTACCTCCTTTATCCTCCTACTGATGTGTTGCGGTGATGGTAAATTCTATTCCCATTGTACTGATGAGCAACGTGAATCTCAGAGATGTTAGTGTGCTTGCCCAAGAACCAGAAAGTGGTGGGACTGGGTTTCATATTTGCCTTTCTCACTTCAGAGCCTGTGTTATTTACCAATATATAATGTTGTGCTTTGATGCTGTCTGGGTCTATAAGTCTGGTCAAAAGTAATGCTCACACAAAGGAATCTCTCAGTGTTGGGTTCACATCTCTACTCCACCACTTCCTACCCATATGACCTGGGGGAAGTTAGTTAATTTATTTCAGGTAGTGAAAGTTTCTCAATGATGGCTATAATTTGGAATCACATGGGAACTTCAGAGCAAATACTGATTCTCTGCCCCTACTCCTAGAGATTTATTTTTTTTTTTCAGATGTGATTTAAATTTAATTGCTTTAGTGTGGGGATTGCACTGAAATCAGAACTCTGAGTTTGGGACCTGGGTACCAATATTTTTCAAAGGTTGCCAGATAATTCTAATGTGCAGCCAAGGTTGAGAAGCAGTGACTTCATCTAGGATAGTCCAAACTTTCATTTCTTCATCTGGAAAATGGAGATAATGGTATATACCCCCACAGGTGGTTTCTGAGAGTTTGCTGATATTAGTATATAATTCCTGGTACATAATTAAGATTAGCTGATAGTAGTAGTAGTAAAGCCATTTTTATTAATCCTTTGCCTATGGTTATACATAGACTTAGTTACTTCATTTACTCAACAAACATTTGCTGTGAATCTGGTACTTGTCAGTCACTATTCTGGGCTTTTAGAGATAAAATGGTTAAACAAATAGCCAAAGTTCCCATTCTCATAGAACTCATATTCTAGGGCAGGAGACCTATAATAAACAAACACAGCTCTGGGAATAGGGAATAATTGAAGGATAAATACTGTGATGAAAAACTATGAGACTCACAGCCCACTATTGTGTATGTAATGGTCAGAGAAGTCTTCTGTGTGGTGCCATTTAAGCAGTGTTCTGAACTGGGGGAGAAAAGTGTACACACGCTCCCTCTGAGGAAAGAGCGCAGGCAGTGAGAACAGCAAGTACAAAGGTGCTGACATTAGGTTATTGATGTTCCCTTAATGCACTTTCTCATGATATATAAATTAAATTTTCAGTATCTTCCTTGTAAACAAACAAACGGTATTTTTTCATTTTATTGAATGACAGGAAATTTTTATGGATATTATTTGTTCCTTTGATATCATGATAAAATTCTTATCAGCAAAGTGTAATCACCCCTATTCTACAGAAAGTGACAATGAGAGTCATTAATATTCAGTGTCTCATTAGGGTCCCTTAATGTGAGGCAGAGTTGAAATTAAAATTCTTGGTTCTAAGAGTTCTCTAGAGTTATCAAAATATGTGGTCTTTGAAGTAATGGAACAAGTTTTTTTCTTAATATGTTCACAATGGTAATTATATTTTCACCCATCCACAAATATTGGAAAACATTTGTGGCCTATGGTTATATTCACTCACTTATACCAAAATAAAATAATATATCCAGAGAAGTGACAATAAAGGGAGAGAGATTCTTAAGAAGTATAAAATTAGTGGGGAAAATACAGAAAAATAGATTTCAAATATTAACTAATAATTGACAGAGGAAATATAAATTAATGCATATAACATCAATTTATATATCTTTTTAAAGATTTTATTTATTTATTTGAAAGAGAGAGAGGGGGAGAGAGAGAGAGAGAGACGGAGCACAAGCCAGGTGAGGGGCAGAGGGAGAAGCAGAATCCTGGCTGAGCAGGGAGCCTGACGCGGGGCTCCATCCAGGGACTCCGGGATCACGACCTGAGCCCAAGGCAGACACCTAACTGACTGAGCCACCCAGGCGCCCTCAATTTATATTTAATAAACATCTACAGTTCTAGATGGATAAAGATCACAGGACTTTTGGAATGTATACAATCTCATCTTCCTACATTTTCTGCCCAGAAAACACACACACACACACACACACGAATGGTGGCTTAACTTAATTTAGGAAGTTAGAGTAGCCTTTTGGTTAAGAGGACAGACTTTGGGGTCAGATAGACATAGCTCTGACTTCCCTCTCTGCTCAGTTATCTATATGACCATAAACAAATTATTTATAAGTCTCATTTTCCTGATCTCTAAAATCCATTTCATATAGTCGTATATACATCAAATGTTGGGCATAATGCCAAAATTGTAGAAGTCTTAAAACCCTATTTGCTTGGCTTGACTGGATGAACTTAGTTCTTGTTAGTTTCTGTTTCATTAGAAAGAGCAGAACCATGTTAACCAGTAGACTCAGCCCAGAATGAACCCAATAAAAAGCAGAATCTTCTCTCGATAAGTTTGAATAATGGTCAAACCGTCAGAGATGTCACCAACAAACATCACCCTCTTAAAGTACTCCTGCACGTGGGTGATAAAACTAGAGGTACTAGATATAAGATATGGGTGAGAAATGTTTCCTGTCAGTGATCTTAATTAATTAAGGGCAGTTCTGTGTGAAGGAGACTATGGCAAAAGGATGTGCTCCTCAGGCTTGAATGGACAGAACAGTTACTTGGGGAACTTAATGAAGGCAGATTCTAATTCAGTAGGTCTAGTTGAGAGCCTGGATTCTGCCTTCTCAACAGGCTTCCAGGTGATCCTGGTACTACTGCTCTGCATGCCATACTTTGTGTAGCAAGACTAAGGGAAAAGACCATTGGATCAGAAGTTAGGAGTCCAGGGGCTCCTGGGTGGCTCAGTTGGTTGAGCAGCTGCCTTCGGCTCAGGTCATGATCCCAGGGTCCTGGGATCGAGTCCCGCATTGGGCTTCCTGCTCAGCAGAGAGCCTGCTTCTCCCTCTCTCTCTCTGCCTTCCTCTCTACGTACTTGTGCTCTCTCTCTGTGAGATAAATAAATAAAATCTTTAGGGGGAAAAAAAAAAGAAGTTAGGAGTCCAAGGATGTCTGTTGTGTGGCTTTGGAACTAAATACCGTGATGTAAGAATGGGAAAATCATACTTTTCCTGCTCCCTTCTGTGAATACCGTGAATATATATATAAAACTTACACACACACACACATATATATATACACACACACATATATATACATATACATGCATATATATAGCTTATATGTGTGTGCTTTTAAACTATAATATTTTCAATGTAGAAGATTTCTTGTAAATAATATAAATAGTATAAATATAAATAATATAATAAAATGTATAATAATATAATATCCCTCAGCTCTTAAGAACCCTAAGGAACAATGCATGAATGGCATATTTCTTTTGTACTAGTATATCTTTTCCACCTCCTTCTTTCCACATACTTCCTCCCAAAATAAACACACCTATTAAATAAAACAAGGATATGGGAAAACCAGATATATAACTCAGGTATTGTCTTTTAGCAAATATTTACTGAGCATCTTTGGAGGTCACATAGTAGTGAAAATAAACTTGTCATGCTTCAGTATGTGCTTTTAAAAAGATGGAAAATGAAAATGTTTATACAGGACTTAGATTTCCAAAAGTTAAAGTGTGGAAATTTCACGTACTTTAGGAAATCGAGTACCATCTTGAATTCAGAAGCCTCCTGCGGTAGCACAGGCTTATCCTGAGTATCGTCTGCTTATAATATCTTTGCCTTACAATATGAAATCATTTAACGAAAAAGAATTTTATTTGGCATTGTTTCTGGCATCATGATGAAACTATATCTGCTATAGAGTGGGGAAAAAGTAATGTTGCCTCATGTTTCTAAAATAGCTGTCCTTATATCAAGATTTTTTTTTCCTTTTGATGCCAGAGACTTATAGCAAAGACATTATCATCGCCTCTAAAAGAAGCGCCGGCAATCATTGAAAGGACTGTCATCTATCTTAGATAATGGCAATTTAACCACATGGTAAAACGCTCTTGTCACTTGATGCATTTTGATGGGAAGAATGTCATTGATGTTTTATTTCCCCCATGAATTTTAATGGGAAATAAACCATTAGTGACAAAACTGACTACAGTATACTTCTCTGACACTGTAAAAATTGTGCATTTAAAAACTGACAAGTGCCTTCTTGTGTGTGTGTTTTTTTTTTAAACTATGTTCATTTCACATCTATTACTCACTTAGAAATACATTCTGAAGGCAACTTTCTTCTCTGCTTCCTTAGCAGTGATGATCTAGCGGCTTGGCAAGGGCATATCAGAAGATAGGAGTTCTTGGGGAACTCTCATGGGGAACACTCAAGGTCAATTAGAGGGATTTTTGTTCCGAGGACCTGTCTTTAAATATCTTCTTACAATACTCTCTGGAGGTCAGAAAGAAGGGTAGAGCCAGTGAGAGTCTCATCTCATTTATATAGTCTAGTTTAAAATTACTTTTTAAAAAAGCAGTTGATAGAGACTTTATATTTAAAATCAATACTTTAGATATACATTTTTCTTTCTTCTTTTGA
Organism: Mirounga angustirostris; assembly: GCF_029215605.1. Lineage (NCBI taxonomy): Eukaryota > Metazoa > Chordata > Mammalia > Carnivora > Phocidae > Mirounga > Mirounga angustirostris. Next base: position 25,753,729 of record NW_026991712.1, read on the forward strand.
GGAATTCCAAGTTTTCGGTTTCACAGGACCATCAGAAACCAACACGCAAGTGTTGATCACCGGCTCAAAAGTCAGCTTGAAGATTTCCCCAGCAAACACTGAATCATTTAATAAGGTTTTCAAGGTTCAAGTTAAATGCAAGAAGACAAAAGGCACTCATTTCCATAGGTGCTGCCTGGAATTGCTTGAGCAGATTGAGATCTAGAAATAGACCGACACCAGGCAGGTCTCTGTGAGTCACCTCATTTGAGAAAGCCCAAACTTCCTCTTTTCAAATCCCTTGGTGTTTCTCAAGCATACCAGCCAGATCGCTCTGTCTTTAATGATTTGGAAGTGTGCCAGCTCATCTTTCCTCCGGACTTGGCTGCTGAAGGGAGCTTAGAGGCTCAGCGCCATCTGAGTCCAGAGGAAATGAATGGCACAGCTGAATATCATCAGGGTAATGATGGTATCTCATTGCTCTCTAAATCTATTATTTGAGACAGAAATAGAGCAGGGGATTTTCCTGGCATTTCAATTATAAGAATTAGAAGGAAAATGTGAAAAATGTAGGGGCAGTGAGGGAAAGTTTTGGAGAGAAACCCGGAGTGCATTTAACCTTCCCTTTTCCCATTAGTGAATACAATATTGCAAACTAGAGATTCGCTTTCAGTTTTAAAACAATCCATTTCCTAAACGATTTAACTTTCTAAAAATATTCAGTGGAATTAATTTTTGTTAATTGGTTGTCTTAATAGTAGGATTTTAGCGAGGGAGGCAATGTGCCCCAAACCTCTTGCACACTCTGTAAGTCTTCATCTCTAATTCCTGTCACTGTCAGTTAGGTTCGGTGCAGGTGCTCCTGATCGGGCCTCTCCTTCTGCCTCTTCCTCCCTCTCCTGTGGCCCATCTGACATGTGGGACAGGAAGTCTGTGAACCAGACATGGTAGAGGAGCTAATGCTTTATGAATCAACTCTTGAACCACAAGGAGATAGGATCGAATAAGTAAGTGTCTGTTTTTTTTGTTTTGTTTTGTTTTTGTTTTGTTTTTGTTTTTTTTTTTCCTGCAGTTTCCTCTGCTCTTCTGAGAAGCATTTGACAAGTTTCGCCAGAAGTTTCTCTAGGGCTTAATACCAATTATCCTTGGCACAGCCTTGTGTTGTCTTTCCTGCATTCCAAGACTCCTTCACTCCCACCTATTCCTCATTTCTGCTCCCTGAGGTCATATGACCAATTAAACCTCTCCCTAAGGAGCTCTTGTCTCAGGCATAGTTTCTAGGTAACATAGTCTAAGATGTGATTTCATATCCTCCTTTTGGCTGTTCGGTCCGTATCAGATGTTTCCAGTCAAGCCTTACCTGAACTTTGGTTTGAGGTCATAGAATGAGAAGACCTATGCTTGAGGAATATTCAGAAATTTATATTCCCAGAGAATAATCCTAAAGTAAACTCAAGGATAACAGACAATGCTGTTACATTCTTCCCTGGCTGTGTGTATGGCTGTAATCCCAAAGGGAACTCAGATTATTTCCCTAACCCATATAATAGGCATTGTTTGTACTAATCTTCAGGAAATGGTGAAATTACTGATACATTTCTAGGGAATAGATGCTGAAGTCAGTTTCTTAACAATATTTATAGTATGTGTTTTAGTCTGATTTGGTTTGGTTTCAGTTTTATGTTCATGGTGTGTACGTGTGTGTGTGTGCACGTGTTTCCCAGTTCGGTGGTTATATATGCACATGGGGAAAAATGCCAGCTGCTGAAATAATATACTATGGCTTACTAGAGAGGTGAAAATGTCACACGGCTTCCCACCCAGGAGTGCATTATGTACACATTTTTCACTGACTAACAGGATTTCATTACCAGGTAGAACACTAACTGTTGTAAATTGATTTATGGACTAAATAAATGTGATTTTATTACTGTCTTCTTTTTGGTGATCATCTACATGCTGTGGAAAATTCATGACAATCCTGAGTTCTTGGATCATGCAGGCTATTTTTCTACATAAAGACTTTTACGAGTTTATTAGGTAATCAACTGTTTATCCTTTGCAGGCCACATCATCTTTAAAATTTTATTTAATGCACTATACATATCATAAAAATAATATGTAGAAAATGTGGAAAGAATTATGCATTACCTATTTACAAAGCTTTAGGCTTCAAGAATCAGAGGATTAAAAGTGTGTGTAAGTATTGATACAAACAGTGTATATATTAATGAATATTTTCATGTATTCAAACATGAAAAAATATTTAACATACTATAAATGTGCATAAGTAATGATATAGTATTTATATTAAAATATATTCATGTATGCAAATAAAGAGCTACGGTGGCTAATTGGAATTTTTCTCAGCAATATCCTATTTTAATATTACCTCAAAAATAAAACAAAATTGACAAAAATGTAACAAATATTTATAGCATACTAGATAAAAACAGATTTTGGCATATACTTCTGTGAGTTCAAATAGATACTCTTAAGTTATATTCTTTATAAAATTTAAATAATAATAACTAATACACAGAGCTTACTATATGCTGGACAGGCTTTAAATATATCAATTCATTTGGTCCTTTCAATAAACCTCTGCGATACTACAGTATCATTTCTTTCTTACAAATAAAAACATAGATTCAGGGATTCAGTGTAGGCAAATTGACAGTAAAGTTTACACATTTGCATGTGTATTGTCAAACTCAAATCTTTTTACTAACCAATTTGGTCTCAGGGCTAAATTTCTGTAATATGTATATCAAAGATTTGTTTGCAGTTACTCCTTTTTTGTTTTGGTTGATGTCTTTTTTTCCCTTTTTTCCCAACTTTATTAAGGAATAATTGACAAACGCAAGTGTATATATTTAAAGTGTACAGTGTGATGGTTTGATATGCATATACGTTGTGGAATGATTACCAAGGACAAGATAATTCACACACCCTTCATTTCCTAGTGTTAACTCGTGTGTGTGTGTGTGTATGTGTGTAGGTATACTCTTAGCAACTTTGAAGTGTACAAAGCTGAGTTATTTTAATGAGTCACCATACCGTACATTAGATCTTCAGAACTTATCATATAACTGAAAGTTTGTACTTTCAATATTTATTCTAAATCAATATCAGAAGGAAAAAGGAAGCAGAACCCTGATATTTAGAATATATGGAAGGTACATCCTTTTGATTGTTAGGCATATACAGTTTAGGATTTGATAAATGTTTTTTTTTTAAATAGGATTTTTAAAAAATCTCTAAGAATACCTATTTCAATACCACAAACTATTCACCTATAAATGTCCTCTCTAGCTGGGAGAATTCATGACTTACTTTTTTTTCCTAAGGTAACTTACCAGGCCAGACATAATGTGAGTCTTTCTAATTAGAATGTTGAGTAGATAATGAAATTTATATTATCAGTGTACTTACGAGTAAGAAGTTTATTCCTTCAATAATATGGTTACATTGAGAAGGAACATTGAGAATGCCAGTACATTTCTTGACATGATCCGTACAACTAAATAGGTATGGGGACTATGAAATCTATTGAGAAGAAAGCAACACAATTTTAAATATGAGCAACAAAAACAGCCTTGTTCTTAATTGTGGTTACATAGAAATTTTTGGTACAGTTTTTAAGAACTTAGAGTCTGGACTCAGAGAGGGTTCGAATCTCATACGCACAAGACAACATGAAATCAGAAGTCTTAGGAAGCAGGAAACAGATACATTTCAAGTGCTTGACAACTTTGCCAGTGGCCAGACTTAGAGCATTACCTTAAATATTTCATTATATCCCATTTTATGATTGACATTAGTTCCTCAGAGTCAATATTAAAAACATACATATACAGCTAGGTCCAGATATATTGTACCCCAATTTTTTTCACGAGTCTAGGCTTTTCATCATCTCCAGTAAGCCTCATCCTGCTCCTTGACATACCACATCCCCTAGTTTGGTGTCACAATCAAGATCCATTTTCTAAGGGTGTCATTCATTCAATAAACACTAACTGACTACCTGCAGGACCAATCATGGACTAATTAGTAGTAATATGTGATAATTGTCCTGAAGGGGCTCACCGTATACTGAGGCAAAAGAATGACAGCAGAACAGAATAAGGTAATATTAGTAATAAATTAGCTTATAAAGATAAAAAGTATGGGAACAAAGGGGAGCAGCACCCTACTCAGGGTGAACTGGGATTGGGGTTACCAGGGAAAATGTCCCAGAGGTGTGCCCACTTAAATTCTGAAGTATGAATGGGGATTAGATAAGTGATAAGGGACGGACCTGGAAAGAAGGGTGTATAATATAGTTTCTGTTAATAAGATTTTTATTACTTCTTGAGTGTCAAAACACTCTATTAACCAACTTTTAATGTAACTTCCCACTGTAATGGAAGCTGAAGTTCATGCCTTATTTCTACAATTCCTTTCACCAAAACTTCTTGGTACAGAATAAAGAGAAACAAAAGAGTGAGGAAAAATCAAAGATATTAGGTAGAATGAAAGATACTGCTGTAAGTCAGTGGCTCCTAATGGGAGGAAGGCAGAATTTTGCCGTGCAAGGGACATTTGGCAATGTTTGGAGACAGTTTTTGATTGTCATAACTTTGGCAGGGGGTTGCTAATGGCATCAAATGGACAGAGAGGTGTTGCTAAACGTTCTGCAATGCTCAGGACAGCCCCTGACAACAAAACAAATAATATCTTGCCCAAAGTGTCAAAAGTGCAAAGACTGCAAAGCCCTGCCCTAAGCTGATAATTGGGAATTATGCATAAACACAAAATAGTGTTAATATCCAGTGTGTTTAGTTTCCTGAAAGGCACACACACAAAAAAAATTAGAGGGCCACTACTTTTTATCACTCACATAGATTGGTACTAATAAACTAGTGATTGTTTCACAAAGTTGAGTGATGCTTTCACACCCTGTAACCATTGTGTTTTGCTCAGAGAATGAGGTTTCTGCATTATTTAAAAAGATCTAGTAAGGAGATTCCATGGCATCTTGAACAGCTCATTGTAGTTTTTCTACTCAATGAGTTCTGGAACACTAAATTATTTTCTCGTGTCCAGGTTAAACCACCCTGTAGCAATTTTGTTTATTTCTAACTATACCCTTGCAAAGGAATCTTTAAGAATTTTGGCTAGAAAAATGTTTGTACTGTGATGCAGACAGGTTCAACCAAGGGCTCCTGTGGCATGATAAGTTATTACTTACCAACTTCACCCTGTTCAGGTTCTGGCCTTGAGTTTTGCCAACTCTGAAACTCATCCTCATGTTTGCATGAGGGTTGGTAATATATTGGATTATCGACGTTTCATACTAAGCACTAAGCCCTTCCCCCCACACACACAAATTTGGAGTGATTAGCAAAATATTAATTTAAAATGACATTAAAGGAGTAGATTAAAGAGACATATGTGATGTGTTATCTTGGATTAGATCCTGGAATAGAAAAGAGGATGTTAGTCTAAAAACAAAACAAAACAAAGGAAACGAAAAACCTGATGAAATTCAAATAAAGTCTGAAGTTTAGTTAAGAGGAATGTACCAGTAATATATTCTTAGGTTTGACAGATACACCATGGTTATGTAAAATGTTTACATTAGGGGAAACTGGGTGGAGGGTACATGGGAACTCTGTGCATGATCTTTGCATCTTTTCTGTGTATCTAAAATTATTCCAAAATATTTTATTTCTTAAAAAAATGGCATTGAAGAGGAGAATAAAATGAACGAATTGATAAGGGTTTCTCATTTTGAAAGCAATTTTTAAAAAAATCTTGTAAATTAGAAGCACTGAAATAATTTGTTGCAATTTTGTAACTGAAATACAATTATGTATAACTGTTTATCATTATGTTTTTAAATTCTCTTATTTCACTGAAATCCTAATCTACTTGTTTTAATTTTACATCAAAGCAAATACGTGGATCAAATATTGCAAATCAGAGAGGTTTGTTGTCCAGAAATAGCTTACATTTTTGGCTATTATAGATTGCTATATCTTAAAATTTTTTTCCAACATTTGAAATATTAAGTATTTCACATAACCAGATTCCTAGCTTTTGAAAAATTAGAAGAACTGGAAAACTTGGCCCACATTCAGAGGTGCCTGAACATTTTAGTAGAGGTTTCCTCCTTTATCCTGGGCATATATTTGCCAGATGGCCACATAACCCCAATTTTTACTTCCCACTCCCAGCCCAATTACCAGGTGGGTCAACTGTGCTTTTGAGCATGTGACATCTGATTTTGCAATTTATATCCCAGTCCTCAATATTAAATAAGTATGGGGTTTTCATATATTTATTAATTTAAATTTTTGAGAGATTTAATTAAGCTAATTTACCTGTCACCATATCAGGATGTAGAAATTATGTTCTGGAGTTCCACTTCAGAAACATTTTTAACCTGTTTATGGGGCTGAAGATGTTTGTTTCACCCAGCTGTTTATTGTGGCAGATAAAGGATAGGTACAGTTTTCTTTTCCATCCAAGGTTTACATAATTTGGGACCACTTTTTTTGTTCTGTTTTGCCCTAAATGATAGCTTTGTGCCAAGACTTTTCTACTTCCCAAATAGTAATTTTTTTTTCAAAACATTGTCTTAGCTTTATATAATGATGCTACCCTTGAGTAGTATAAACTCAAAAGTAATCTTGGTGGTTGACATTCTATAGAATCTTATATTTCATTCCTTGAAATCATGAATAATACTTTTAAAATATCCTTTTGCACAGAGAAATAGACTCTCTTATATATCAGTATTTTTCATATCTAGGATTCACTGACCCAATTCTCAGATGTGGTCTCCCAGTCTTTTTTACTTTTCTATACTTCCCTTTATAAAGATCTTGGATGCCACAACAGAGGCATATTCTGCTCATTGTTAAGCAGGAAAGAGCTTCTAATGAAACCCCATTATTTAGGGAAATGGTTGTCTGTTATGTGGCCTTCATATCACGAAGGACATGTTAAGCCTGTTGGTATAAAGAAAAAACTTGGAGAGAAGATAATATGCCTACCTAACAAAAACTGTTTTGAGATACTTTAAAATTGCTTAGCAACAGCACCAAGATCTAAAATCTAATCACAATAGTTTATAACAATTCATGCAAGCATATTTGAAGAATTCAAAGAAAAATATTAACACTTGATTTGGTTGTTGGATACACTTGAAAAATATATTTTTTTCTAAAAAATACCATATAATCATTTTTTGACATGAGTTGTCCTTCTTTCCCATGCCTTAAATTATGTTGTATTGATGGCCTCTAATTTTTTGAGGACTAGTACTTTATAATTTGACTCCTCAAATTATAGCGAATCATATATATTTATGTCATACCTTGGAGATATTTTGGGTTTGGTTCCAGATCACCACAAATAAAGCAATAAAGTAAGTCAAATGAGTGTTTTGGTTTCCCAGTACATATAAAAGTTATGTTTCTACTATACTGTAGTCTATAAGTATATAAGAGCATTGTGTATAGAAAAAAACAATTAAAAAAGACTTTATTGCTAAAAAAAAAAAGTGCTGTCCATCATGTGAGCTTTCAGGAAGTGTAATCATTTTGCTGGTGGAGGGTCTTGCCTTGATGTTGATGGCTGCTGACTGATATGGGGGGTGGTTGATGAATGTTGGGGTGGTTGAGGGAATTCCTTTAAAAAAAAAGGCAACAGTGAATTTTGCCACATCAATTCACTCTTTTTTTCTACATTTCTCTGTAACATGAAATGCTGTTTGATAACATTTTATTCACAATAGAACTTTCAAAGTTGAAGTCAGTCCTCTAGTACCATGCCCTGCTTTACCAAAGAAATTTATATGATATTCTAAGTCCTTTGTTGTCATTTCAACAATCTTTATAGAGTCTTCATCAGGAGTAGATTCCATCTCAAAAAACCACTTTCTTTGCTCGTCCTAAGAACCAGCTTCTCATTCGTTAAAGTTTTATCATGAGATTGCAACAATTCAAAAGCAATTCAAATATAATAATAATGAAACAGTTTGAAATATTATGAGAATTACCAAAATGTGGCATGGAGATGTGAAATGAGCAAATGCTATTGGAAAAAATGACACTGACAGACTTGTTAGATGCAGGGTTGCCCTGAAACGTCTATTTGTAAAAAAAAAATGTAATATCTGCAAAACACAATAAAAGGATGGATGGCTGTACTTTTAGGTAACTCTGGACTTTTCCTCTGTAGCCTTTTTAGTGATTATATAATCTTGTAATGTGCTGTTTCACGTCTGTCTTTCTCCCCAGAATGTGAGGTACATGAAGGCAGGGCTGGTCCACAACTGCGTGTTCACTAATTCTCATACTGTTGAGTGCATCTGATTTTTTTTTTATAATTAGTGAATGACTGAGTTAATGAATAAGTGACTAGGGGTGCCTGGGTGGCTCAGTTGGTTGAGTGACTGCCTTCGGCTCAGGTCATGATCCTGAAGTCCCGGGATCAAGTCCCACGTCGGGCTCCCCGCTCGGCGGGGGGGGGGGGGGGGGGTCTGCTTCTCCCTCTGACCCTCTTCCCTGCTCATGCTCTCTATCATTCTCTCTCTCTCTCAATAAATAAATAAATAAAAATCTTAAAAAAATGAATAAGTGACTAAATATGCTATGCCCTTGCATTCAAAACTAAATAGAATCATATTTTTAAAAAATAAGTATATGGGGGGAAAAAAGTACATGACTTGACTTTTTCATTCTTATCTCCAGTCTTCTAGTTTTTAGTTTTTAAATCCATGCTGCTTACAACATCTGGACTGATCAACTTAACTACAGGCACAGTTAAGTGCCTTTCAGCACACCCAAAGTATCCCCCCCTTAGTTTTGACAAAAAACAAACAAACACAAAAAAACAAAAACAAAAACCAAAAAGCAAAAAAAACCCCAAAAGCAACAACAACAAAACCACCTAAAATCCAACAACTTCCTTAGCCTATCATGTATGGCCTTCCTTGAATAGACATTTATTTACCTCTCTAGGTCTACCTAAAGAATCCCCTCAGCTCCAAACAATCTTAGATGTTCTGGGAATTAATTTTCTTAGATACAATATGTTACTTAGTGTATCTGCTTAGAAGTCCATCCTGGCTTCTACTCAGAGTTCATGTGTCCTAACTTTAACTTTCAACATTCAACTTTGACATCATCTCAAGGATGACATCTCTAAATTCCTAAGCTGCAAAAATGTGCACTTTTTGTGTTCCCATTAACACCTGCTTACCTTTAACACTCGTAACTCATTATTAATATGACCTATTTGTGTTTTTAAGACTTCAAGTGTCTTAAAGGAAGAATTCCATCTTATTCATTTTTGCATTGAACATTCTAAGTCAGTGTTTGGTGTTGAATAACTCCCTCCACGAAAAATTATAAAAAATTATCATCAAAGATTCATTTGACCTTTCACTAGGAGGAAAAATAATTTAGAATTTCAAGTGATATCCAAATTATCCTGAGATGCTTCTTTGATGAATTGCCTCTTTTTCTCACATTTAAATTAGAACACTTAAATTGTAAACTTTGGTCTTCTTTCTTTCTTTTTTTAAATTTATTTATTTTTAATTAACATAATATATTATTTGTTTCAGGGGTACAGGTCTGTGATTCATCAGTTTTACACAATTCACAGCGCCCACCAGTCTTTTTTATTTCTTAAATTTAGGTGTATTTCACTTTAATTATTCTTGAATAAAAAACCTTACTGAGCATTTACTATGTTATATACACTAAGTCAATTTTTTTTTATCACTAGGAGAGGAAATACATAACATTAAGAAATTCAGTACTTAAATAATTAAAATAGAGTAAGAATGCTCTAATTCAAGTAAGGCTTTGGAAAAATGAATTTTAGCTAGCAGGTTAAGAGCTAAAAAATAATATTCCAGATGAAGGAAACCACATATGAAAAGCTATGTAAGTAGCTTAGAGCATGATGCATTTTGAAATTACAAATTGACTCCTAATGTTTCCTGCCTTTTTCGATGTACAACAGATAGTCTACCCCAATTTTAAATTCTGGGAGGTCTAAAACCTTCTAAAAGATGTCAGTGAGTTTCTTGGGCCAGTAGGTAGAAATTTAATGTTTAACAGTTAATTCTGGCTTTAAATTCCTACTTTCTGATTTTCTGGATTATGTCAATTTTACATCAATTCAAGTAGACACTGTCCCCAGTTTCCTCTAAAGAAAAACAAACAAACAAAAAACCCAGTTTTTAAATATACAAGTGATAACCTACTCAGTTAATCTTCTAGATAATTTGGGAAAGGATGCAGACAGTCTACATCAAAGGTAGACAAACAATTTGAAGCTGAATAATACATACTCTTATCTGTTAAATCCTTTGTTCAATCCGTTGCTTAAATTTTTCCCCGTCTTTACTATACACCATCTTTTTCTTTCTTTCTTTTCTTCCTTCCACCAACCCTTCTCTCATGAATGGCCTTAAAAACACTATGGTTCCTAGATATGTTTTGCATAGAAATTCATCTTATTCTATCCTACCACCTCACTGATCTATTTCTTATTGGCAACATTAGATTAAATAGGATTTTCTTTTATTTTTCTCAAAAAAGTAAACTGATTCATTAATTCATACAGTCATTTCTATTACTGGTTTAATGCCATATGTCCTCTCATCCTAATACCTATAGGGTGATTCAGTGAAACAAAGAGCAGGGAGAAGCAGGATTGTACGTAAACTTAACCTTCATGACTAGGTTAAATTATGAACAACCAAGAACTAGAAAAAGAAAAATAAAGAATTTCCTTACTTTATTTTTGACTTGAAAAATCTATTATATTTCTCACTTTTAATAGGAATTGCATTTCCTGGGTTTTAATCAGATTTACCTGATCCTGTGCAGTCTGCCTTTTGCTGATTTTCATTCTGTCCCTTTCATGGCATCTCCTCTGTTTTCCAGTTTTCTGCTTTGGGTTCATTTCATTATTATTCCACATTTATATGCTTCCTTTCAGTGAAGACATGGATTAGACTTGCCATTCTTATGCAGATGATGCTCAGATGTATTTGAAGATTAGTCCTAATTGTTACTCCACTTCTGACACTTTATCAGCTTTTCATGAAGACATAGGGACTGGGATGTCCAATTAAATATTATTAAATGGAACTACTTATTGATAGTTCCACACACTGATTTAAGTAGGTTTTATCAGTCACCTTCAGATGTGGGGAGGGGGGTGGGAAGGATAAGGGGGCAGGAGGGAGATGTTTATGACCAAGAGTCCACAGTCTGAGAATTGAGATTGATTCAGAGCTGTTTATCTGAAGCTTAACAACAGGTTTTTGATGTTTAGGTAAATCAGCATTTTTTTTTTCTAGCTATATATATTGTATACTGTATTAAACAAAGAAAAATTAAAAACAAAATGAAATTCTGGTGTATTAAAAGTGTTATAACCATATTTCAGGTCACTACTTAAATTTCACGTTTGTGTTTAGATTGTTACAAAGTAAACATCCATGTAGGAATTCCCTTCATAATAAAACAACTCTGTACATGATTTTCTAAACTATTAAGGGGTTTTCTTTCCAGAAAGAAAGTGCAAGAGAAGGATAAAATGTAGCTGAACAGAGTCCTTCAAAACATATGCCAAATATTGTGCAGAAAGACTAAAATTCTGACACGCAACCCAGAAATCTGTACTTATTTAATGGAGTTCTATTTTCTGTGTGAAAACTCCACAATACCTATTTATGCCCATTAAGAGAACAGATTCTCTTCTGGTGGTGTTCTTCTCACTTGTCTTATTTTCCTTTGTCCACTTTGATAATAGATTTCTACCATGCTTCATCCATTTCATTACAGCAAATCTTTTATGCTGTCAGTTGAAAATTAATTCCCAAGCTTGTTTCATTTTCTGGGCATTTTTTCCTACCTAGATAACCGATTCCTTCATTGGAAATATTTTATTTTAATGTATAAAGTATTTTTGTAACAACTTTGGAAATATTTGTTTAAGTTAATATAGCTCAAACTAGACCTCCTATAATTCTATCTTAGAAACTACTTAATTTCCTGAGCCATTTTATTTTCTCAAAGTCAATTTTTCATCAGTGCATTGTTTTGTACTCAAGAACCCATACATCTGCCAACATGGGATGATTTTTTTTTTTCCTAGAATGTCCCTAAATCATTTCATTTCAACCATCTCTAATAGTGGTCACATGTTAATTTTAAAAAGGTAATGTCTTATGAAGTGTTACTGGGGAAATGGGCACCTTGTTATTTTGTACAAATTCACCTTGATTTGATCAGAATGAATTTGTTCTTTATAAGGTTTCTACAAGACCCATTGGAGAAAGGCTCCTAAATTACCAAAGGAGGAAAACAAAACTTAGAAATAAAACAAGTATTTTTCTATCACACTTCCTAAGAATAGCCTTCCCTGATCTTTTATCTACTTCCATAGCATTTCTTGATCTATTACCCCCATAGCATTTTATAAATCCAACTTATTTATGGGTGATTTGTACTTATCATTTATAAGTGTTTTTTTTTTCTTTATTTTCAAAATAGTTTCCTAGTCTAACACACATTTACAAAGATTCTTCATCACCATGTAGAGATCACTTATTTGATACTCCATGAGAGCTGTGAAAAAGAACTTGGATATCTGTTCCTTTAGTAAACATCCCTGCATTTTGAAAGCCACTGCACCAGGAATTAACAAACAAAGATGAAAAACAAGGCCTTGTCCACAAAAGATTATAAGTGTGTATACATCTTGAAAAACAAAGCATGCTAGAGAATTGCCAAGTAGTGTCACTCAAAGAAGCAGTATGTCCTATCAGAAAGCTGATTCTACTAACTTCAAACCCATCATTGATTGCTATAAATTTTTTATTGCTATGAAATTCTTAAAATGTTTATAACTGTACTTTCTATCAGATCACTAGCATTTAACCACCTTTATACATGTGTTCAAATAAATGTCCTGTGAAGACTACAGTCCATTATAGAACCCTGAATGGAGGAATTAGGAATACTTCTTAGAAAAAGAAGTGACACAACAGCTTGGCTTTGTTTAAATGAATAGAATTTCTGCAGGGGATGTAAGAAGGAATAACATCTTAGACTTGGAAAACATCACAGAAATAAGTGGAAAATTATAAAGGGTATGATACATTCAGAGAAGAATTCTTTTCTGGCACAAGTTGAATGTCTACTGTATAAAATGTACTGGAAAAGAAATCTAGGTCCTCACAGAAACAATTTTATATTTTATATTAGACAGTTTGTAATTTATTCTATAGGAGTCAGAGATGAAGTTTTTAAATGAAGTTAAGTAAAATAATCAAATCTGTCTTTTAGAAAGATAAATATAGTAGCACAAAGGAGGATGAGACACAGAGAAAAATGAGTATAGGGGAGGAGTTAAGTAGCTATTTTTAGTTCAAGAAAAGATGGTGATGAAGTACTGGGTATTGCGAAGAGAAGAAAAGAAGGAAAATGGAATGTTTCAGATGAGAAATATGTAGGTCTTGAGGAGTGCTTTTATGTCTGTATGGAAGGGAAGTGGATGGATGAGTTAAGAGAAGTTTAATTAAAAGCTCCTTTAAAGCGTTTCATAGAATGTATAGCAAACAGAGAGACAATTCCTCCGGAAATAGGAGATAGAAAAATTGGTGATGTAAATTTGAGAGCTATCAGCACAGAAATGACTGTCGTAGTCATAGAAGTGAGTTAGATTAACTATTCAGAGAGACCACTGAACAAAGAAAAATAAGCCATGTAATCAATTTATAATTCTGCTACATATGGGTCAAATGCAAAAACAAGCCAACCAACCAACCACAGGGTCTGGAGCATAACAATTTAAAACAATTAGGTAAAAATCAAGGGAGTTCAGGACTGTGTAAAGGAAGGCAGATAACTTCAAATAAAGCTTATCAATACTTTCCATTACTGCTAAGAGATCAAGTATGTGGAAAAAATGAAGAGATACTATTAGATTTAGCAATCAGGAGGTCATTTCTGGCCTTGAGAAAGCAATTCAATACCCAAATGAGAGAAGTCAGCAGTAATACTTTCAAAAAGTGAATGGGAGAGAAGATGAAGTAGTGCATAAAGAAGATTCATACGATGTTGTAAAGCAATGATCTCACTTATATGTGGAATCTAAAAAAGACAACATTATAGCAACAGAGAGTAGAATTGTAGTTGCCAAAGTCAGGACCACGGATGGTGGGAGAAACAGGGAGATGTTGGGTAAAGGGAACAAATTTCAAGTTATAAGATGAATAACTTTGTGGATGTAATATATAGTATAATGACTATAGTTAATAATACTGTGTCATATACTTGAAAGTTGCTTAGAGAGATCTGAAATGTTAACGCCCCCACATAAACACAAAGTAATTTTGTGAAATGATGGAGGTAACTAACCTTATTGTAATCATTTTACTGTGTATCAAATCATCATGTTATATATCTTAAACTTACACAATGTTATACATCCATTATATCTCAATAAAGCTGGGAAAAAAGAGCCAATTATTAAATATTCAGAAATTTTGTCAGGCCTTGATAACCTGTGGTATGTTAAAATCAGCCAAGGTAGGACTATTTATACCATGGAAATGGAAAAAAAAAAAAAAAAAAGGAAAAAAGGAGTGAATGAAGGGGAAGAAAATGCTGTAGTGAGCATAGAAGACTTACGGGAAGATAGGTAGTATATTGAAAAAGAAAAATTGGTAACTAATGTTAAAGGAAGACAAATACCATTTGTTATTTTTTCCTTATTACAAAATAACAGTTTTATTACTTAAAATATAAAAATCAGACACAAATAAGAGAAAATTAAAAGTAACCATTTAATACTAAATGACTTAACCACAAGGTATAACCCTCAAGTTGAAGTAAAGTTGTCTGGAGGAGATTTATGCCAAAATATAAGCTAATGGGGGAGAAAAGAACCTAGTAAAGAAAACTATATAAAGAAAGCTATATTTAACATACTAGAGAGACACATGCTTAGTGATGGGAAAGTAAGAGATGAAAGAATGTGAGCTCTAATCCTGCCTCTGCTATACTAGCTGAGTGATCTTGGGCAAATCAAGCAAACTTTGGGGACCTCTAAATTGATATTCAAAGTGATGATAATAACTGATATAGGAAAGATGTTAGGGTTTGCAGCTGATGGCCAAGAAAGAATTCTTGGTCTTTGATGCAAAAAAGTGCTTTTATTAAAGGACAGGGACAGGACACAAAGAGCAGCACTGGGGTCATGAGGAGTGGCCCATTATATACTTTCAAGCTGGGAGGGGGTTAGGGATAGCTTTAGTCTCTAAGGAATTTGGAAGCAAGGTTTCCCAGACCTTGAGGGGGCCAGCTATTGTTGGGAAAAGGTTATTTATTACTAATAAAACCTGAGTAATGAGACCCTTCAGATATATATCGGTGGGTCATATGCTTGAGGGATGATTGCCAACATGTATCTTGGGGGGTAGAGATAAAGGAAATTTCCAAAGGAATTTTTTTTTAAAGATTTTATTTATTTATTCATGAGAGACAGAGAGAGAGAGGCAGAGGGAGAAGCAGGCTCCCAAGGAGCAGGGAGCCCGATGTGGGACTCGATCCCAGGACCCTGGGATCATGACCTGAGCCGAAGGCAGACGCTTAACCATCTGAGCCACCCAGGTGCCCCCAAAGGAATTTTTATATGTCAAAGTACATTCACAGGATCCTGGGGTTGGGCTAAGATTGCCTTTTGCCCTTAGCAAAGTATTACCATCAAGGCAGCTGAGCTCCTAGAGGAATGTCATTCTGCCTGTTTCAAGGACTTCTCAATGGACTGTAAGTAGTAAGAAAATTTAATTTTTCTTTTGCCTTTGTTGCCCACATCAATAATTATGTAAAGTCTTAAGTGCATTTAAAATATATGTACATCAAAAAAAAATATATGTACATCATATATGTACGATGAACTGTTACTGATGAGTTGGAAAAGGATGACATGTACAAGATTTTAATGGAATGAGGCAAAGAAATGCAAATCAAAACTAATGCCAAGAAACCTTGGTGACCGAGAAGGAAGAGAAGACACAGATGCAGTGTGGCCATTCTTTCTTCTTAAGCAGAAGGATTGGAAAAACTGAAGAAATATTGCAATATTAAAATTTGTGGGAATTTATTAAAATTACTTCAGCGCAGCTCTTTTTGTAGTCTGAATGGTCTAATTCACAGTTGTAAGAACAGTAGAAGTAGTTTTCATATTGATGTCTCAGTCTCATATCCTAGAATACTTAATAAATAGGGTTGAAAATACTATCTGGGGTTGCTTGTATGGCTCAGTCAGTTAAGCAACTGCCATTGGCTCAGGTAAGGATCCCAGGGTCCTGGGATTGAGTCCCGCATCGGGCTCCTTGCTCAGCGGGGAGTCTGCTGCTCTTGTGTGCATTCTCTCTCTCTCTCTGATAAATGAATGAATGAATGAATGAATGAATGAATGAATAAATAAATAAATAAATAAATAAAATTTAAAAAATAAAGAAAATGCTATCTGGATTGCTTAACCCATGGCTTTGTTTCTTTCTCTTTGTGGATTTTTGTTAACACAGTATTGCATAACTAGACCTCTCTCTAATTAAACTCATCTATTTACAGTTAGAGGATAATTTATAATGCCTCACACTGTTATTCATAACTAATTTTCGATTAATGTTGAAAATATTGAGCTTGTGAACTTTAGGGTATAAAAAATACTCTCACTTTGATAAGTGGCAGAATGCCCTAATACACATTTCGCTGCGGTTATAATTGTGCAATTTTGAATTTAAAGTCTGTTTGCAAAATACTTTATTGCTAAGATTTTGCATGCATTATAGGCTCACTTTTAAAACGCAATTTCTCTTTTAGTGAAGACGTGTGGCTCTAATCTTCAAGGACCAAGTGGCACCTTTACATCTCCCAACTTCCCATTCCAGTATGACAGCAATGCACAATGCGTCTGGGTCATCACAGCAGTGAATACAAATAAGGTAAGGGAAAACCCTCTGTGGTAGAAAAGCATAATCATAAAGACAAATGCAAAGAGATCATGAGGAAAGTGCAGTAAAGGAAATTCATAACTAAAGTATGATTTCTGCAGTATTTTCTACTTATGCCTTATCTGAACATAAACCTATATGAGAATTTTGGTAAAAGTAAATTTTAAATAATACAGTTCTACTCCCAGTTACTAACATAAATAACAACACATTCAAATTATAAATGAATGTTTTCTGAGATAGATTTTTGAAGGTTGTAAGTACGTATTTCTTTTTTTGTTTTGTTTTTTTAAAGAAGCCACGAATCATGGCTTTTCAATTCGTATCTTTTCTGCTTGACCTATCATTCAGATATATCATGTTTTGGTACATGGCTGACTTTTCTTTCAATGTTTTGCTATTACCATAGATCATACAGTTATTCCTTATAAAAAGTTGGTTTTAATGTGGTTGGTACTAATAGAGGATTCATACTATGGATATTTCGAAAGGTTAGATTGTCTTTCTGTTTACTAAAAATGAGTAATACATCTAAACATGCATATGTCACAATACTTCAGATAAAATTATTATGCTGAACGAGTGTAGGAACAGCTGAAAACAGTGAGTTTTCCTGTCTTCTCTCTCTCCCTCTCCTTGTAAGAATACAGAGAGGAGCTAAATAGGCAGAATCAAAATTCCTCTCAGATCCTATGATATCTTTTCTGGGTTAGATTAAATAAAGTTTCATAGTAGAGCCCATAAAACTGGTTTAGATTGTAGTTCAAATACTGATTTAGAATTTACTGATACCTTTGATCAAGTCATTTAACCTCCTGGTAATTCTTTTTCTTTATCTATAAAAATGTGGGTAATAAGAGTATGCATTTCATAGTGAGCTGTGAGGAATAAATGAGGTAATAAATACAGAGTGCTTAATATAGTAAGGACTTAAAACACATTAACTCATTGTTATTAGATAAAGTATGTACTATCTGCAAGAATGTTTTAGGTTTTATGTTCATAAAATCTAATCCTGAGGACAGCAGTATGGTTTTAAAAATCAATCCATGGGTCAGTGACATTTATCTCATAGAAAAGCCCTGATTTATGAATCAGAAGAGCTAGATCAGAAGCTTATGTTGTCCCAAACCATCTGTGTAAACTTGGGAAAAATCACTATATTTAAACTTTCAACTACATAAAGGAAATAATTTTACTCACCCAACCTGTGTGATCAGTTCAATTCACCAAATATTTATTTGTCAGATATCTTTTCTGTGCAAATTATGGGTTGTTGAGAAAATTTTTAAAAATCATGAAGTACTTGGGACGCCTGAGTGGCTCAGTCAGTTGGGCGTCTGCCTTCAGCTTAGGTCATGGTCCCAGAGTCCTGGGATCGAATCCTGCATTGGGCTCCTTGCTCAGTGGGGAGCCTGCTACTCCCCCTGCTTATGTGCTTTCTCTCTCTCACTCATTCTGACAAATGAATAGAATCTTTAAAAAAATAAATTAAAAAATAAAAAATCATGAAGTACTTGAAAAATCAAGTAACACTTATTGAACACTTAGCAACATGACAGATACTATTGACAGTACTTTTTATGAATTATTTAACTTTCATAAGACTCCCCCTGTGAAGTAGGTACTTTTATTGTCTGCACTTAACACAGAGGCTGAATAACTTGTCTAAGATCCCGTAGCCAGCAAAGGTCAGAACTGTGTATTTCATAAGATATGTGTTATTTACAAGGATACATCTCACAGGAAGGTGTAAGTATCTTATACCAAGATAAGCATGAAGTAAATTCCTTATAAAGTGTGGAACAAACACATTGTATTAGTCTTGCATTGAGATAGAAATCTTTTTGTGTCATGATAATTACCTGTAATTGTCATCAAAATGTGGTAATTATATTCTGTTCTATAAGATGTCTGCTTTGCTAAGTTTAATTCATTCTCACTTACTGAGATATCTGAAGTTTCACAGAGGTTGTCACATTTCTCCTTGTTTATCTTACCCAATCTGCCAAACTTTTATCTCTTCTTTTTCTCCTTAAAAAAATCCAATTCATTTTCTAAGGAGGACATAATTACTTTCTCTTCTTTGCTCTTTTTATCAAGTAGCTGACTGAGGACATTAATTTTTGATCTGTTGGTTTACCTCTATTTTAAGATATCCTTATAGAAATTGGTTTTCAAGCATTTTTAACCATGACCCACAGTTAGAATTGTATTTTACACCGTGGCCCAATTCACTCACATACATATACACAGTGCCACAAAATAACATTTTCCCTTAATATATGAATACACTTCTCTGTTTTTTATTCTAATCTACTGTGATCTATTTGTTTTTAAAATATTGATCATGCCTCACTAAATGGATTTTGTGTTGCACTAACAGGTTATAACATAGTTTGAAAAATCCTGTTTTGCTTCTACAGATTCCTAGATCGAACTCCACCTGGATGGCTCAGTCAGTTAAGCGTCTGCCTTCCACTCAGGTCATGATCCTGGGGTTCTGGGATCAGCCCTGTGTAGGGCTCCCTGCTCAGTGGGGAGCCTGCTTCACCCTCTCGTCCTGCTGCTCCCCCTGCTTGTGCTCTCTCCCTCAAATAAATAAATAAAATCTTAAAAAAAAAAAAGAACTCATTTTGGAAGGCAGTTCCTGACATGAACCATAGGCACACAGCTTTCCTAGTCGGTATAAACCTCAATTAACCAAGATGCTTAACCTCAATATCTATAATTTTCTTCAAATATCATTGTTCAAATTTTTCTTTATGTTTGATAATTTTATTTTAATTTCTTTAAAGATTTTATTTATTTATTTTTGAGAGAGAGAGAGAATGAGCATGAGTGGCAGAGGGAGAGGGAGAAGCAGGACTGGATCCCAGGGCCCCGGGATCATGACCTGGGCTGAAGGCAGAGCCACCCAGACACCCTGTGTTTGATAATTTTAAAAGCAATCATGGTGTTCTAAATGTCCAAAACACATATATGACTGGTGGAAAAAACTCTGAGATTTGGAACTGGATGGAACTGGCTTCAGATCCGGGCTATCCCTTTTACTAGTAACACAGTTGTAGGTAGGCGTGATCTTTGAATCCTCTGAACTAGCTTTTCTTTTGCATCTATTAGAGATAATAATATCGTATCATAAAGTTGTTTTACTGACTAGATAAGGAACTATAAAATGTCTGATTCAAAGTAGAATCATTTTAAATGACATTATTGGCAAATGTTGCTATCTCATTAAGAAACATGCTTTTCTTCAGTTATTTGTTAGATTTAACTTATGTATTGATGCAGAATAAAGCATCCATATATACTATTGTCTTCCATCTTTGATTATGTGGTTGATTAATTTACAGGTGACTAAACATTGAATTATAGTCATTTTTTTTAGTTTACAAGCATTGCCATTAAACTTACTAGAAATAAAATATAATGACTGAGCATTACAGTCTTAAAGTAATGTATGTTTTCACAGTCACTTTATACCCTTGCACAAGCTTCTGGAAGGGAATAATTCCGTTAACTTTAGAATGTCAATGATGAACATAATTGAGGGCTTCTTCACAACAGTAAGTTAAAATATTAGAACAAATACTTTAAATTAGCCTGGTCATTGAATTAATTGTTCTTCTGCATTACGATACGCATTTAACATGAGCTCCAAATGTGAAGTAAATACTCTTCTGCCTTGAATTTTCCCTTAATTTTTATGATCTTCCTTGATTTAAGTGGTCTAGTGCATTTGTCTTCAATCTGATGTCTGTGTGTTCTGGGGTACACAAACAGTTCCCAGGGTGTACATGGGAGGGAGAGGAGAGAACTGGACACCCTTTTCAGGTATTCCTCTTTCTAGCACTCTCCTGCTTGAAGACCAACTTCTATCTGTTTATTCTCTTTTATCCCTTTCCTTCTTGTGATTGTCTTCCATAGTTTCAAAAGAAAGTCATATATTACCTTCCCAGCTGAAATGTTAACATTTTACATTATTCGAGTGTAAATAAAATTCCAGAGATCCAGACTAGAAAATTCTACGTGCACATAGTTCCTGAGGGGAGAGTTTGAGAACAAAGAACAAAGCAAAAAAAAAATCACGAAGAAATATTTGAAGGAGGCATTACCTTATTTCATCTAAACAACAAACTTACAGAAAGTTCCATCTCTTGATCGCTTTATGTATGTATGCATGTATTTACCTATCTATCATCCGTCCATCCACCTATCTTTTGATCTATCTATATCTCTGTCTATCCTAGAACTAGAATTTACAGTACATAGAATTATAGAGTAATTTGAATTGAAACACAAAGTCTGACTTTTTGAACACCTAGAATTTCTTTTTTTTTTTTTTTAAAGATTTTATTTATTTATTTGACAGATAGAGAGAGAGAGCACAAGTAGGCAGAGTGGCAGGCAGAGGGAGAGGGAGAAGCAGGCTCTCTGCTGAGCAGGGAGCTGGGCATGGGACTAGATCCCAGGATCCTGGGATCCTTATCTGAGCCAAAGTCAGCTGCTTAACCAACTGAGCCACCCAGGTGCCCCGAACACATAGAATTTCTAATTTGTCTGATTGACTTTACAGTTTTAGCATTTATAATATATAGTTGACATTTTCTAGAAATAAAGTGGACTACTGTTTCAAGCCTTTAGGGAAACTATATTTAAATTATTTGTAAAATTACAGTATAGAACTTGCATCCTTAGCAGCTACTCACACTTAGAAACAAACAAACAAAAAAAGATGTCTATTTAAAACTGTAGGAGAAGGGGCGCCTGGGTGGCTCAGTTGTTAAGTGTCTGCTTTCGCTCAGGTCATGATCCCAGGGCCCTGGGATGGAGCCCGCTTCTCCCCCTCCCACTCCCTGTGCTTGTGTTCCCTCTCTTGCTGTGTCTCTCTCTGTCAAATATATAAATAAAATCTTTACAAAAAATTAAAAAATTAAAAAAAACTGTAGGAGAAAATATTTGTTAAAATGCTTTGACCTATGTCTACAAAATTGTTTGAAGGCTGTCTAGACCAGCATTATCCAATAGAAATATGTGAGTCACATATAGAATTTTAAATTTTCTAGTGGCTTCATTTTTTAAAGATGAAATTAATTTTAATGTTATATTTTATTTAACCAGAATAAAATTATTAATGAAATAATTTACTTTTTTTTTTCATTTTAAATCTTTGAAATCCAGAATGTATTTAACACTTAAAAGACATCTCAATTGAGATGAGCCACATTTCTAGTACTCGATAGTGACACGTTGCTGGTGGGGCTACCATATCATACGGGGAAAATATCGACAATCACCACAGAGAGTTTGATTCTCTGCTTTAGGGAATATGAGTGGTGACGACGGTTAGTGATTAGTCTTAGGGAGAATAAATATCCCATTGCAAGGGAATTGCTTCAAGTGAAGTTTTTGTAGGGACTTCAAGGGAAAGGAAAAAGGGATGCTCCCATTGGCAACCTGGGATTTAGCTTTTCCTTCCTTCTGTGAACTACCCCATAACTTTATTTAGTTATATTTTTTTTAATTTTTTACTTAAGTTTGCCAAAATAGTTTTCTATTATTTGTCACTAAGGAACCGTGAGGCAGGGGGCTAATGATACAGTCATCATTTTTATTGTCTCTTGACCTAGTATAAAGAATCTATTGAAATATTTAGCTCTCCTGTTTGCTCTCTAATACATTTTCCCATATCCTGGAAATTGGTTATATGCTTATTTCCTCTATCTTTGGGATAAGAGGGGTCTAGCTCTTGAAAACATATGGCAATGTTGGATACCTTTACTCTAATTTCTTGGATTTCTAATAGTCTTTTGAGAAGTGGGTCTTCTAATGTAAACATAAATTAATAGTAATGTCAAAATAATTTTTTTTTTAATTGAATAGTTCTTCAGTATAATGTGCAGAACTGAGATAAAAATGTTGTAGAATAGAATTCTTTCTGGCTTTTTGACCAGGTCTTTTTCTAATTTTAAAGGGATGCACTTTTGGGGTGCCTGGGTGGCTCAGTTGGTTAAGCGACTGCCTTCAGCTCAGGTCATGATCCTGGAGTCCCGGGATCGAGTCCCGCATCGGGCTCCCTGCTCAGCAGGGAGTCTGCTTCTCCCTCTGACCCTCCCCACTCTCATGCTCTCTCTATCTCATTCCCTCTCTCAAATAAATAAATAAAATATTTTAAAAAAATAAATAAAAAATTAAAAAAATAAAAATAAAGTGATGCACTTTTATCCACACTGGATAACTGTTTGTAAGAATAATACTGATGTCGGGGCGCCTGGGTGGCTCAGTTGGTTAGGCGACTGCCTTCAGCTCAGGTCATGATCCTGGAGTCCCGGGATCGAGTCCCGCATCGGGCTCCTTGCTCAGCAGGGAGCCTGCTTCTCCCTCTGACCCTCCCCCCTCTCATGTGCTCGCTCTCTCTCATTCTCTCTCTCTCAAATAAATAAATAAAATCTTTAAAAAAGAAAAAAAAAAGAATAATACTGATGTCTCCAGGATGTCAGCAAATCTCACAACTCAGAAAATAAAATCCACTGGGAGATCAGTAATAAAAGATTAAACTAACCAAGCATAGAAGAATACAATTCGGAGAGGTTGAACATGAGGTTGACTTCAGTTTAGATTATAGCTCTCGCTAGTTTAGCAGAAGTCTGAAGTGTCAGATGAAGTAAAATCGGTCACCAGAAGAATGTGAATTGACTATGGCTTAAAAAAGTGTTGGGTAACACTAGCCAAAAGCACATTTTTTTTTGTATTCCAGGACTGTGAATATTTTTTAAAAAAGTTTTTATTTATTTTTTTGAGAGAGAGAGAGAGAATGAGCAGGATGGAGAGGGAGAGAATCCGAAGCTGGCTCCACGCTGAGCTCAGAGCCAGACACGGGGCTCGATCCCACAACCATGAGATCATGACCTGAGCTGAAACCAAGAGTCAGACGTTTAACTGACTAAGCCACTCAGGCACCCCCAGGACTATGGATATTTAACTCGTTTCTAAATTTGGCTCACGTTGTACCTCATGATTCAAAGAATACTGTTTACTATAACCTAGGTATAACAATGAAGAAGGTTAAGGGACTGGCATGATTTTAAGTGTGTATATTTAAGAACTCATTCTGAATGTTCCTGACCTATTTATAAATAACTTCCTTATTTTTCTACATAAAGTGATACATGGACAGAGTTTTGATCTAAGTGTCAGAAGCCCTGAATTCTTGTGCAAGTCATTTTGCATCCCTGAATATCCTCTTCTTCAAAGCAGGAATAATTATCCTTGCCCTGCCATGTCATAGGAATATTAGAGGATCACATAAGTCAATAAACAGCAGCACTCTGTACATTAGACAGTATCTTATAAATTTAACATATCATATATGTATATTATTTATGCTATCCCTTATTCCAAAGACAATTTTAAGTGGATGACATCATCAAGTAGACCATAATACATATGTTGAAATATATTAAGTAATTAAAGATATTTAAGCATAAGAATAGTACCTAGCACATAGTGAATGCCCAGTTAACATTTGCTGTATAAATAAAAGAACAAATAGATAAGAATAAGCAAAGCATATAGAATATGTGAGAAATTATTAGGCATTTTGATCGAGCATAGTCTAAAATTAGTGCACAATGAGTAGCAAATATTTTGGTGGCAATTATATTGCTTTATGAGTAAATGTTAACTCTATGATATATTAAGTAGTATTTATACTGGTATTTATTTCCTCAAGCACTATCATAAAACATACTTATTGGGATTTTCATACAGTTCTGATAAAATTTCACTATAACACTTTATATTATTATATATGACACGCATTTGGTTTCGGTTGAAGAGACATGATAGATGGGAATTTTTCCCCTTACCTTTCATAGACACCTGCCCCAGAATTAAATGCAGGTCAAGAAGGACAGCCTTGGGGTGCCTGGGTGGCTTAGTCGTTAAGCGTCTGCCTTCAGCTCAGGTCATGATCCCAGGGTCCTGGGATCGAGCCCCGCATCAGGCTCCCTGCTCAGTGGGAAGCCTTCTTCTCCCTCTCCCACTCCTTCTGCTGTGTTCCCTCTCTCACTGTGTCTCTCTCTGTCAAATAAATAAATAAAATATTTAAAAAAACAAAAAAGAAGGACAGCCTTTTCTAATAGGGAATGTTATCCCTTTCCAGGCAGATCATTCCATTCTACTCTTTATTTAAGAAAAATAAGTAGTAAGGGTCTATTTTATAATGTGGTAAAATAATTCAATTATAAAGTATTTTATTCATATATTCACTACAGCCATTCATGGTTTTTGTTTAGACCCATAAAAAACCCACTCAAGGCTCCTCCCCATAATCTCTTCAGTTTATGAAGAGTTTATGGGGCACCCTTGACTGCCACCCATAACACTGCCATCAGAAGCCTTTCCATATTGTCACTGTTCCAGCATTGCAGCTAGCCTTTTGCCACTTCATTTAGCCTGCCCACTTACAGGCACTGGTTCTTTGTGCCAAACAGTCAGAGTTTTGGGACCCATGCCAAGCTTCGGTGCCAGGTCTGAAACCTCAGCCAGACATGGAAAGTGTCACTTTTCTGCAGACTGCAGCTGTCTTTTCTGCAAAAAAAGCAGACTCAAGACAAGGATTTATATACAAGTGATCTATTAAAAAAGTACACTCGAGAAACTATTAAGGGAGTGGGGGAAGCAGGATAGGAAAGAAGCTAAACAAAGGTGAAATTTCAGGCAGAATCCAAGCTGCAGCCTGATCCCATGCCTATGTAAATTATACCTCAGAGTTTTTTCCAACTCGGTACAAGGGAGCCGGGCTATCTTTCTTCTACATCCCATAATCATAGGCTAAAGATCAGCCAGGTCCTTTGGGGCTCATGTGTGGGCATAACAGATCCCATAGACTGAAGAAAGCCTCCAAAAGACTTGTATCTCTAGGCATTTAGGGACAAATGAAAATGGAATATAGCAAACAGATAACAGAAAGGACAAGAAACATGTACAGGGATCTGGATGGAGCACTGACAGGATCTGCTACATTTGAGTAGGAGCCAATGAGAGCCATCCTGAGGCAGCAGTTCAGGACAAATCAAAGCCAGGTTGGTAGTCCTACCAAGTCAGGATTCAGAAAGAGCCTAAAAGTGAAGTACAGATCTTGGTATAAAGCAATAGGCTGGAAACCAGGGAAAACAACTAGAAAATTCCTCAAGCCAGGGAAAGTGGTTGTGTTTACCCATTTGTAGGGTATCCCAGCCTTGGAAGTAGGGACGTTATCAAAGGCACTGACCTTGCCAGTGAAATGTGTCTTCTTGTCAAATGGTTTATTTAGCTGAAATATTTTATTTGAAGTGAATTACTCAGTGCAGGCACAATGAATAGTCATCTAAAAATAAAGATCAATAAGTAAAAAATAAAAAGAAATATTCCAAAATGTTAAGAGGATTATTCCTGGATAGAGGACCACAGTTATTTCTCCCCTTTTCTACTAACAAAAAATTCTGTTAAATTTTGATAATATGTTATATTTTATAATAAAAGCTTGGTTTAAACAATAACAAATTAGTAAAGTGAAAAAGAAAAAAAATAGCCATAGAATGATTGACATTATTGTTTACTTCTTGCTTCTTGAAACTTTCTCTTCCTCTGGCTTCTTTATTCTCTCATTTCGTGAATTTTCCCCTTCTCTTTCTTTTCCCGGTACTCTTCTTTTCTGCCATCTCCTTAAAATTCGATTTCCTCCATGTGCTGAACTTAAACACTTTTTATTCTGTATTCTTCTCTTCCTTCACACATCTAAATACAATGTCTAGTGGATTCATTATAGTTCACTAGTATGTCTCAAAGTTGCTTAACTTTCTCTCACCCAAGTTGTCTATTTCTTCTATGGATTATCAGCCAATTTCCCAAATAGTGAATCTTTGTCTCATTTTCATACCATCCTAAGCCTATCAATAAACCCAGTGTGAAATTTTATTCTAAAATGAAATGATATCTCCTTTCTTGGTAAAATATTTAAACAGATCTCTGCAACTTCATGGATGAATCCATCAACAACCTGAACTTGTCTTTTATTTCTCAAAGCCGGTGCCCCAACATTCTCCACCAGTACATTCATTACCAGAGCCCTCTAGTTTGGGGGATATGCTGCTCTCTATGCTTGCCTACTCTGTTTGCACCTCCCTTAACTCCTGACAGGGTTTATTCCTGGCCGTTCTTTAGCCCTCAACTCATGTTTCACTTTTCATGGAACCCTTTGCCGTCCTCCCACCTAGATTGACTTAGGATCCTACTCTGCATATTGGTCACCAGTTGTCATATTATATCGTAATTATCTGTTTACTCATCTGTTTTCCTTAGTTTCACACTTAATAAAAAAAAATGTTTGAATCTTTGCATCCTTAACTTCTAGTATTGTAGCTGTCATATGAAAGTTATTCAAATGGATGTTTATTAAAAGAATTGATTAAATATTCTAGGCAAAAATGTCACTGGTTTATTTACATTCGGCAGCTCTTCTTTGGAACTTCTTGATTATTCTGAAAAAAAGGAGGCAAAGTATGCAAAATACAAAGTAGTTTTATTTCATTTATTTTTTTTACTCCTCCTCCCCCTGCTAACTATTGGGTGTCCCTAACACTTTAACCTCAATATTATAATTGTTTTTGAATGATACGCATAATCAGAGCTGTGCTACATGAAAATTAAGCATAAATATTAAGTGATTCACATAAATAATGACAATTAGTATACTTGATGCAGCCAAGTAAAGTCTTTTGGGGGTTGGCATAAGAGAAGAAAATGGAAGACTGGACGAAGAAATCCTTAATTAGAAGTACCAGGATATACAGACTTAGTTAGGATTAGGTTTGGCTGTCAGTGACAGAAAACCCCCAATGAGAATATTAAACAAGATATGTATGTGGTCTGTAGGTCATGGTTGCTCTGCTCTAGGAATTCCTCAAGGACTTAGGCTAATTACTACTCTACCATTCCCAGGATGCAGCCTTTGCCTTCAAGTTCCAGAATTGTGTCTCAGGCTCCATCATGGTGTCTCACACATTCCAGGAAGCAGGATGGGAGAAGTGATAAAGAAGAAGGAGGGCAAAGGACACAGACAAATGCAAGCTATTTCCTAAGAAAGGTTCTTAGAATCAGCTACAACACACACACACACACACACACACACAAACACACACACACACACCCCACATAATTTTTACCATAATTTAGCAACATGATCATACTCAACTGCAAGAAAGATGGAAAGTACAGTCTTTTTATTTAGGGTAAGTTAGTACCAGCTAGAAATGCTACTACCATGGAAGAAAGGGTAATAGGATGTTTGGGAAAGGTATGACAATCTCTGTTACAAAATTAGTATGTTAGGTACTATTCTAAGCTCTTTTTATGTATCATCTCACTTAATCTTCCCACTGACTATATGAAGTAATTGCTATTATCATGTCCAATTTATATGTGCAAAAGCAAGTTTAGAGAACTTAAGTGACTTCTCTAAATTTGAAGGTTGAGTGAGTGGCCACCCTAAAGAATACTTATAAGAGTTATGATGGTTGGATGATATGATGGTGATGGTTCTATTGCTGCTAAAACAAATTACCATAAACTTTGTGGCTTAGAACAACCCACAGTTGTTACCTTACAGTTCTGTGGGTCAGAAGTTCAGTACAGGTCTCACTACAATAAAATTAAGGTGTCAGCAAGCTCTGTTTTTTTTTTTTTTTTCTGAAAGCTCTAGGGAAGAATGTTTCCTGTTTATTTGTGTTCTTGGAAGAATTCAATTCCTTGTGGTTGTAGGGTCAAGGTACCCAGTTGTTTTGCTGATTCTCAGCTAAGAGCCATTCCCAGCTGTCTTCCTCCATCTTCAAATTCAGCAGTCTGTCTAGTCCTGATATCACATTTCTCTGGCACACTCTTCTGCATTCTTCCTCTATTTTTAAGGACTTGTGTGATTAGATTGGGCCCACCTGGGTAATCTAGGATAAATTTTCTATCTCAGAGTCCTTAAACTTAATCACATCTGCAAGTCCCTTTTTAACATGTAAAGAAATTGATTCACAAATTTCCTGGATTAAGGCATGGATGCCATTGGGAGGCCATTATTCTGTCTATCGCAGGTGGGAATGAGGAAGGGCAAAGAAATTGGAGAGCAGAGGGCTTTTAAAGGATGGTGTCTTCATCTAGCAGAAGACAGCTACTCTAATTAGTATTCAAGATATAGGAAAGTGAGAAAGGCAAATTTTTATTTGTGCCCCACTCTGTCACTTTTTTCTTCCCAGAGGGATCCTTTTATCGAAAGACAGATTTAAATATCATTCAGTTCTGAAGTTCCATGCCATTCCTATTTCACACTTTTCAGTCTCTATCCCTAGCAGGAGATTATATTAGGATTATAGGAAATAGGGAATAGAAACATTGATGTACATCTTCAGTTGTTAGTGTAGAAAAGTGTAGTGGGTATCCAGTTGAGGTAACTTTGAGACATAGTATTTTATTCAGGCAGGGAATTCCTTTCCTGCTTCTAAAACTCCTCATCTAAACATCATGGTCTTTAATAGTGAAAAACACGGGCAGAAAGGGAGAGGGCAGTAAAATAGAAAATAAGAAGCTTTTGTTAAAAAGAGACATTAAAACATCTTCAAACTAAACCACATATTTCTTACATCTATTAATTAAAGGGCCAGCCTTTTAATCATCATTCATCTTAAGTGAGAGTTCTGGAATGAGCAGTGTTCTTCCATAATAATGAGAAAGGGAGGGATAGTTATGAGTGAGCTTAAAACCTGTCTGACACAAATATTTAACAAATATTTGTTGTTGAATAGCTTGTGTAAATGTCTATCTGTGTCAGCAAATATTGTTTGCAATTGTTTATATTATCAAAATCACCTAAATGCAATAATATAATGAATTATAAAAAAAAATTTTCTTATTTAAGTGAAACAATTTTTAAATAGTTATTTATAATTTACTGTATGCAAGACACTGTACTGGCTTTAAAAATACTTAAGCTGAGTTTATTCATAGCATATGAATGATCCTTTGATAACTTTTTAAACAAGTCTTAATATAGTATAGTTTTTAAGATCATATCTCTTTTTAGTTGTAAAAGTTGTAACTCTTTAAAATCTGTTTTTCTTGTAAAAACCATTATTTTTCTGGTGTATATTTTTGCGCATGAAGAAGTGTAAAGAACCAGGGCTTAAAATCTCTCTTCTTTGGATAAGCTATCTATTTATTCTAGGAAGCATTATATTTCTCTTATTCTTTTTTTTTTTAATATTTTATTTATTTATTTGACAGAGAGAGAGATAGCGAGAGCAGGAACACAAGCAGGGGGAGTGGGAGAGGGAGAAGCAGGCTTCCCGCCGAGCAGGGAGCCCGACGCGGGGCTCGACCCCAGGACCCTGGGATCATGACCTGAGCCGAAGGCAGATGCTTAAGGCCTGAGCCACCCAGGCGCCCAATATATTTCTCTTATTCTTAAAATAACATTTAAATAACTAATTTCTTTGTCACATGCATTTTAGTTAATTCCATAATTACATACCAATATTCTAGACTGCAGTTTTACTAAGGTTAGGTGTAGCTTCCTTTTAACATCTTGAAGACAGAAGCAACACACAGCTTTTTTTTTTTTTTACATAAGAAGTGAATATCTCCACTAACAATTATTGACTTTCAGTATTTTACTTTCTTCTGAAGATCAAGCATCACTTATTGCACAGTTTAGAATAAAAAATAAGTATTTATTTTACTTCCCTTCTATACTTTTCATCCTTAGTGCTAATATTTCCTCCTATTCTAATATACAATATAAAAGATGCCTATGTATATACAAATATACATTCTGTATAATGGTATAATGAATCACAGAGCAGCACCAAAAATTTATCTGAGTTTATGTTTTCTCAGTAGTAAAATAAAAATAATACTGCCTTTCTCATAGAGCTCTTGGAATGATTATATGAGATAATGCATGTAGTACACCTAGAACAGAGTCTGGAATAAAGGATATGTTTATAAAATGTTGATAATAATATTACTACTGCTATAGTACGATTAGTATTACCACCATCACCACACCACACCACACCACCGATTTCCAAGTGAGCTGGCGCATCATGCCTCCACCAGCACTGTTTGAGCTTAGGTTCCTGCTGTGCAGCTAACACATGCTCTCACACATTTCAGAACTTGGAATATCCTGTGGAGACTCCCTGCTGATATTAGTCATCAGAAGCCATCAGCAGATGTTTCTAAGAATTCAGAATAGACTTCTGCCAAAAGAGACTGAAAAAGGAACTGGAGAGAACTGTGAGCCTTTGCTTTCTGCCCCGAAGATATTTTACCGCAGAGTAGAAGGTTATCTTAATGACAACCTCGGAGTTATGAGAATCACAATTACCGTTCTGGGACATCGTTTCCTGCCCCAGCTGCCTAGCACCTCAACAACAGCTGCAGCTAGCTAGTGAGGAGAGAAGAGTGCAGTATTGTTCCTAAGTATCAAGTACTTGCTCTTCTTAGCATTCTAAGTTGTTTAGCTTCTGGAAATCTTTAACCAATGTGCAGGAGAATCACTTGGAGGATCTGATTATTCTCATACAACTAGAGTCACATATGATGCACATATCATCGAAGTGCACAATTCTGGGTAATCTCTTTGCTCTGTATTATATATCTTGCTTGAATTTCATCCTCTTCCTGACCTAACTTCACAGCATAACCAATCATATTGTGTGATACCAGGGGAAAAATAGCAGGCAGGGAGCAAAATCTGCAGATACAGGATGTGGTAGCTGTCTTTTTTTTTTCTCTTATGACCTCTTCCATATCCTCTTTATAAACCCTCAGTCTGTGATGATCTCTATCACACAAGAGCAACCATATAAAATGTCATATATCTTGGAATGGCCAGATGAGCACCAATATTATAAATTCTAAACTTGTCCCAGGGAATCCTACATTTTCACTGATTAGAAAGTTGGTCTACAATAGAGTCAATAAAAAAAGACTAATTTCTTGCCTTTAGGAAGTTTCCAGCTAGGGCTTTAAATAGAAAATAGAAGAGTAAATGCAGAAATTAACAGTCACAACTTGAAAGAAACACTCTGGATGGAATAAAAAGGAGCCTGCTTAGACTTGTCAGTGAAGACACTTCAGGGCAGGGGAAATTTAAGCCAGTATTGAAGACAAGAGACTTAGCAATGTAAAGAGGAGAGTGTCTGGGGGAGAATTAAAATTGCTTACAAAGGTCAATGAAGACCCTGCTGTCTCCTAGAACTAAAAAGATGACAAGGGTCCTGTGGCATAGTGGGTAAGAGGATAATTGAAGAAATAGAGGCTGTAGAGCTGAATAAGACCCAGATCATGCCGGGCATTCTGGAATGTATCCAAAAATGTAATGAAAGTATGACCTAACCAGCTGCCCTCTTACTTCATTCAGGTTTCTCTCAAATGTCATCTTCTTTCTTTCTCCACTCCATCACTGACCATCTCCATCACTCTCTGTCTCCATGCTTTTTCTTTATAGCACTTTGTAACTTATGAATATTTCAAGACCTTATATGGCATTATATTATATAATACTCTATCTTTTGTGTATTTCCCCAATGAAGGGAGGAAAGTTTGTCTATATCCCTAGCACTAGAATAGGATATGGTAAAGTGTGGGTTCTAAATTGATATTTATAGAATGAATTAAATAAATTAGAGTGTTTAGGTAGAAGACTTACATTATCTGATTTATGTTTCAATGTAACAGCCAAAAATTAAGTTAGAGGCTTATTAATTGAAGTGCAATTCTCAAAAAAGGAAGCAATAGTATATCTACATCTCCTCACTTTTATCCCAACCCCTTGCCACAAAGAGTATTCATTCATGGACCAGGAATCATTCTTCCTGGATAGCTGTGGCAAACAACAGTGTCAGTAGCAAATAATTCCTATTGTACCCTAACTTCCTGGACTTCTACCTAAATTGCTTACTTGGGAAGATAATTTGGGAGTTAAACAAGGTTTTCCATAGATATTAACTGCTAAAAAATCCTTTAATCAATGACTAGAAGAAATTAAATAAACAAAAAGTTGACAACAAACACTATGAATTGAGAAGCTAATATCTAGCATGCTTCCTCTTTGGTGTCATAAGAAAAATGGTAAGAATAAACTGAGGACGGGAATTAGAAACCACTCTATGGTTCATTATATATGTGTATAGTATCTGATTTTTCACTACCATATTTGTGCATTTAGTCATTTTGACCTAATATATTTTTTAAAGATTTTATTTATTATTTATTTGAGAGAGAGCGAGAGTGAGAAAGCACAAGTGTGTGTGTGGGGGGGGTGGGCAGCAGGGGGAGAGGGAGAAGCAGACTCCTCACTGAGCAGGGAGCCTGATTCGAGGCTTGATCCCAGGACTCAGGGATCATGACCTGAGCTGAAGGCAGACACTTAACTGACTGAACCACTCAGGCACCACAGACTTAATATAATTTTTAAATAAAGCTTTAAGTCAAATGTCATCTGTAAAAATAGATATAGATAGAGAAATAGAGAGATAAATACTCTAGATCAAGCTGACCTCATTATTAATGAGGGATAAACCCAGTAAAATAGCCCTTCTTATAAAATTCACTTTAATGAGCCTCATTTATATTTGTTTTAAAAAAAATTTTGGTATGTACAACCTAACATATTATGAATTTGTGTCAAATACCCTCCTAAAACCAAAAACATTATCTGTAAGTATTCTCTTCAAAATTCTTAAGTTGAAGTTGATAATTTACATGCATTATGAAATTTATATCCTTGAGTAGCTAAGCATAAATAAATGACAGAAAAGAACCAACAATTTTGTATGTTGTATTATAGATTTAATATTTGATGCGTTTTTTCATTTTTATGTAGCTTCTTCCCTTCAGTGAAACATTTGTAGTACCACATTTAATCTATCATTGTTACGTACCAGCAAACCCCTAAAGGGGAAGAACAGTGTACGGATACAAAAGGCATAAAAAATAAAACAAAGCTGAAGGCTTTTATCATTCCATCAATATCTTCCTGTGTCTCCAGACTCCCCCTTCCCCAATCTCTAAAATATGAGCCCTTGTAAGATTTGAAACTATTAACTGATGCGGGCAGCAAAGTGGGTAAAACTAAAGAATTCCTTAGGCTGGCACTTCTCTTTTTGAACGGTCTAGTCGAGTCTTAGACTGTATCTTCTATAATAAAAAATCCAAGTATAATACTACAGTGCATGATCTTTCTGGAATATGAGTGATTAATGCTTTCCTCTAACATGAAATTAGTTTGAAATGAATAAATGTTGGATTTGCATGTGTCATATTTAAGACTTTTATATCTTAAAATATTTACCTGTTTCACAAATTTCATGTGTATTTACCTTTGTATATTTCCTTTTTACAAAGAGAAGCAAATTAAAATGATTACTAGTTATTTAACATTAATTTTCCAGATTCACATGTAATACTTATATGATACATATCACAAAACAGTCAAATTTTAGGATTATTCTAAAATACATGTTTTTAAAACAAATACAGTACATATTCTGCTTTGTCTAAATTAGACTTTATACCCAATAAAATTGATTAAATAGCCCTGTGAAGCATAGCTTTTTTTAATAAAGTTTATTTATTTGAGAGATAATGTGCAGGGGGAGGGGCTGAGGGAGAATCTCAAGGAGACTTCCACTCAGCCCAGAGCCCCATGCAGGGCTCCCGGAGGGGCTTGATCCCATCACTGGCTCTGAGATCATGATCCCAGCAGAAACCAAGAGTCCCATGCTCAACCGACTGAGCCACCCAGGCTCCCCAAAGCATAGATTTTTGAGTTGGCTTTTGAATAGCGCTTTTTTCATTCATTCATTCATTCATTCATTCATTCATTCATTCATTCATTCATTCATTTAAGTAATCTCTACACCCAACATGGGGCTCAAACTCATGACCCCGAGATCAAGAATTGCATGCTCTTCCGACTAAGCCAGGCACCCCATTGAATAATGTCTTTATAATGTATAAAAAGAGGAAAGGGGAAAAATTACCATAATCATTTTTATTTGGGGTAAAGAAATCCAGATTGAGTTTACTCTTCTCAACACCTACTTTCACACCCAAGTTTAGGTCTTGATCTCTCTAACTCTGCCCGGCTCTTCTTCAAATTCAGATTGTTCCCACTGCCAAATGGAGCATATGAAAAACAATTACAACCCTGTCAACACTATAATCAAAACTCATTATTTGCTGCTCCTCATTTAGAAGATAAAGTTCAAAGTCCATTACATGATGGGGTCTCTACCTCCATCTTTAGCTTTCCTTCTCAACATTTCATGTTTCACAGTTTATATTACAGAAACAAAAAAGAATATTTTTTCCACTGTGACATTTTCATGCCCTCCCCTAGAAAGTTCTTACCCAATTCTCATCTTTACTTTACTTTGTACTGCCTTGGGATTCCCTCTGAGGAAATCTTTCCACTTTATACTCCAGTTGGATTGGATGGCTCTCCTCCCTGCTTCCATGTGACACTGTGTGTCCATATCCCAAAGCACATAAGATGGGGTATAGTCTTTATCTTGTTTTGCCTTGTCTCCCCATTGGACTGTGATCACCAGGGCCTGGAAAGTATATGAAGAAAGAAGTGCTTTAATTAGATGTCAAACTGATTATGTAACTTGGCATTGCATACCTTAAACTTAATTAAACTGTGTATCCTATACATATGCATATATTATGCATTCTGGATTTCCTCATCTGGTAGCAAAAATACTTGTTAATATCTGAGTGAATTATTGTCATTCTGAAACAAACATAATGGAGAAAAGCTACTTCCAGAAAGATAAATTCTTAGCAGCATAGAGTTTGGGGAAGGTCCTCTTCTCTTTGACTCATAGTGGGGTTTTCAAAAAAAGAACTTCATTTTCAAGATCATGGTGAACAGATGTGAACAGCTGTTTTATGATGATTACCTTATTGTGGCTAATAATAGCTGCCATCTATGAGGGTCTACTCTGCAAAGCACAGTATGTGTCTTTTACAAACTTTGTTTAATGGAATGCCTACTTCAACTTTAGGCAGTATGAATTATGAGCACTCTTTTATAGATATCAGAGATTTTCCCCAAATAATATAACATTCTTTGACAAAGATGAGACTTAAAATCCAGGCATTGCCCAGGCCCTTAACTATATCACCCTGGTCTCACTAATGAGTATAGCTTGGTATTAATATTAAAGCATCATTAATTTATTTATTTAAACATCATCGAAGATTCATTTGAAAGTTATACTGATTATTTTAGTACAGAATGTTTTATACAATGGTCAGCAGCTAGAGAAATACTGAGGAATTTCATCAGCTTTCAGATTTATGTTGATGCAAAGAAAATACAGATTTTACCATGGAAGATAAAATAGCTGAAACCAATCTATGCTTCCTATACTTTTATCTCAAGGAATTGACATAATAATAGTTTTTAGATTTCGGAACTTATCTCCTCTTGCCATCACTGTTTAAGACATAAGACATATGCCCCATGTCAAAGGACATATTTACAAACTGTGTTATTATAAATCAGGTATTTGGCAGACAGACAGTATTTTCTATATTGTAGATCTTTACAATGCAAATGCAAAATACTGCGATGTTTAAGCATATGGATTGTGATATTAGGCCAACCTGCTTCTGACTTTTGGGAGGATTTTTTCTATTGGATGTTGCTGCTCTAGGACTTCAGTGCCATTCTGTATTACAACCACTATTACTCCTCAAACTGGATGTTTCTATTTCTTTTGCAGCCCTCTGCCAGGATAGTTGGGGAAGCTTAGATCTCATGCCTATACTCTAAATGCAATTAGCGATAGAGAACAGAATATCTGACCTTATTGGGAACTATGCTGTGCTTCTTACCAAGATTCTTAATTCTTCAAACACTAGGTAGATATTCAAATGCTGAATGGCCAAACTAATGTGCAAATATACACTACAGAAACTTTTAGGATTAAAATAAAGCAATACATATATGGTACTGAGCCTAGTGACTCACACAATATAAATACTTGTTAATATTTCAAATTTCATGGGTAATGGATATAAAGTATATAATTTAGTGGGAATTCTACATGACTTCATGAAACTTAGTAATGTAGAAGTCATGGTTTTAAATACTCTGTGAATGATACAGAGAATAAAAATTATGAGACTTAGGTTATATACCACTTCTTTCAAAGTACCTTATGAAAACTTATATCTTAAGCATTATGGGAAATGGATCTACTAAGTATTTAATATCTACTGCTGTTTACAGATTTCTAACTTCTGGAAAGCGATGTTAAAATGCATGAGATTATTCTTAATTGACTACATGAGTAGCTTAAAAGTTTTTAACATAATTCTCAATAAGCAGCACTATGTAAGCCATTTGGAGTCATTACTCTACAAATGGAAGTCAAAAGAGTGGCTTATTTGGTTAAAAGAAATCAAGACAATTATAGATTACTTCTATGTTTCAGGGGCATATTTTATTATCACAACTCTTTTTTCGGCAGTCCCATGAGCTAAATGCAGTTGTCTTTTTCCACCCACAAATAATAATTAGGAACAAATAAGAGAGGCAAATATATGACACTTCTTTCTCTACAAACATGCATTATATTCTTCCAATTTCCCTAGTAAATATTTCAGCCCTACTACCAACTAAACATGTAGGGAAAGTGTTCATGTTACATTGATGGGTATTTGTTGATTTTTTATTAACTTTGCATTTCATTTCCACATTAAACAAAAATAAAGGGATAGAAAATGTCTGTTTGGTCAATTCCATATTAAAGGAGAATCCATAAAAGAAAATTTCATGTCAGACT
The DNA here is from genome assembly GCF_029215605.1 of Mirounga angustirostris. Lineage (NCBI taxonomy): Eukaryota > Metazoa > Chordata > Mammalia > Carnivora > Phocidae > Mirounga > Mirounga angustirostris. Next base: position 25,791,646 of record NW_026991712.1, read on the forward strand.
CCTGATGTTACTTATTACATTCTTGTGTAAACAAAGTTTTTTGTTATTGTTTTGTTTTTCCAAATTATCTTTATACCTTCTAATTTTTTTTCTTTTGGAAATATTCCAGTGTAGTATTTTTAAGTTTATTATAATTTTTTATGTATATTAAAGTCTGAAGTTGAGTCAAAATTCATTTTTATTTTTTAATGCATAGATTTTACTTCTAAAGGTCTATTCCAGTAAAAATATTTAAACTAAGTCTACATGACTCAAATTAAAATGAATGCATTCTACAAATTCAATCAGACTATTCCAGCTTCTCAGTGATTGGGTGTCATTGAAACTGTTCAAGAATTACAAGTGTCTAAAATTTCAAGTGACAGCTCAGTGGTTAAGTGCTTATCTGAAAGTATATGGACTAGTTAGTAATTAATTCATCACTTAATTTAAAATGAAGTAGGGTTCCCATTGTTACATATATACATGCATGAATCTCAGTTACAATTCAGGCAAAATAAAATCTACCATTAAATGGGTGTCTAAATCCTTTGGGACATGATTATACAATAATGACTGTCAAGGGTTTGACATAGAAATAGCAATCAAACTATCAGTCATTTATTTGATACCTAATTTGTCTCTACTAGCTGATTAGGCTTTTAAAGGCATAAAAAGGAAGCATTCCCTAATTTCAAATGCAATATATTGTGCAATGGTCTGGGGTAAAGTGGATCTTGGGATTTCTTCTTTTGGTAAGATGACAGATGAGGTACTCTCAGAGGTCCTCCCACTGAAAAACAAGAAACGTATTTTTCAGTGCATTTCTGGTTTACAAGAAAACAAAGAAAATCTAACAAGGCTATGCATTGGTACTGTACACACACACATAAATATATACACACATAATGAAAAGAACATCAGTTAAAATGAAAATAGAAGATGAAATGGGAAGAAAGCTTGGTTTTCCTTGGAGCAGATGGCAATACATCTCTGGAATGAGAAGACTAAGACTGGGGCCTAGTCTGCTTGGATCAATAGGTGAAGAAGCTAAACATGAAATATAGCATTTAGTTAAAACCCTCAGAGAATGTTAAAATGGCACCAGCTTGGTAGTAACTCTTGGATCCAATTAGCATAAAATGAATAAAATTATACCCAATTTAGGGCCTCAGGATTCTCAAGTCTTAAGCTCAAATAAATATGGTTTTACTATTAAATATAACTAAACACATCGGGAAGCAAGCTATCATGAATGAGTCACTAGAAGTAACAGAGTTTTTTTGGGAAATGAGGGCATTTGAAAACCCTCCAGTATATGGTAGAATTTAGAAAGTCACATGCATGTGCAGGACAAGGCACATGTTCAGAAGACCTGAGAAGACCTTACGCTTTCACCACGAGCTGATCTATAAGCCCAGTGTAAGCATCAAGTGAAGGCTAAGGAGAATTGTGAATGGTCTGGCTATTAAAAGAGTGTCCCAGCACTGAGCCAATCCTTAAAGACTGGGGGAGGTGTTGTCATGGCCTGGATATTTGTGTCTACTCAAAATTCATGTGTTGAAATCTTAATGCCCAATATGATGATATTAGGAGGTGGGCTTTTGGGAAATGCTTAGGTCCAGAGGATGAAGAAAAAAAAAAAAAAAAAAAAAGGATTTCCATGGATGAGGAAGCTTGCTTTCACCAGACACTGAATCAGCCAGCATCTTGATCATAGACTTCCCAGCCTCAAGAACTGTGATAAATCTCTATTGTTTATAAGCCAACCAGTTTATGGTACTTTGTTATAGCAGCCTAAATATACTTAAAATGATTATTTTTTAAGCTCCTTGTGTTAAAAAAAAAATTCCAGGCAAAACATTATATGGAGACATGTTAAACTTTCAACAATCAAGAACAGCAAATCCTGGAGAAGGGAGAGAATCTGATTTCCAGAGTTACCGCATTATAATATTCAAATGTCCAGTTTCAGCAACAACAGAATACTCACAAAGCATACAAAGAAGCAGGAAAGTATGACCATTCCAAGGAACAAAATGATTTGACAGAAACCGTTCCTGAACAAGTTCAGTCATTGAACTTATTAAACAAATTTATAATGATTATATTAGTTATGCTCAAAGAACGTGGACAAAGAATTAAAGGGAACCACAATAATGATATATGAATAAAATGGGAATATCAATAAGGAGACATAAATTATTAAAAGAATCCAAATAGAAATTTTGAGAATTTGGGCACCTGGGTGGCTCAGTTGGTTAAGCGACTGCCTTCGGCTCAGGTCATGATCCTGGAGTCCCTGGATCAAGTCCCGCATCGGGCTCCCTGCTCGGCAGGGAGTCTGCTTTTCCCTCTGACCCTCCCCACTCTCATGTGCTCTCTCTCATTCTCTCTTTCTCAAATAAATAAATAAAAAATCTTTAGAAAAAAAAAAGAAATTTGGGGAATTTAAAATACAATAACTGAAATAAAAAACTAGCTACAGAAGTTCAATAGCAGATTTGATCAGGCAGAAGACAGAATTAGTAAACTTGAACAATTTTTGGACAACTGAAATTATCCAGTCTGAAAAATAAAAGGAAAAAAAAGAATGAAAAAAAAATAATGAAATAGGCAAAAGAGACCTGCGAGATATGAATAAGTGAGCCAAAAAATATACTATGAGAATCCCATAGGGAAAGATGAAGAAGGAATATTTGAAGAAATAATGGTCAAAAACTTCCCAAATGTGAGTAATACCTGAATCTACATATCCAAGAAGCTCAAGAAATTCCAAGATAAACTCCAAGATAAACTCTAAGAGTCTCATACATGGACATGTCATAGTCAAATTGCCGAAAGGTATAGACAAAGAGAATCTTGAAATCATTAAGAAAGAAGTCACTGGTCATGTGCAAGAAATCAAAAAATATTAACAGCTGATTTTTAAAAAGAAAAAGACATGGAAACCAGAAAGCAGTAGGATGACATATTTAAAGGATGAAAGGACAAAAATGTAAAGCAAGAATTTTATATCTGTCAAAACTATCCTTTAAGAATGAAGGTGAAATCAAGATATTTCCAGATAAATAAAAGCTAAAAAGCTCAGAAATAAATCCTCACATCTGGGGTCAATTGATTTTTGATAAAGGTATCAAGACCATTCAATGGGGCAGGAATTATTGCTTCAACAAATGGTGATTGAGAAACTGGATAGTCACATACAAAAGAATGAAATTGGATCTTTACTTGTACTATATACAAAAAATAACTCAAAATGGGTTAAAGACCTCTATTTAAGGGTTTAAACTGTAAAATTCCTAGAAGAAAACATGGAGGAAATTTTGCCAAATAGATTTGATAATGATTTCTTAAATATGACAGCAAAAACATAAGTAACAAAAACAACAGAAGAAAAATTAGATTTTGTTACATTAAAAGCTTTAGTCATCAAAGAACACTATCATAAGAGTGAAAAGACTCCCACACAATGTGAGAAAATATTTGCAAAGCTTATATCTGTTAAGAAACTAATATTGTGATGGGCACTGGGTGTTCTATGCAACTAATGAATCATTGAACACTACAACAAAAACTTATGATGTACTATATGCTGGCTAACTGAACATAATAAAAATAAATAAAGTGCAAAAAAAAGAAACTAATATTGAGAGTATATAAAGAGGTTTTACAAATCAGTAACAATAAAACAAACAACCTAATTTAAAAATGGGTAAAAGACTTGAATCACCAATTCTCCAAAGAAGATATGCAAATAGCCAATAAATACATGAAAATATGTTCGATATTATTAGTCATTAGAGAAATTCAATCAAACCCAATAATAGGCCACTTATACCTACTAGGATGACTATAATAAAAACAAAATAAAAATAAGCAACACGCCTACTAGGATGACTACAATAAAAACAAAACAAAAAATAACAACTGTTGAGAATGTGGAAAAACTGGAATCCTCATGTATTGCTGGTGGGAATTTAAAATGTTGCAGGCACTCTGGAAAGTAGTTTGGCAGTTCTGCAAAAAGTTAAACATAGAATCAATATATGACCCAGAAATTCCACTCTAAGGTATATACTCCAAATAATTGAAAACAAATATTCAAACATTTACTTGTATACCAATCTTCATAGTAGCAATATTCACAAAAGGCAAAAGATAGACACATCGCAAGTGTCTATCAATAGAGTGATGGTTAAACAAAATGAGCTATATACATACAATGGAATATTATTCAGCCATAAAAAGGAATACATTTGCTACAATATGGATGAATCTCAAAGATCTTATGCTAAGTGAAATAAATCAGACACAAGAAGACAAATATTGTATAATTCTACTTATATAAAATACTTCTAATAGGCAAATTTATAGAGATAGATAGCATGTTAGAAATTACCAATGGCTGGGAAAGGGAAAATGAGTTATTGCTTAATAGTAACAGGGTTTTTGTTTGATGTAATGAAAAACTTTTGGAAACAGTGGTAATTGTTGTACAACCTTATGAGCATAATGCCACCAAATTGTACACTTTAAAAAATGGTTAAAAGCATAAATTTTTTTTCACATATATTACCATAATAAAAAATAGTAAAAATAGAGAAAACACATTTAAATAATATTAGAAATAGAAATAGGACAAAAGTCCAGACTTAGCATAGACTAAAAGAAAGTGAATAACTACATGACAATGAATTTGAAAACTTTCTGAATGTTGAAATGTTTCTGGGAAAATTGAACTTACTTAAATTGACTCAAGGGAAAACAAACAAACCCAAAAGCCTGAATAATTCTGAAAGTAAAAAATAAATTAGACCAGCAGTAAAAGCTTAACTACAGCTCCCCAGAAAGTGGCTTAGAGGGGCGCCTGGGTGGCTCAGTTGGTTAAGCAACTGCCTTCGGCTTAGGTCATGATCCTGGAGTCCCGGGATCGAGTCCTGCATCAGGCTCCCTGCTCGGCAGGGAGTCTGCTTCTCCCTCTGATCCTCCTCCCTCTCATGCTCTCTGTCTCTCATTCTCTCTGTCTCAAATAAATAAATAAAATCTTTAAAAAAAAAAAAAAGAAAGAAAGTGGCTTAGATATTTTTACAAGATAGTTCTTTTTATTTTGAAAGGTTTTATCTATTTATTTGAGAGAGCATGAGTGGGGTGGTAGAGACAGAGGGAGAGGGAGAAGCAGATTCCCTGGGGAGCAGGGAGCCCAACCCTGAGATCATGACCTGAGCCGAAGGCAGGTGCTCAACCAGTTGAGCCATCCAGCTGCCCCTTACAGGATAGTTCTATCCAAATTTCAAAAAAATAAATTATTCTAAAATTGACAGAAGCTTTTCCATAATGGAAATGAAAGTATCCATGTGTCAATTCATTTGATGAAAAATTCTGATACTAAATCAGCAAGAAAAACCAGAGAAGAAAACCTCCTTGTATTCATAAAGTATAATTACCTCAATAATATTCTTAATGGTGAAATATTAGAAGCATTTCCTTTTAAATGAGCTATAACTTCATGAGGCCAACTATAACCTATTCTATTAAACATTGTACCAGAGATCCAGGGCAGTTAAGATACAAGAAATAAAGTCACTCAGAGAAAGACAATTATCATATGGTTTCACTCATATGAGGAATATAAGAAACAGTGCAGAAGATCATGGCGGAAGGGAGAGAAAAATGGAATGGGAAGAAATTAGAGAGGGAGAAAAACCATGAGAGACTCTTAACTATGAGAAAGAAAGTGAGGGTTGCTGGAGAGGAGGTAGGTGGGGGGAACGGGGTAACAGGGTAGTGGGCATTAAGGAGGGCACATGATGTGATGAGCACTGGGTGTTATATGCAACTGATGAATTATTGAACTCTACATCTGAAACTAATGATGTTCTATATGTTGGCTAATTGAATTTAAATTTTTTAAAAAATGTAAAAGAAATGAAGAATAAACAAGAGGAGCACCTCGGCAGTTGGCTAACCCTCCTACTCTTGGTTTCAACTCAGGTCCTGATGGAGCCCTGTGTTGGGCTCCATGGAAGTGGGCTTAAGACTCTCTCTCCCTCTGCTCCGCCCCACCCCCCATACTCTCTCCCTCTCTCTAAAATAAGTAAATAAATAAGATAGACAAGAATCTAAATTGTTGTTTATAGAAGATATGCTTGTTATATACAAACTAAAAATAATTTACAAATAATAATAATAGGGAAAAATAATAGGAAAGTCTTATGAAGTCACCTAAATGTGAGCTCAATAAGCAAAAATAAATTTCCTGTCTATATACAAACAATGAAAAGGTGAAAATATAAAGATATATACCATTTGAAATGACAAAAAAAATGAATCGATTGAGTTGCCAACTCTTCATTTCAGCTCAGGTCATGATCTCAGGGTGGTGAGATCAAGCCTCGCATCAGGCTCCACACTCAGCAGGGAGTCTGCTTGGGATTCTCTCCCTCTGCCCCTCCCCCCGCTCATGTGCTCGCTCGCGCGTGCTCTCTCTCTCTAAAATAAATAAATAAATCTTTTTAAAAACAACAGAAAGTAACAAAAAAAATAGTTTTCAAAATGGGTATAGAAAAATGGAGTATCTGACTCATAAGATAGTCTTATTTTATAGCAACAACAGTTAAGCCAATTTCTGTTGGTTTAGGGACATACAAACTGACCAAAAGAACACAATGTAGAGCTCCCAAACCAACATCCTCATATATAGGCTCTTGATATATGTCAGTCTGTCATGTGGATTACTGGGAAAAGGAGGTCTATTTATTCAATTAATATTGAGGCAACTGCTTATTTATATTGGAGTTTTGAAAAAGGAATTCTGTGCTAGTTTTCTATTATTGCATATTTGTCTACTTCACACATTTTTTGAAAGTCAATTCCCCAAAAATAAAGATTTGAAGAAAATATCTTTATGACCATGAGTCATAGGCAATGCAAGTGTTACTTAAAAAATAATAGATTAAAAGTTCCACTTTAGTATAATTAGTAATTTCTTCTTATCAAAAGATTTAAAAAAGAAAATTAAAAAAGCAAGCTATAAATATGGAGAAGATATTGCAACACACATAACATGTAGTAGATTAGTATCCAGAATATATAAAGCTGATCTCAACTAGTGAGTCAGACTCAATGGTATATTATGAATGGTGTATTATGAATGAATTACAGGTAGAACAAAGATATTGATCTTAGGTCTCTGTGAGGCAGAGCAGGGCCTGGATAGAAAACTTCCATTACAAACAGCCTCATCTGCTTACCTCAATGTGTCTTAAATATTACTCTTTCCTATGTGTGCTATAAAGGAAACATGGTGGGAATCACTGATATAAAGAACTGTGCAATCAATAACAAGCAGTCCAGGGGCACCTGGGTGGCTCAGTTAGTTAAGCATTTGACTCTTGATTTTGGCTTAGGTCATGATCTCAGGGTTGTGAGATCGGCCCCACGTCATGCTCCACACTGGTCGTGAGACCCACTTGGGATTCTCTCTCTCCCTCTTTCTCTGGCCCTCCCCACCAAAAATAAATAAACAAGCAGTCAAGTGAAAAATAGCCAAAATACATATAGTCATGTCACAGAAAAGAAAACATAAATGACATACATATAAAAATATATACAGCTTAATTGTTAAGAAAATACAAAAGATCACTTTTCACACTGTCTAGATTGGTAGAAATAATGAAATCTAATGTACAAAAGTTGTGAGCATTTATTTATTTATTTATTTATTTAAATGTTTTATTTATTTATTCATGAGAGTCAGAGAGAGAGAGGCAGAGGGAGAAGCAGGCTCCCTGTCTAGCAGGTAGCCTGATGTGGGACTCGATCCCAGGACTCTGGGATCATGACCTCAGCTGAAGGCAGACCCTTAACCATCTGAGCCACCCAGGCGCCCAGTTGTGAGCATTTAAATTAGTAGAATAATTTTGGGAAACCTTATGGTACAATATCATGAAATTGAATTTTTGCTCTTTTTCCAGAAATTACAATTCTAAGCATATAACCTAGAGATACACATTTGAACCAGAAACTGTTTAATAGTGTTCATAACCATGTTGTTTATAATGGCAAAAAAACCCACAAAAACAACTTAAATCTTTACTAATAGGCAATTATCAATTGAGAGTATCTATATGTAACTTAGTGCAGAACAGGGAAACATTTTTTTTTTAACTGCAGCCATGTAAAATGTACAATTCAATGTTTTTATATATTCTATATTTAAACTTGACAAAAATAATTGCTTTAGTCAATGTTGATATAAAACCATTAAAAAAATCAAGAGAGAAGGCGTAATAAAAAAAAATTGTTATAAAGCTTAAAAAAACAGAATATAAAAGCTCTCATTTTTTTAGAATTTCTTTTTATATTACCAAGGTAACAAATAGTTATGAAAATTATTAGAGAGATGGCTTTTTAATTTATTCTTTACTAAAATTGGTGACCTCGGGCATTCATTTTTTTTAATCTGATGATGAATATTATTTTATTATTAACTGTTTTTTGCTCAAGGCATGATTATATATGACAGTATTTATGTAATTTCTTCCTGTACTGATTCTTAATTACATTATTATTTAATATTGTATTAGGTTCCTAATTTAAGAATTGCAATTTTATTAAATATGAATTTTTGCATAGATGTATATACAATGTATGAATGCGTGAGTATGTTTTAGTAAGAAATAATACTAAATTACTTATTGTGGTATAATTTGCTCCCAGTTTTGTTAGCATGTTATAATACATCTGAGGGATTCTGTTACCAAAGAATACACAAAAATAAATCTGATACCTTTAAATCTGGTGATCTAGATTCAAATTTAGTTCTAACGTCTAACGTTTTTAAGCTTTACTATTTAATGGAAATAGCACACTCTGAGTTTTTTCATGTTAGCTTTATAAAAATATATGCAAATGTATGGAAACCACTCTCCACCTACATGTACTTTTTATAAAGCTGTCTCAAAGTAGATTTGCATTAATCATGCTTCAAGTAAGAGTGTTCTATAAACAGAAGCCATGCCATTTCATTGAAAAATTATTACAGAAGGTACATTACAGCAAATAAAAATCACATGAAAATTATAATGATTGAATTTTAGGAATAGTCCGACATGATCTGTTGCCATGGTATTTATATAGATAAGTACAGTAAGTCTGATATGCATTTTAAATGTTCTCTGCCCAAACTTTTATTTTTATGACATATTGCAATATATTTGAGATGTTTGTCTCTGTTTATTGCTAGGTTATACAGATAAATTTTGAAGAATTTGACCTGGAGATTGGCTATGATACCTTGACGATTGGTGATGGAGGTGAAGTTGGAGACCCCAGGACAGTGTTCCAAGTGTAAGTGTTCACCATCTCATTCTTGACTTTGCCTATCAGGTCTTTATTAAATTTTACCCTTTTATTCTTTTTTCTTTTATTTTTTTAGTTGGTCCCTCCCACTACTACCAACAGAAGAAGCATAGTATCTTGGTTATTATAATCAACCTACATACAGTATTTATTAGTTCTTCAGCAAGGTTTAAGGTACTCGATCCAAACAGAATTTTTAGAATCCATTGCCAGACAGAAGCCTGCCAGAAATGGAAACTCACAGTAAAATTGCAGAGTGGTTGATTAGGGTTTATCTTGGAAAATACCCTTGCCTTTAAGAGTTTAAAAAAGGAATGAAAAAATAAGTATAAAATGGGTCCCGGGGACTCTGATACTGGTACTTCAGACTGCTGGGTTCACTTATTGGCCATAAAATCATACCTAGCCGTCGAGATCTGAAGTTTAGGGCTGAATAGATGAAGTAGATCAACTAGGGTTTTTAATGTGGGCTAAAACAATGTTCATGTATTTAAAAACAGGAAATGTTAGGAACTTATTTATTCCCCAGTCCTTGGGCTATTCATTCCGATAATCTACCTCTGATAGTGGCATGAAAAATATTTTGGGGACACTATCTTGTGTTCTGTGCTGTGAACCTCAAAAACTTAAGGAACACTTTCTCTCAGAATTCCTTTCATAACTATTGATTTTCAATTCAGACTTTATGAACGCAGTGGACTTCCCTAACCCATCAAATCAAAGTTCACACTGAGTATTTCATCTCCAGTGGGAATAAAAATTAAAGCTTCATTCCATGAGCATTACCTTTAGACCGTTCAATCAATAGATATAAATTGGTCCCCTAGTGAGAATGTGGGAGGGCTAGGAGAGAGAAAGGAAAAAGAAATACACTATGTTTAAAAAACCCTAAGACTGTGAGAGTAGCACGAGTCTATGTGCATACACATACACACATTATTCAGATCCAGACCTTATTGTAATGATATAGAGCTAATTTTTTACAAAACTCAAAGTAAAAAAGAAAAAATAGGGCAATAACTTTACAATTTTTAGATACTGAGAGAAAATAAAACAACTCTTTTTTTAAATACAGCCATACATCTTAAAAAACTAATTCTTCCTTAATCAAGAGAACCTCTGTCTAAATCCAGGACCCTGCTCTAGGTGGTGGTGTGGGGGGGGGTTATGCCTTTGTTTCCCACCCCACTCCCATAACAGCTGAAGCATCTACATGCCTTCCCACCTTCACACATGCCACACTGTCTCTCACCACACTCCTCCATTTCTGCATACCTACCATCCTCACTTGACCTCAGTTGCCTCAAAAAAAAAAAAAAAAAATTATTAGTGGTTTTGCTGCCCACTTCAAAATTTTAATTGTCAAGTGCATATGATGCCCTTATTTCCTTTCCTATTGGAAGACAGGGATGGGGAGATTTTTAAATGAATTTTAAAAATCCTGTATTGAATGAATGAAATCAAATAGCAGGTGAGGTGAGAAGCATGGGATAATTAAGTGAAAAAAAATAGGCTTACAATTGGTTTTCTGAAGAAGATAATCCTAAAATTAGCTGGACAACAGAAGACCCTATAGAGAACAACTGTATAGATGGGAAGTGCCTTTCTAACCGAAGTAAATAGTCAAATGGAAATAGCTCTATGTCACAGACTAACATGAGTCTCCTTCTGTTGCTGGTAGGAAAAAGAAGCAAAAGTTACGTTTTTTCCTCTTCTCACATTCCTCTTGTTATACTGTCCCTTTTTTTGTGTCGTAATTCTATTTTGTTATATTTCCTCACTCTGAGAAGTTGTATTAATTTTAAAAAACTTATGTGATTCCCATTTTTCTTCCATATTCCTCTGTCTGTAACCAGAAAGTGTTTCTCAAACTTGCTTTTCTCCCTCAGAAACAAAATTACACTTCTCTGAACATATAACTCTTTTTCTTGCGTAAGGATGACTGAAACAGAACTTAGGTAGCACCTACTCCTGGAGGTGTTCAAATAAAAGCCAGCTGACTAGCTAACAGAGATTTTACAGTGCTAGAATTAGATCAGAAGTTCCTTTGAACTCTAAGATTCTGTAATAATAGAACTTACTGGATTTGTATCCACCAGAGAAGCTGATATAAATTTGAATGAATCTGAAGCATCTTTCTTAAGAAGATTAACTTTCCCAACTTTAGAACCACCCATTTGGGCATTTGCAGGGCCCAGAGTAAGAATGCAAATAAATGCAAACTCATGTATCAAATGTCTAAATATTAGAAGTTATATATGGAAGCTACATATCATTAAATATAGTATGTTCTATCCTCCTACCTTTTCATGGAGACCTGAAAAGACAAGTTTGAATTTAGAATTCTAGGACTTGTGTGGTTTCCTTGTGGAGACATGAAGTCATGGGACAAATGTGTTCCTAGCCCCAGCCTACAGCTGCCACCCACTCTCACCAACCTCAGCTCCATCCTTCACCATGCGCGTGGACTTCCCAGCCTAAACATTCGAAGTGCCCACACCCCCCTGCAAGCACTTCCCACAGTCCAAGTGTACACATAGGGATCTTATGTTCTGGTCCGGTCCTGGAAATAAGCACCTGGAAAGGAGATTCACACGGGTCCAGGTAGCAGGGAAATTCTGGGTACTGGGTGCTTGTGAATTGTAGGACAGTACTTCTCAAACAAACTGTTAAATAGATTTGTTTTTATTTCCAATCCATCTTAAACTGATACTTTAATAAAGTGAAGGAAAAATAAATTCCTAGAAAAATGAAATAAAAACACATATAAATACAATCCCATTATTTTTCTATTATGAAATTCACCACACAAAATTACTCTGTCAAATTACTCTAGAAGTTTGAAAGACTTACTCCCAATATCTGTACTAATGACACTATGGGCTGGAAGCTAGTCTAGGATCTGGAAGAAGTGGGAGAGGGATGCAGGCACCAGGCAGACTTATCCCATCCCTGAGGGAGAATTAAGGAAAGGTCAGAGGAAGACCCTCCATGGGGAAGAGATTAGGAAAGGGATCATCTTGCTCAAGTTTAAAAACAGTATTATATACATGGCATGATTAACTGTCAAGAATTTATTTTAAAACCCCAGATGAAAAGAATTTATTTTAAATGATACTCTTCTAACAGGTAAAACTGTCTCCATCTAGACATCTTATTTAGCAATGTTTATTAATCTGCGAACTCCTTCCTTTTTGATTTTTAAGTTTGATTCATATGCTAGTAAGTAACTTTTGGCACCGAAATTATTTTCATAAATAAATTTATTTTAAAAGATTTGATAGCTAAAAGTCAAAAAATGTAGTAAAAATCATGAAAAAGGCATGCATCTAACAAAAAATTAATATCATAGTATTTGCAATTATCTTATAAGAGGATGAACCCAGGATATATTAAATTTATAAGTTCTCATTAATAAACACAGGACACATCACTTTGGTAAATATTTAACCAGATATGAAATATACCAACCTATTGTGTTTAGGTCATAGGATTAAATTAAGCATTGGAAATATGTGGCATTTTTTTTCTCCTTTTCTTTTAATATTTAAGTTCTAAAAAGTAAAGTCAATTGTCATATTCTATTCCATAAAAAATATATATAGTCCATAAAGTCATAACACATTCAATAGTTAAAATAACCCTCCAAAAAAGGAACTAATTACAAAAGGTTTTTAAAAACCATTCTTGTAATTACTTTCTCTGAAGTACAAAGCATTTAGTTTTTGCAATACAGTAACTTAAAAATAATTTAAGTATGCTATGTTTCTTCACCTTGAGACTTTGGCTCCAAAGAAATATTCATGATGAAGTTATCAGCAATAAAATTATTAAGTAATAGAGAATGCGTTGTAATTGGACATCATATGCAATACTGAATTCTCCATATAGTTTTATCAGATGAAAATTCCTAAAATAATGCCAACTTAAGTTGTAAACCGAAATTCGCAATTCAGAGATGTGTTGCTTCTGCCATTTGCTGTCCCATAGTCAATTGCCCATTTATACACTTGTCTCTGTTTCTCATTCATTTTTGCTTCAATGGAATTACTTGGAAGGCATTTTTTCCCCTTTGTGAAACAGCATTTTTTATTCCTGGCAACTTCATGGTGTTATAGTGACAAGTGTCAAAAGATCTCAGAATATGAACTTAGGCAGCTGATAAAAGTTCAGGTAATAGATTTGAACAATCATGCTATCATCTTATAAAGGCTGTTAAAATAACATTAACTTTCAAAAAAAAAATAACATTAACTTTCTCCAGATTGTTTTCCATGTGCTTTTTTTCACACTTATGTGTATATTCACCTGATAGTAAAAATGGATGTAATAAATTCTAGAGAACTACCAGTGATGATAAGGCAGTTACTGGCATTGAATTCACCTCCAAGCTTCACTTCATCTGCATAAAAAAGGAGAGGACATTGATTAATTAGTCCACCCTTCTCATAGCATCAAAAGAAGATCGTTAGGCATTTGGTCAAGCATGTGATTCTCTTTGTTTTTCTTGCCTTTTCTCTCACATGCTTTGCTGTTTCCTTATTGAATTCATGGTGACACTGTAAAGATTAATTAGGTGAAAACTTGCAAAACAAAAGATGAGAAAAAAAAAGTCTTCTAAGATACCTATGGAAATTTTATGAATATGCATTGATATTGATTGAATGACATTGTATTTGAACAAATAACTTAAGGGTAGAAATGTTGTTTTGGATATCTAAACATGGTTAATTCTCTTACTTTGAAATTCTAATTTCTTCTAAAAAAATCAGTGTACTATGCAAAATTTCCTTCTCAGGTATGTGTTAGGATAGACTAGCAATACCCCTCCTTGGGAACTCTCTCTTTTTTTAATTGTAAATACACACCCATACACACACACACACACTTTTGTTAATATAGTTTTTTAATATTTTATTTATTTTAAGAATACTTTAATAAATAATATTTATATTAGCTTTCTAGAAAAGATAGCTTTGCTTTGTTATAGATTATTGTTATTGCTCTCAGTTCATTGGTCCATATGTTTTGACAAACTACTTTGTCCAAGTTTTTTTTTTTTTTTTTTTTAAACTACTCAGTGATTCACTCTGTTAAAATCTAGGCTCCACTCTTTTTGGTATCAGACCACTACACATGGTATTTTCCTTGAGCAAACTCTTCTACATCCAGGGAATTGTACCTTCCCAATTTGCTTTTGTACTTTCCTCTCTTAATAATGAAAAAATCTAAATACCAATAAACACCATGGGCTAATGAAAGCAGGGAATATACTAAATATAGCAACAAGGTAATATATTTAAGAGATTGCTGACCACAGTATAAATAAAAAGTGCTTAGAAAATTGACCAGTGAGAAAAATTCTCCATCCCTTATCTTAGAGTTATTAAAAACAAGGAAAAAAAATCTCTTCTTATTGCTCTTTGCTTTGCACTCTCCTTGCCCTCCTCCACTACATACAAATACTCACTCACTCACTCACGCATGTTTGCCATCATTTTAAGTTCCTTGAGAACAGTGACTATCTTTTACTCATCTTGGCTTTCCCAAAATACCTAACACAGAGCCTGTGTTAACACTGCTAGGTATTGCATGAATTATAGTACGAGAGGCAAAGTTCCTCTGCACCAAGACACTTACTGAGACATGTGAGCAGAGAAGGTATCTTTGCAAACATTGGCAAGGACATACTGTGATCTATGGATGCCTTAGTTCACTCGGGCCACTGTCACAACAATACCATAGACGTGGTGGTTTATCAACAACAGAAATCTATTTCTCACAGTTCCAAAAGTTGGAAGTCCAAGATCACAGTGGCAGGAGAATCTGTGGTGAGGACTGACCTTCTGATTCTTAGATGGCCATCTTTTTAACATGTCTGCACAAGGCAGAAGGAGCCAGGGATCTCTCCGGGGCCTCTTTTATAAGGGCTGAATTTCACTGATGAGGGCTCAGCTCTCCTGACCTAATTTCTGGTCAAAGTCTCCACCTCTAAATACCCTCACACTGGGGATTAGGTTTCAATTTATGAATTGGAAGGGGGTGGGGCCCATTCATTCTCTAGTAGTGGGAATTTCAACAGCATTCACTGCTATCACATCCAGGGAAAAAAAATCAAACTGACAGCAGCAACTATTTCGTCCTGTGGACAAGATTTAATGCGTAGTCATGAAAATGACTTGCTGTTGGGCAATAGTAAATATATGTCGTTGGGACTTTAGAACTATTTAGGCCACAATATGCAAATAGTCTCTGTGACATATTGATTTCTAGCAACAAATTATTAAATATACAGATAGCTTACTTTTATGGTTCTTCATCATTTCTTCATTGTGATTATAGCTACATCTTTCTATTATGAAAACACTGATGATTTTACTAAAGAAAAAGTCAGTTTGTTATTGTTTGCTTTGGTGTGTGTATTTATTTTTGCATGGATTGAATTGTCTAAAATAAAAAAAGTTTTCTAGTTAGTGTTTCTCTCCTTTTAATCAGGAATATTTGTACTGTGGTAGGTATTTCAAAAGTGGTTGTAAAAAAGAAACTGGAACAAAATATAAATCGCTAGATTTCCTCCCACTAATAGTAAATATGATAAGACTGCACCTTGCTAGAGTGCTAAAAATATAAATGAAGTATGGCACACATAGCTGAATATAAAGATATATGTGCTAAGGTCTTGATCTTCAAATTCTCTTTCCTAAAAACAAATGTTGATACAGAAATCTATCTGTGTATGCAATAAGAACTGACAGACACCCTCATATACCTTATGCTTTCGAATTAGCCAATAAGAACTTCCGAAACCTAAATCCATGAATGAAATAAGTGCCACAATTACTGACTTCTCAGTTACCTAAATGAGCTAACATTTATGCAGTTCTGTCATTCCTAGTACTCTATGAATTATTATTTTTAAAGCAATATATTATTATTATTCCCATATGTTGATTCACTTTTTTTCTTTTTATTTTTCTCAGGTTTATTGAGATATAACTGACAAATAGAAGTGTTAAGTATTTAAGGTATATACCATGATGATTTGATGATATATGTATATATTGTGAAAGGATTTTCCTCGAGTTAGTTCATCCTTCCATCATTTCACATATTTACCTTTTCCTTTTCTTTTTTTTGATGCGAACATATAAGTTCTATTCTTAGCAAATTTCAATTATACAAGACAGCAATAGAGCATTATCAATCATAGGCACCATGTTGTACAGTAGATCTCAGAACTTACCTTGTAACTGAAAATTCATACCCCTTTATCAACCTCTATTTCCCCCACTCCCCAACACCTGGCAACCATATTCTACTTTCTGTTTTTATGAGTTTGACTTTTTTAAAAAAAGATTTCACATGTAAGTGATACCATATAGTATTTGTCTTTCTCTGTCTGGGTTTTTTTCATTTAGCATAATGTCCTCCAGTTTCATTCATGTTGTTGCAAATGACAGGATTGCCTTCTTTTTTAAGGCTGAATACTATTCCATCGTATAATATGCCACATTTTCTTGATTCATTCATTGGCTAGCGGACACAGGTTGTTTCTACAGCTTGGCTGTTGTGGATAATGCTGCAGTGAACATGGGAGTACAGATACCTCTTGGAGATACTGATTTCATTTCCTTTGAATATATACCTGGAAGTGGGATTGCTGGATAGTTTGGTAGTTCTGTTTTTAATTTCTTGAAAAACCTTCATACTGTTTCATAGTGACTGTACCAATTTACCTCCCCACCAGGTATACAGGGTTTCTTTTTCTCCACATCCTCACCGACATGTGTTACTTTTTTGTCTTTTTGTTAATAACCATCCAAATGATGTGAGGCATCACCACTTTCTGATGTCACCCAACTGGTGATATTTCAAGGTTTCAGGGTTGTTCCTTTTTTCTTTTTTTAAATCTAATATTTTGCAGCCATCATCATGTGTAGTGAATTTCATGTATCCAAAATTAACATATAAATCACCCTTGATAGTACTATACTAGAAGAATTAATGTTAAATATATTTCCATAAAAAGCAAATGTTACATATTTGTATGATATAAAAAGATATATTGGAATGTAGGAATATAGCTGTTATCTCTAATGGATGCACACATATGCCTAGAGTGATTATAAAGAAAATCAGGCATTAAGCCTAATAGAAATTTTATAGATCCCATCCTATATTTCATATTGTATTTGAGTGCTTCAGAAAGATTTCTGAGTGCACTTATTTAGGGAGTTTACTCTTTTATTCTAGCACAAAGGGGCAAACTAGGAAGATTAGAATGTGTTATGAACTCTGGGGTTATTCAGCCTGTTAACAAACATGTATTAGAGAAGTTTTGGGTTTTTTTTTAAGTTTATAAAACACACTAAAACCAGGGTGCCTTTGTGTCTCAGTCAGTTAAGCATCCAAATCTTGATTTCACCTCAGGTCATGATCTCAGGGTCGTGAGATCAAGCCCCGCGTTGGGCTCTGTGCTGAGCATGGATCCTGCTTAAGATTCTCTCTCTCCCTTCCCCTCTGCCCATTCCCCCTCATCCTCTCTCTCTAAAAAAAAAACCCCAAAAGCCAAAAAACAAACAAAAATAACATACTAAAACCATTTGAATACTCATTTGAGAATGATGTAAGACTCCCTCCTCCATGGCAAAAAAAGCACCCTTTATTGTCAAAGGGTGTGAGCTGAATAGAAAGTTGTCCAAAGTAGGTGAATCCTAGAATTCGAGTCTAAACTAAAGTGCTTGAGAGGCTGTCAGGAGGAATTAGCCATTGAGGCTGCATGCAAAGAGCATAGTTTCAAGTGAGATATCAGTGTTAAGAAAATATAATTAAAAATAAAATCACCTACCAACAAAGTGAATCCTCTTCACTATATGTAGGAAAGAATGAATCAGTTTTACTATTAAGGATTAAACCAGACTGTGACACACGTTATAGGCAATCTGTTAAAGAGATTGCAAAAAGAGAAAAATAATCTCACCCATTTGTATAACCATTACATACATGTTAATTATCCTTATCAAAAGTAAAACAAAATGAACTCTTTTCCTTATGATAAGCTGGAAGTTACATCCTGGAGCAAAGCACCTAGGCTTTAACTCTCACACACAGAAGCAGGGTGAAGGGGCGCCGTCTTTCTTCATGTTCACATTTCGAAGAGATGGTTCCAAGGCCTTCGTGAAAGACGTTCTTGGGGTGCAAAACTGGAAGAGGGTTGTTTAGTGTTCAAAACATTTAAACAAGCCTGAAAAACACAGAGAAAGCAAGCATTTATAATTCTAAGTTTTCTAAAGGAAATGATAAAAAGAAATGGAAAAGTAGGAAAACTTCCTTTCCCTTTTGGAACCAAGGACAGTTTGAAATTTTTTTTTTAATTTATATTTGCACTTATAATTTTTCTTTTTGTGACTACTTTATAATAAAACTACAATTTTATAATCATCTCTATTGCTGTTTCTAGTTTCCTCTGGGCAGTTTGCAGTCATCTAAATATACAGCAAATTCACAGTAAAATACAAAGCAAAGCAATTATCAGGAATACAATAGGATGAATTTAAAATTTCAGTACAATATTAGCCTTGGAGGAATAACTTTTAAATATGTTGTACCAATGGTGAATGGGTAAAGCAAATTCTTGAATAGCAATGGTCAAATATTCTCTTTCATCATACATTAGTTTTACAAATTGCTATGTTGTCTATATTGCTTACACTTTCAAATGATTCACTGTCTATTGTATTATTTTATAGCTCCTTACGAAATCTTACCAATCCAAGCCTAAGGAGTAGCTTCACCCTGGAGCCTGAATCTAATTTTTCAGTAAGAGTTTATTTCTTGAGAGTCCCAGTAAATTTCTCCTAAGTTCTCATCAATTACATAAGCGACATTACATTTACAAGATAATCTAGGCTCTTTGGTAGTTATTCCATCTTCCCAAATAATTTTCCCTAGATGGAAACACAAAGATACTCAGTACCATTATCTAGTACTATTATGAAGCACCTGTTGAAGGGTACATATTGGACTTCCAGTGTTTAATAATACATGACTCTAATTATTTTAAGTCTTGGGGACAAACCCAGCCTAAGGGGCATGTTTTGCGTGGGTCAAAATCAATATTTATATTATTATAACAGTAAATTAAATCTCTGTGGATAACAGACATTCACTTTTATTTATCTACACTTGGACTGGAGAGAACTTGTTATTTCAAAGTTAATCAAGGCATTAAACCTGTCTTCTGCAGCTTAGTCTGTAAAAAAACAGATTTCTGTTTGTCTTCTAATTAAATGCTTTTCATTTTGCAGCATCCTACCAAACAAGTTAACAAAACTTTTTTATGTCAAAATTAGAAAGTGAGTATCAGGATGGGTATTAGTTACTTTACTCTGGTATTATTAAAAATTAGTAAGAAGATAATCTCACTTTTTGCTCTGCCAATAATTAGATGGCTGGACTGAGAAGTCCAGATCATGTGTCTACTGGTGTAAGAGAAAAATTATGCTAGACTAGTTAAACAGTTAGGGAAGACTTTATTCGAGACTATTGACTTCTACTGCAATAGAGCCCAAGACTATTGAAATAGGAGTCAGTACCATTACAATAAGGAAGAGGAATTAAACTCAACTCTACTGAAATAAAAGGTGGGGTGGGTTTTACAAGCTGGGATAAACTAGAGGGAAAGTATTGGAGAACAGTAGGTGGGAGATTAGTCAATGTGAATAGGTCACCTGTGTCTGCTAACAGATGCTGATCAAAGTTGAGCAGACAGAAAGATCAGAGTGCTAATTCATTTCATGATTATATTTCAGAGGGATGGCTCCCACTCCTTGAGAAACACATTCTTGGGTTATAAAAACTTGCTTCTTGAAGTGTAGGGAAAAGATGTACAATTCCAAGTTTTCTAAAGTAAAGGCTCTAAAAAAAAAAAAAAAAGTAGAATAGGACCCTGTAGTCAGGAAGAAAACACTCCTAAAGTTTAGGAACATTAAGGCTGTCTTGGCCACTGGGAATACAATTTTGAGATGTCTGGGAATAGTGATTGTGGGACATATTACTGGGAGTACAGAAAGAAAAATATAGTTTAACAAATAGCTTGTTTTTTTTCCCATAATAAAATGTGATTTTTAAAAGATTGAAATAACACCACTGTGAATAATACAGTAAAGTAGTCCATGAAAATCATACCTAGATTAGCTAGAATTAGCTAGAATACCTTTTTTCAGTTGAGTTCAGTGCCATCATCAGTTGCTCTAGAAAATTTAATTTTCAAGTCCTTTGTGAGAACCACTGCCTAACCCTTTACATGCTGCTGGCTTCACTTGGCAAGCCTGGGTCTCCCTTGGTTTTTTTTTTTTTTTCACTTTGATAGTTGTATGGGTGATCAGAAGCATTTGAAAGAGTCCCTCCAGCACGGGAAGAGCCTATCTTTCCTCTACAACAGCTTTAGGTAGACAGAATCTCCTGGTCAATAGAGGTAGCAGACTTGTTCTGGTGGGTCTTTCAAGGTCCTTTACCTTATAACTTTATGTCTCAGGACTTCTGGGGAAGAAAGAAGCCCTTTGAAGTATTGAACATGTTTATGAGAGCATTCAGTTAAATTGGGTACAGGACATGATCTCTGACCCAAATTCATAAGCCTGACAAATATAAGTTCAAAGGGAAAAATATTATGCTTGCTTGCAGAGGTTGCTCTAATTTTTCACAAAGCTAGCAGTAAAGTTCTAGGCCATTTTAATCTAGTATATTGGTGAATTTTAGCAAATGCATTTGATTGATCTTACAGGAATCTGTCAATATTTGCATCATACTGGATGGCAGTAGAAATCAGATAACTTCCTCTCTCTGATTCATTATGCTCTAGTATTCCCAAAGTGGAAAATGTTTGTATGAAGAGAGACTTTACCACGGCTTGAGCATTGGCATCTGAAGAGAGAAACAACTTATTCAGACCATCCAGATATCATAATACCATAACTAGACAAAATCTCTTACATTCCACAGGAAACATTTCCTAGAAATCCAAATGCCACCAAAATTCTAGAGAAGTTGGTTGGGGAAAACTGCCTACACAGACCTTGGGAGTGGCATGTAAAGAATTCTGCTGGCAAACTTTTCATCTCTTTAATATGTTGTGAATAACTTCATCTTTTAGGTATATGTGGTAAGAGTCTAGCGCCTTTAAAAATCCCTCTTTTACTTAGATGATTATATTGATGACACAACATTGCTAACCAAGAAATAAGGACTGTGGCCTAAGAATGTTTTTGTTAGATAATTCCTAGAGTTCAGTCAAATTACTTGTAGCTCCTTTTCTAATCCATTTGTACATTTTTTTTGTGTGAAGCATATTTTGGAAATTAATAAAAATTGCTTGTTTTATTGAATGCAAGACTTCTAAGTTTGAAATCCGCCACATTTAACAGTGGCTTTTTAAGCTCTGTCAGCAAAATCATTGCCCTCAGAAGCTTTCATTTCTGCCCGTGTGAGCTCTACAAGATGTTACTGATCTGAGCAGACAGTTGTACAGCCTTTAACAAGTCAGCTATCAATTTTCCATGAGATACTTTATTTCCCCTCAAAGTATAGAATTTTCTGGGTTTTTTTTCCCCAAATTTGTTCTGTTGCATGACAGACAACAAACACATATTATATGGGGGTGCAGTTCTTGTGATTGCTATTGATGAGGCTGCTTGTGCTAACCTTAGTTCTAGGCAAAATAGAAGCTTCCAAAATTTCATAAGAAGTCAGCGTACCATGCAAAGCCTTACGTTGGCCACTTTTATCCTGAGTACGTGACCCATGTGCAAATATTATGAACAAGAATATAAGACAAACCAAGTCAGGGCCTAGTGTCTTCTTCTATTACCATTGAACAGTTGTGATCATCTAATTGATTAGGATCTGGTAAAAACAAAACAAAACAAAACAAAACCAAAAATCAGGATCTAAGAGATTGCATTTCCTAACAGTATTTTTTTTTTTTTTAATGACCATTTATAACTAGTCTGATGGCATACCCACAGATTTGGAACCTTACTTGTGAGATAGCTCTCACAGCACATAGGACATGGGAGTAAGTCAAGTGACTCAATCTAAGGACCTGAGCCTTTTTAAAAGTCTGTCTGCTGCTACCGCAGAGTCCCAGTATCCCCAGGGCCCTGGCCTCCAGAAGCACTGAGAAATACATTATTAAAGTGTGGTCTAATCCCTGCTTTTGAGTTAAAACTCCAAAAGTGGTGCCCTTATTTTCATGACAACACAACCAGAAAGCCTTTTCAAAATTCAGAATCCCCCAATGCTGAGACGATACCAAACAATCATCACACAGTTGCTCTATCAGAGGTTTTGCCCACTCTGCAAAGGTTTGAATCCACTGTCTACAATATCCTGCTAGTCCCCCAAATTGGCTAAGTTGTTTTTATTTAATAAGGTATTTCATTTGCAAAATGGGCTGGCTCCGATATTGTATCCTTTTGGGGCCTTCCCCATCCACAGATACCCTGAATATTTTACCTTAGACAGTAGTAGTTATCTCGTGAGGCCTTGTGTCCTTGTGAATGGAGGGAATTGTAACAAAGGCAAAGCATCAGCTCTGCTTGGCTTTTTAGTTTCTGATTCTACCAGCAAACCATCCATATATTGAGTACCTATGGATCCTTCTGGTGGGAGAGCTTTCTCTAAGTTTTCCTATAAATGACTGGAGAAATAGTAGGAGAGGACTGAAATCCTTGAGGTATCTTTTTTTTTCTTTTTTTGCCATTAATATTGGACTCCTTCATAAGTAAAAGTAAACAAGATTTAGACTTGTCCATGAGGGGAACTAGGAAAAACAACAACAACAATAACAACAACCAGAAATAGATAGATTGGAGAAAAACCTTGCAGAGGATGGTACCAAAGTTATTAATAGTTCTGGTGTTAGGAACTACAGGCATTAATGGAACAATTTTATTTCCTAAAGATCTTGTACAAAGGTCAACCATCTTTATCATATTTACTTTACTTCTTTACTGGGAATTTGGCAGTATTAATATTACAGGGTGAGTGCCCTTTCTTTTATAATTATCCTTTGTTTTTCTAATTTTTTTACAACTGTTTTTTTCCTTCTAATTGAGCCCTCAACAAAGGATATTGTTCGACATATGACTTATGCTTCTGATAAGTGATTTCTATTGGTTCTACATCTCAGATTAAACCAGTGTTGTTATTCCTTGGGCCCAAAGTAATACATTGATTTGTTTCTGTTCAGGGTACTTTTCCAGCATGGTATAAGCCTGCTATTCCCTGCTATATCCCTTTTCTTTCAGAAGGCACACAGTAACCAAACCAGATACTTTTTCCAAGGGCAATTCACAGACACTCCAAATGGAATATACAATATGGTAGTCTTAATTTGCACAAGATATCTCTCCCCAATAGGCTTACAGGACAATCAGGAGAAATTAAGAAAATGTGTTCCTCAGTCACAGGATCTATTCAGGTTGGAACCACAGAAGGAAAGAAAGAAGCATAAAGCTGATTCAAACTACGAATGACCTCTATTGATCTATCACCAGATGGAGAATGAGGAATTTCTGGGGAAATTACAGAATAAGTAACACTACTATCTACCAGAAAAAGCAATGATATGTTAGCCAAAGGGAAAGTTATTGAAACATACATTTCACCAGTTCCTACCACAGAATTTCCTCAGTCTGTCAATTTTAAACCATTTTGCCAGGTATTTCTTAGCCTTCTGGACATTCCTGATTCCTATTTCTGCAATTTCTACATCCTTTGGAGGTTTTTTTTTTTTTTTTTTTTTTTTTTTTTCCAATTCCTCTTCCAGTATTGCAGCCTCTTGCAATAATAAAATACTGTTTTCTCTTCAGTTCCCTTCACAGATTGGTCACCACTATAGAGATTATTTCCTTTTGTAAATAGTCTTAACTGAACAGTTAACCTGCAGTTTTTAACTTCTTATTTTCTTCTTCATATTTGTTCAGATTGTCCCCAAACCAAGTAATTACTGCTAAGACTTGAGTAATAGTCATCCTTGCCATTCTACTCCCTTTTCCTTAATTTCAGCTTGGATAACCAACAAGAGAAGCCAAGACAAAGATGGATAGAATAGAACCAAGGGATAATTTTGATCCGCCCCTGGATCCATGCTTCTAAATCCTGAAAAAGTATCAACAAACTGTTGATGGAAAATAATAGGGGATTCACCTGTCTTCTCTCTGTAACACTGTGGTTTCTCCCAGGTCACCTTTAGAGGAAAGGCTGTGAGCAGTCTCTTTCAGTGGGTCTTCCAAACCCTTAGTTCTTCCACAGTTGTGGAGGATGGTGGCTAATCTTTGGTGTGCTGGGTCATCTCCTGGTCCCCCAAATGCTTCCTCCATCAAATGAGCAAAATCTGTTGGCTGCAGAATTCCACACTCTAGCTAGTACACATCCCCAAGTGTGGGGCTATAAATTTAAAGAATAAAGAGACAGGAGAGGCAGAAGGAGCAGAGACAGCAGGAGAAAGGAAGACAGGCCTCTGTGAAAGAGAAAGTCCCTTGAATTCTCACATGTTTTCTTCCATTCTTCCCAGTCTTTATCTAAATCATTTTTAACTTTCCTCTTAGAATGATATCCATCCAATAAATACAAGTATTTAATTTGCTTGGAATTAGGCCCTCCTAGAATGTGCAAAAAATCCCAGAAGACTAGATTCTCCTGTGTATTCCTAATATAACAGAGAGATATTACCTGTTTAAGAGAAAGAACTGCAGGCTTCCCATATTTTTCACCATCAAACCTAATCATGATCTTGATAGGATTTTAGAGCCCATTTACCCTGGCTTACTAAATAATAAAATCTTGAATTTGAGAGAGTGGTTCATCCAGATAGTATTTCAAAAAAGCAGAGTCCTAGAAGAAAGACTTTATAATCCAGGGTCTCTTATTAGATTGTTTGTGACCACAAGACTTTTAGCTGGTCCATTTAATTCAAGAATTACCATTTGTATCCTATTCTCATCACCAAATTGTTGGGGAAACATAATTAAAAATAGAATCACCTGTCAACCTAGTTAATTCTCTCCACAAAATGTAAGAAAGAATAAAACAGTTTTAAAATTGAATAAGCATTAAAACAGACTATGATGTGTATCATAGGCTACCCACCAAGGAGATTGCAAAGAAATCAATCTCACCCTTTTGTACAGTCAGGCAGATACAGTCCATTACATGCATGTTAATTGCCCTTATCCAGAAATATTTTAAATAAAACTCCTATCTTTATGATGGGCAGGAAGTTACATCATGGATCTATATGCCTAGGCTTAAATTCCCACAAAAACAGGGGGACAGGACAACATCCTCCTTGATGTTCACATTTCAAAGAAATGTCACCCAGGCCTCTAAGAAAGACATTCACGGGATGGCAAGAAGCTTATTTAACTTAAAAGATTTTTATATAATTGAAATAAGCAGACGTCATTTATAATTTCAAGTTTCCTAAAGGAAATGCTAAAGAGAAGGGGGTTTTCTCTTCCCCTTGTGGCATCAGGGAAAATTTTAATTTAATTATCATTATTTTTCAGGCTTGTATTTACCCTTACACCAGCCAAGAATGTGGAATCAAGTTAGCGAGGGAACAATTTAGCCTGTATGTGTTAGTTGTTCTTTATGAACCAATGACAGTATAATGCTAGAGGTTTAGGGTGGTAAAAGTTCAGGACTGAAAAGGAAATAAGAGAACATAAGAAGGAGCAATTATGCAATCCTCTCCTGAAAACACTAACTTTTAATAGTTAGTGTGAGGCAGATCATTGACATATTTGATATGGTGCATCTGATGTACAGCTGTAGTATTAAGCTCTCATGCCCACTTCATAATGAAATCATTTTGCTTTCTGTCATGTCTCTGAGCTTGAGCTCTCACTCTTGCCCATAAACCTGTCTCGCTGCTATAGCTCAAAAGAGTAGTACTTATGAACTCACCAATTTGAAAATTGAAAGTTCATATGCCACGAAGTTTCATTGAAAGATCTTTCCAAATGATAGGGGTATGTGTGTGTGTGTGTGTGTATACCCACAGATATGTATACATAGGACAAATATACTCCTATATTGCAAAGGAGAATGTATGTACGTATATCTTTTATATTATAATAATTTTAAATTTGATTTGGCAGGAAGACAATGCATATACTTTAAAATTCCATAATATAGTATTTTATATTTCACGTTGTTCCTCAGTATCACATATAATCCCATAATTAGCTCATAATATTTAACTGGGTTTATTTGCAATAGATTCCCATAAATTCTGTAACACTGGACACTGGTGACACAGCTATATTTAACGCAGTCTACTGATGATATTTTACCCTTTTGGTGGCTGGATAATGAGCAAAGCATTTTGCTGCCGGGTCACTTCGAGGATACGGGCATCGGTGCTGCCCTCTGCTGGTTTAATGGTAGTGTAGCCTCCATCCAAAAACCTGCTCTCTTAAGGTGCCCATTTTATTACAGAGGGAAAATTTATACCTTCTCTCTTCACGTAATTTCCCAGCAACCCTCATGGTTTTAGCAATAAATTACATAAACACTTAGGAATTCCCCCTTTTAAAAACCTATCTTTTTAGTATATAATTTAAACTTTCCTAACACTATGGATATTTTACTCAGCAGTGAGTCCATTTTTTTCCTCTTCCTATTCTTGACACTTTTCCCCCCAAGGTCTTATTTATTCATTTGCTTTCCTCCTTTTTGTGACCCTTGGCTTTGGTTCAAGTATGTGACTGTAACATAATTAATGACAGAGGAAACATGAGGTAATTTCCCTTTTTACTGTTATAAAATTGAGCGTTACTGAATGAGATTATTAATGCATAGATTCAGTGATGCTACATCAAACTAGCAGCATGTTCTTTAAGATAAAACTATTTGCAGTAAAAAAAAAAATAGATGACATATGTAGTCTGATATCAGTACTGCAAGGGGATATACTATATTCCTTGCCCTTTTATTGTTTTGCACAGTGCTTAAATATTTTTCACAATATTTCTTTAGAACAAAGTTCTGTAAAACTTGAAAGGTTAAAATGAAGAGCATTCCTGGTGTTTAAAAAAATTAAAGATATTTTAGATCCTCTTTTTCTTTTCAGTTCAAAAAGAAGTATAAGATTCTCTGATAGTCTAAAATTTAGTATCTTGCCTGAGGGTTATGAAAGACCTAACCTAGTTAAACACACAAAATGGTACTTACTTAGAATAAATCTTGATCACTAAATTGTGCTGTTTGTTCTATTACATCAATGCATGGTCTTGCAAGTTTATCTGGCAGTTGTTTTTTTCTAGCCAAGAAAGTATTGAGAAACAGTTCTGTCTCATAATTTGCATTCAGAGAGTGTTTTAATAACCCATTTCTCTCTTCTCCGTCCATCTCTTTTTTAGGCTGACTGGGAGCTTTGTGCCAGACCTGATAGTGAGCATGAGTAGCCAAATGTGGCTGCACCTTCAAACAGATGAAAGTGTCGGATCTGTTGGCTTCAAGGTTAACTACAAAGGTAATGATGAATTGCTACTATGGGAAATATGTTATCTTAATACCACCAGAGAATACTTTTAAATTCAAGTTTAATTGCATCTATGAAATAAAAGTTTCCCAAAACACAAGCAAGAATATATTCTAACAAAA
This sequence comes from Mirounga angustirostris, assembly GCF_029215605.1. Classification (NCBI taxonomy): domain Eukaryota; kingdom Metazoa; phylum Chordata; class Mammalia; order Carnivora; family Phocidae; genus Mirounga; species Mirounga angustirostris. The sequence goes on from NW_026991712.1 coordinate 25,819,660, forward strand.
TACTTCTCTTTTTAAATTAACTATAAATGTTGATTTCACTCTTCTTTGAATAAACATAGACCTACCTTTTTTTTCCCCCTTACACTGTGTCTATTTTGCACTCCTCATCTCTTCCCCAGTCCACTGTACTATCTCTATGTATTAGTCACTCTGGACTCCTAGCCTTTCCCAGAATAGACAATGTAATTTTATATACTTTATACAATTTGCCTGGCAAAAATAATATACTAATTATCTAATACTTAAAGTAAAGGACTTAATTCCTCCAAGAATCCAGGGTACCATTTTTTGAGGGGATTGGAGGGATCTATCAGTTATTCTCTCAGATCAAATACATGGTTTTGGTGTTCAAATCATCAATTCCTATGTAAGTCATAGACCACAGATGTGTGAAATTGCTACTACCCACCCAGTGTTGGTAGTGATGCAGACTGATGTTTAATTTCCTGTGCACAACAAAATCTTTTGTTTTAGTTCCATTTATAAGAGATAGAGGCAAGTGTTATAAAATCATAAATATCCTTGACATATGATGAACTGTGATTAAACTCAAATAGAGACAATGGATATATACACAGTGTACATATATATGAAAATGTACACACTATATATATATGAATATATACACACTGTATATATATGCATATAGAATTATGACTGAAAAAATAGTAAATGTTAATAAATTCAACTGAAATCTATACCTTAAGAAATGAAAATGTGTAAGAAACCATCAGAACACTATGTGGCTTGATTTTATTATTTCTGTTGTGGTAAAACTCATTATTCTCTATCTTCTCAATTTCAACAATAGCTGTGTAAAATTCTCTTACTTGCATAATAATAATTTTTAATCAGTTCCCTTTTCCAAACATTGGCTTGCCATGCCTTTGTATCTGGACACATGGAACTGAATGCATGATGTTGTCAGGGAGACAGAACACAGGTATCCTGTGCTTTTAACTTGTGACTAAATTTGGTGCTATATTAATTTGAATAGTTCAGGAAATCTGTATAAATGTCAGTTAAAAAAATAAAAAGGTTACCCTGATTATAATTTTAAATATGCCCCTCCTCCATTTAAAAACCCACATCTATCCTCAGTAAATAAAACAAAATTACAACATTTAAAGAATAGTCAGCTTTTGTTGAAAGTATCTATGTTTTGATGTTTTCATTTAAAAAAAAAAAGTTCCACTCTAAATGGCTAAAGGAAACTGTCATCCTTATATTCCTCTTGGTTTTATTATTTTCTTCATAATAAGATGAAGATTACCTGTCAGAGAAGGTGAAGATTACCTGTCAGAGAACCTACAGTTGTTTAAACCTTAGAAACTGTATTAATCATTAATGATAATGCTTCAACAAAGAACACAGTGATAATAAAGCTCACGGACATGTCAGAGCAGTAGGGGAGTTCTATTGATACTCACAAAGCTCTCCACTCTGCTGCAGTTCAAGTGCTGAAGTACATGGTAAAGTAGCACAATTAAACATTATTTTGTTTTCTTTCTGCTCAGTTTTCAACAAATAATTAAAAAAAAATATCCTAAGGATCTGCTATGTGCTGGCTTCTGAATGAGTTGTTGAATATAGAAAGAAGAGCCAGGTATTAGCTGTCAGGGAAATCATGATATAGTGACAGAGAAAAACATACCCAACTATTCAAGCACAAATATCTACAGAGATGAGATAGTTGAAACCAACATAGGAGATTCTTAGTGAATAATGCCCTTATTCTTCTCCCTCCCTTCAATCTATTCTAATCCAAGGTCCACACTGTGAATGGTGCTCTCTAGCAACAGAGAAATTTCATATTACATTTCTGCTGTAGGTGTTTCCATACTTTTCATTGCTTAGAGATAAGGTCCACAACCTTGACTCGTCTTATCTTCCAGCTTTCTTCACCCTTTGTCTTTCTACAGTCCAATTTTATCGAATTTTCTGTAATTCTCCATCCCAGCAAATTGTTTTGTACCTCTCCTCTCTGGACATTCAGACAATTCCTTCTGGATCCCCTATTCTTATTTTAATAGCATCACATCACTTATCCTTCAAGACAAAATTCAAATATTTCTTCTGTGAAGACTTTCTTAACTCCACTCATCACAAAATAACACTTTCTCTGTTGTATGAGACTTGTGTAAGATACATACTATATTACCAGATGGAAATATGTCATATCTATCTTCATATTTCCATTAGCAACCCTTTGCTATGTCATCATAAGTGATTAGTAAAGCTGAACAAATGATTTAACATGTATAATGTGATATAATATAGGGAAAAGTATGTCCTTAAACATTTAGTTTACCATGATTTTTTTCCTACTGTGAAAATCATATTTTTGCATTCTCCATAATTTAAAGCCTGAGTTCAGAGTTGAAGCAGGGTTCATTTTGAGAAGTTTCAAATTTTGATGTGCAGATAGCTTTAGCAACTTTGCCTACTAAAAATAATTTTCATAATTACCATGCTCTCTGTTAAGTAGTGTGTTGGTTCTAAATGGAACACCTGCTGAAAAACCTTTCCAGATTTGATCTAAAGATATCTTCTTTTTGTCATCTGTAGATTTTGCATGAGATAGCATTGACTGTAAATCTCCTGTAAATTAAATATGTATTTTTTGGTATATTTTATTTTTTTAATTTTAAAGGTAGCAACTAAACTATGTAACTAGATTTTGTTTTTTACAATATATTTTAATTCTTAAATTCTGTTTTGCTAATTGCCTATGACCATGCTTTTGAAACTTCCTTTAAAAGAAAATAAGTTTTCAAATGAAATCTCCTGTTGAGAAACCCAAAATAGAAAAAAAAATTAAAAGCTGGACTGCTCTGATGGAAGGGTTGGGAAGGAGGATTGGCATCCCCCAATGGTCAGACTGCCCCTCATTCCCTCCGAGTATAGGGAAACCTTAGTGCTCAAAAAAACTCAGTTTGAAAATGACCTTTCTTTTTTTTTTTTAAGACCATACTATTGACTGAGAGACCAAAAATGTATCTATGAATATAAAATGATATATAATTGCCTAATTAAGTTGTCATTATCTTTAGAACTTCAGCTTTAATGTTTGGAACTATCAGTGCTTTTTTCTATAGAATTTGGACAGTAACTATCTTAAACTATAAAAAGGCAACAAATGTTACAAATCAAGAAAATAGTTCTTTATTATAAATGTAATCATTCTTATTCAATTAAAATTCATTTAATATTTATTATGTACATGAAAGTATGCTGATTACTGTGTGCAAAAGCAGAAATGAATAAAATACCACTGTACTCTTAAGAAGTTTAATGATATTCCTTACTTGTTAAAATCAGTGATGTCCATATTGGGTATAACAAATCACAGCCAACCTGCTCTGTAGATTTACGAGGTTGCCCAAGTTATGATTCAAGATATGACACTAGGTGTTCCTGCTAAAAGGGAAGAATATCCTAGCTATTTATCCTGTCCCATTAGCCTTAGAAACATTAGTTTTGTTTTCTTGTTTTATATTGTCATTATTTCAAATGCATATTAACCAGAAAGGAAGATAGTTTTTTCCATTGGACCTATTAACATCCATTAACACTGCACAATTTTTTAAATGTATTTTCATCTTCATCTGAGAAAACCTAAGCAACATTAAAAGGATAATTAATAATTACCAAGAACTTTGTATATTGCAATCACTTTACCTGCATTAACTCATTATATCTCATTAGAACTCTGAGAGGTATCAATTTTAACTCAATTTAACAGATCAGAAAACCGACTAGTATGTAAGCACTATGATGATAAGAAGTTTGGTCTGTTTTGTTCACTGTTGTACTCTCAGTACCCAGCCCAATGCCTAACACATAATAACCACTCAATAAATATTTGTGGAATGTGTGAATGAATGGACATGAGTATCAGCTCATTAACTTACTGCAGAGCCTAGATGAGACTCTAAGTTTGTTGACTTCATGATAATCTCTATTATACAATATTACATCCTATATAGATGTTAAGTGTTCTTGAGAAGCAGAAACTTTAAAGCCTGAAGACAAGTTGAAGACCCTGATCAGTGTAAAAAAATATGAAGGCACCACAAGATTGAGTTAAACTACTGAGCTCCCATTGTCCCATCAGCTACACATAAAAAACACATATACGCAACAAAAGCTAGCTGATTTCAAATGTCTGTATATTTTTATTTCCATATGGTAACTTTATATTCTTTAGAAATATTTGGTAAGAGAGCTTAAAGTCCATGGCAGAAGCATATAAAGAAAAATCTCCAGCTTTCATAGAGTTCTGAAAGTGGTATCATCTGCTGCTTTTAGAAATCAGATACCGTAATTATTTGACTGACTTTCAGTTGTGTGATGGAGTGCATTCTCAACAATATAGTGTTAATAGTGAGTGCTTGTTGAGTCCTCATGTACTGTTTTAAACACATGCATCATCTCATTTAATCAGCAAACCTATAAGGTAGGTAATATTAGCCGTATTGTATGGATGAAGAAATTGAGGCAGAGCAAATTAGGTAATTCGTTCGAGATCACATGGCTAGTGTGTGGCAAAATTAAGCTATGACTGTGAACTCTATGTTTTAAGACTGCTACCTTTTAGAAACTTATATTATTTCTATAAATCTTAGATTAAATTTAAATTTATTTAGATACTTAAATATTAAAATAACTCTCAACTAAAGTACATGGCCAGAATTTAAAATTTTGATGAAGCCATCTGCTTTTATGGGATGACCTAAAATTTTGAAGTGGAACATGTTCATGAAAGATGATTATTTTACTTAATTATTTAGAATCATTAATTTTTATGGTTTAAAGTGAACTGACAGTCCCTTTCTTTCATTGTGGAACTGAGGAATAGAAATTCCATTATTTGTCAAATGCAAGTTTTTACTAATAAGGGCATATGCCAGAGATAAGATGGATTGATACCAAAGATTTGAAAATAAGACAATCATCAGACAAGTGTTTAACCTAAATTGAAGTTCAAATTTAATAAAAACAAACAAACAAAAAACTTATCTTCTTGAAAATGCATATTTAATGCTGGAGGTATCATTTTTTTTAACCTATCAAATAATGTTTTGGGAGGTTAATTAGAACATTTCATAGATAGCTTCTGATGATATTTTATATAATAATTTATACAGAAAAAATCTTAACCAATTCAGGCATATAAATTTTATATTTTTATGTTTATAAGAGCACATTTTTCTTCCCTTTTGCTCCCACTGTTTTCTCTCTCTTTCTCTTCTTTCTCTCTCCTTTCCTTTCTTCTTTTACCTTTATTTTGGTATACTGTACATATTACTTTCCATCTGCTTTTCATTATATCATGACTGTTTTTCCAGTCAATTTGTTTGGATAGGTGGCATTCATCTAATGACTATACAATAGCCCACAAAATGTACACACTGTAATTAAATATGAATCAATAGTCATTTGGGTCATTGTCTTTATCATGATATTAAAATGTTGAAATATATATTCTTGTACAAGTATCCATACATTTTTTTCTTTTTTTTTTTTTTTTACTAAGGAAACAGATTTTGAAAATAGTGTGGACATTTAAATAAGTAATGCATCTTGAATAATTATTTACTAAATTTTATATTTTCACTTTCCCAGAAGTGTAAAAAGGAGGCTTTTCCCTGCAACCTAAAGTGGGATACTACTAATCTGTTAGGTGTTTGCCAACCTAATGTGTTATAAATGCAGTATTATTGAATTTAATAGCTACAAGGTTGTTGATCATTTTGTCATAGATTTATTAGCCACTTGGACTTCATCCTCTTTGAAATTTTTCAGCTTCATTCTCTTTGGAAGGCATTATTAATGGTCACGATTTATCTACTTTTCCCCTAATTCTGGGTCAACAGAGAATTATACTTTACTGTCCTCTTGAAGTGAAATGTGGCCATGTGATGACTAAAATATAAATAAGTGGCTGTAGTCACTCCCAGGCCAAAGCATTGAATTACATTGGTGTTCTCTCTCAAAAGGAACAAGGAGGCAATATCTTCCAGGTAGTACAGCTACAAATTGATATTGCTTTCTTCAGTTTGTGTTCCTGAGGGAGTATGGAGCATAGAGGTCCCCACCCCACCCCATCTCCCCAACTACATAGCATAAGTAGCATGAGCATGAGGTACCTGGGTAGCTCATTGGTTAAGCCTCTGACTCTTGGTTTCCGCTCAGGTCATGATCTCAGGGTGGTGATGCTTGAGTTTCTTTCTCCCTCTCCCTCTGCCCCTCCCCCCACTTGCAAACGTGTGTACTCTCTCTTGAATAGATAAATAAATCTTAAAAAAAAATAAGTAGCATGAGCAAAATATAAACTTTGTTTTGTTAATCTTCTAGAATCTCTGGGTTAATTTGTTAGTCCAGCATAACCTAGTATATCCTGATGATATACACATTAAGTTAGCCCATTCTTGCTTAGTCTTTGTACTCATAACAAGTTGTAGGCATTTGGGGCACATAAAGGGTATATCCCTTAGTTTGTTCATACACTGCAAATATTTTCTTTCAGTCTATTTTGATTCTATGAAATTGAAATAATACCAAGTTTTTGGTTTCTTTGTTCTATCAAATTTATCATTCCTTTTATTTATGACATTTCTACTTGTATTTGTGTTGTGCATCTTTTAAATATTTAATAAATAATATATATTTATAAATATTATAAATTTAAATAATTTATAAATAATATAGTAAATATAAATATGTTGAATATAATATATAAATATAATATTTTATTAAAGTTTATATATATATAACATTTCAAACTTTAATTCATCTGGAATTTATTTATATATTTTGACTGGGTCTTTTCTTTTAGATATAAAGACAATTTTGCCAACAATGTTATTAATTAGGACATCATTTTCCCACAGAATTGAAATGTCATGCTTATCACATAAAAGGTTTTTATATACGCCTGGATGCATTTAACTTTTTCTTTCTGCCCAAACCAGACTGCTTCAATTTCACTAGTTTTAAGGTTTTCTTTTTAAAATATTTTGTGGGAAGAGCTTCCTGCTATGATTTTTCTATTTCAAGTTTCCATGACAATTCTTGTACACTTAACCTCCATCTATATTGTAAAATAATTTTGCTGAATTAGTTGTGAATTTTTATTAGAATTGCATCAATTTTATATATTGCTTTGGTCTATATTAATATAATTATGTAATGTCCTCATTAAGTCATCTTTTGTCTTCTTAGATTTAAATTTTACGGGTTTTTCTTATTTAGTGCAGTCTCTTTTTCATTCATAATAGCTTTATTTCTAACTAGTTCCTACTTTTTTGGTGGATTGCAGTAGGATTTATAACTGATTAGAAAGAACTGTTTTTTATTTTTATTATATTTCTATTATAAAGAATAGTTGTTGATTTTTGTATATCTGCTTAGTGTTTAGCCATATTATTTAATGCTTATTAATTTAATTCTTTGATAATTAGGCATTTTAACCATGGGAAGGCATCTATGAGCAAATTATAAGAAACCCCACTAATACTGTACTAAATATGGTTTATTATTCTCACCTGACATGTCTGGAGAAGAGTAGATGCTGATGTTGGATGACTGCTTTACATTGCCATTTGAGACTCAGGTGCTTCCCTTCATTCCCTCCAGGTTCCTTCGCATATCTGTGTTTGTCCCCAAAGTAGTAACAACATTGTTGCCAGAGGTCTATTGCAGGAACAGATTGGAATTCCCAAAACTATATTAAATTATAGTGATGAGAGCTAGCATTTCTGTCCCGTTCTTCTTTGGATGAAAATGACTTTGCTATTTCAACATTGACATGATATTTGACGCAGATATGTAGAATAGAGTCCTTTTTTTTTTTTTTTTTTTTTTTTTTTACCAAATCTGCAGAGTTCCTTCTCAGTCCTATTTTATTCTGAGTTTTTATTAAGAATAGCTGATAAAGTCACTTTTCTCCATTCGTTGACAATAGTGCATATTGAACTATGTCACTCCTTAAACTGCGTTCATAGGTTTCCTGATGATGGGATAAACTACTATTCCTGCATAAAATCTTCTTAAGCATAGTTTCTGATCTTTTAATACACTCTCAGATTCAATTTACTAATAGTTTGATTACAATTTTTGCATCTAATCAAATGCATGAATTAGACTATAGTTTCTTTTTATGCTAGTTTTATGATGTGACAGTTTCACAGACTATATCAGGGAGTTTGTCAATGCTCTGGAAAAGTCTGAATAACATACGTTTGAGAGTAAGAGAGAACTTAACTATAAAATCATTTGGACATTTTTTACTTAAAGGTAAAAATATTTAGCAAATTTTAATTTTTTTCTTTGGCTATAACTCTCTTCATATCTCTTCTTGGATTAAGGTTGTTTTTATATATTGTTAAACTATTTTCTAAGTTATGAAATAGATAATAATTTCAAAATGTATTGACATTCCCTATGTACTTTATTTTTTTAAGAAACCCAGCTTTTTCTAGTATATATTAATTCCAAGGAGTAGATTTTTTCCCCTCTCTCTGTCTGAATCTGTTTTTCTGCTTGCCGAGCAACCCTTACATATTTTTTCCTACTAATGGAGCTACTCTAGGCTTTAACCTTATCTCTTCCAATTCTGTATAGTGCTATAGGTTTGGGCTGAACTAATCAAAATTCCCTTTGATACGGTTATCAGTCCAGGACCCAGGGCAATTGATACAGATTCTGGGTGAAAGGAAATCTCTTCTGAGATTGTAAACTCTAAGAATCATTTAACTTGTGCTAGTGGGGGCCAACTTTTGTTGCCCTATATCAATAAATTGCCAATAGAGACAAAGCAGGATCAACAAATGGAAAGAATGGAAAACAGTACCGTGGGCATAATTGAAACTCCTAACCATCTGGAGGGAACACTAGGCCTTGATTTATCCGATCATATAAGGCTATAAACTTCTCCTTGTTTAAGCCATGGCTAGTTCAATTTCTATCACTTATAACTAAATGAGCCCGATTAACACACTGTCATCTCTTTGCTATTGAGTTCTTTCAACATAGAAAAAAGGGGGAAGATCTATATTACAAATCAGTGCTTTCAGAATTAAATATATTTATTTATTTTCACAACATATTAGCTTGGAAAACATTATGGATGGGTCTAAGAGAGTGTCTACTCATAGAAAGTAACATTTGAATAAATAATATTCAATATGTTCTTTGCTTTTTTAGGGGAAAAGAAAAAAGAAATATTAGAGTTTTGTATTACTTTCTACCAACAATATGCATCCATAATGGGCAAAATTCTTCATTAATCCTAGTGTCTGTGCCTTAATGCCATTATTTATGAACTAAGTTTTGGTCCCAGTTTACTTTGTCTGCAAATCATTAGAACAATTATGAGGTTGATTGAGATGATTTGAAAGTAGTGCCAGTTCTTTGCTTTTGACATGATTAATTTGACACTGAGATATCTCTTGCTTAGCTATCACTGAAATAACTTTATGGGAATAATGGAAAAAATTGTGTAAAATATTTTTGATACTTTTTGTATTAAAGTATCAATGTACAATGTTATATTAGTTTCAGGTGTAGAACATATTGATTTGGCAATTCCGTACATTGCTCAATGTCCAAATTAAGTGTAGTCACCAGCTGTCACCATCCATTATTACAATATTATGGACTATATTCCCTAGGATGTGCTTTTTATCTCTGTGACTTATTTATTTTATAACTGGAATTTTATACCTCTGTTTAGCCCATCCCCCCACCCACTTTCCCTCTGGCAACCAGTAGTTTGTTCTCTGTATTTAAGAGTCTGTCTGTTTTTTGTTTGTTCGTTAGTTTTGTTTGGTTTTAGATTCTACATATAAGTAAAATCATATGGTATTTGTCTTTCTCTGTCTGACTGATTTCACTTAGCATAATACCCTCTAGGTCCATCTATGTTGTCACAAATGGCAAGACCTCATCCATTCTTGTGATATATTCCACTGTGTGTGTATGTATACACATCTTTTTATTCATTCAATTAAGGGGCACTTGATTTGGGTTGTCTATTGTAAATAATGCAATTAATGTAAGAGTGCATTGTTATTTCTTGTTTTTTTGATACTAGCCATTCTGACTGGTGTGAGATGATATTTATATCTTTTTTTTTTTTTATTAGGCTCCACCTAACTTAATTTAGTTAAGCTCCACTCCCAGCGTGAAGCCCAATGCAGGGCTTGAGCTCATAACCCTGAGATCGAGACCTGAACTAAGCTCAAGAGTCAGACCCTTAACTGACTGAGCCATCCAAGTGCCCCTAGTGTGAGATGATATTTCTTTGTGATTTTGATTTGCATTTTCTTGATGATTACTGATGTTGGAATATCTTCTTATGTGTCTGTTGACCTTCTGTATATCTTCTTTGGAAAAAAGATGTCTATTTAGGCCCTCTACCATTTTTTAATGGGATTGTTTTTTCTTTTTCTTTTTTCCTTTCTTTTTTTTTTTTTTTTTTGTTTTGGTGTTGAGTTATTAACCCCTTATCAAATGTATCATTTGCAAATATCTTCTCCCATTGAGTGGATTGCCTTTTTGTTTTGTTGATGATTTTATTTGCTGTGCAAAACTTTTTTATTTTTGGTGTACTCCCAGTAGTTTATTTTTGTCTTGTTCCTCTTGACTTAAGAGACATATCCATAAATATGTTGCTAAGGTCAATGTCCAAGAGATTACTGCTATGTTTCCTTTTAGGAGTTTTATGGTCTCAGGTCTCACATTTAGGTCTTTAATCCATTTTGAATTTATTGTTGTGTATTGTATAAGAAAGTGGTCCAATTTCATTCTTTTGCATGTAGCTGTCCAGTTTTCCAAGCACCATTTACTAGAAAAAAACAAAACCGTTCTTTCCACGTTGTATAATCTTGCCTCTTTGTCATAGATTAGTTGACCATATAAGTGTGGGTTTATTTGTGGGCTGTCTATACTGTTCCATTGATCAATGTGTCTATTTTTGTGCCAGTACCATACTGTTTTGATTACTATAGCTTTGTAATATACCTTGAAAGCTGGGTTTGTGATACCTCCAGCTTTGTTTTTTTCAAGATTGCTTTGGCTATTTGAGGTCTTTTATATAAATAGGTATAAAAAATAGAACTGAAACAACTGGATAGTCACATGCCAAAACAAAAAACCTTCAACACTTATCTTATACCATATACAAAAATTAACTTGAATGGATTATAGACCTAAATATAAAAGCTAAAGCTATAAAACTTTTGGAAGAAAACATAGAAGTAAAGCATAGTTACCTTAGTTTAGGGTTAATATTCTTAGAAGACCAAAAGCATGTTATATGTTATAGATTAAATATTTATATCCTCACAAAATTAAATGCTAAAAGCCTGACCCCAAAATGATGGTATTTGAAGATGGGGCTTTAGGGAGGTAATTAGGTTGAGATGAGCTCATGAGGGTGAGATCTTCATAATGAGGTTAGTATCCTTATAAGAAGAAGCACTGGAGAGCCTACTCTTTCTCTCTAAGCACTTGCACTGAGAAAACCCTTAGTGAGCACACAGAGAGAAGAAGGCAGCTGTCTGTAAGCCAGGATGAGACTCCTCACCAGCACCTGACTATGCTGGTACCCTAATATTGAAATCTCAATCTCAGAAACTGAAAGAAAACCATTTCTGTTGTTTAAGTCACTCAGTTTATGGTATTTTATAATAGCACCCCAAGTCAAGAAGACATTAAAGAAGAAAATAATTGATAAATTGGACTTCATCAAAATTAAAAACATTTGGTCATCAAAGGGAACTGTTTAAAAAAATGAAATCAAACTACAGACTGGAAGGAAATACTTGCAAATATATGTATGTAGAAGGAACCTGTCTCCAGGATATATAATGAATCTTAAGAATTGAGTAATAGAATAGAAGAATCCAATTTAAATTGAGTTAAAAAATTTGACCAGACATTTGACGAAAGAAGAGATACATATGGCTAAGAAGTATGACAAAAATGCTCACCATCACTGTTATTAAGGCTCTGCAAATTAAAACCATGAGGAGATACCACTCTATGCCCACTAGAATGGTGAAGATTAAAAAATGCTGCCTTTCAGAAAGTGGAACAGCAGGACTTCTAGGATACACTGTTAGTAGAAAGATAAAATAATATAACCACTTTTGAAAATATTTTGCCAAGTTCCTTTTTTTTATTTAAATTCAATTAACCAACATATAGTACCTCATTAGTTTTTGATGTAGCATTCAATGATTCATTAGTTGCGTATAACACTCAGTGCTCATCAGATCATGTGCAAGTTTCTTGAACACGTGCCTAACATACAATCCTACCATTTCACTCCTAGACATCTGTCCAGTAGAAATGAAAGCAAATGTCTGGACAAAGACTAGAACAAAAAGTATACATAGCAGATTTGTTTAAAATCTCCCCAAACTGGAAACAAGCCAAATGTCCATCCATAGGTGAGTATATAGACAAAATGGGCTACATCCCCACAATGGAATACTACTTATCAATAAAAAAGTAAAAACTATTAATACATGCAACAATATGGATGAAAATCAAAATCATCATGCTCACACACAAAAAAAAAAGTCAAAAAAGAAAACATACATTTTGCACGAATCTACTTATATAAAATTCTAGAAAATACTAACTAAAATTCATAGTAACAGAAGGGAGATTATTTGTTTTTTGGGTATTGAACTAAAAGGAAGGATGGTTTGCTAAGATAGATATGATTACCTGCTGGGGGTGATAGGTATATTCATTTTCTTGACTATGGTGTTGGTTTCACCGGTGTACACATATGTTAAAATTCATCAAAGTGCACCTTCTACATATGTGCAGTTTATTGTTTATAAATTGTACCTTAGTGAAAGTGTAAACAAATTTCTGTGTTAAAATTATCAAGTAGTGTTTCAAAATGGACACTAATGTAAGCTGTGTTATTTTTAATGGTATTATTTTGAGAGAGCTAAGAAAAAAATTATGAGTGAAATGTTTCAACAATTTTTTTCAAGTTTTATTTAAATTCTAGTTAGTTAACATACAGAATAATATTAGTTTCAGGTGTAGAATTTAGTGATTCATCACATAGATCAACAACTTTTTTTTTTAAGTTTATATAACTAATACACCATTAGTGGGATATTCTTTGTGTAAAATCTAAGATAAATCTCTCCCTCAGAATTTCCTCCAGATTTAATCTTTATTTGACAGAGAGAGACACCGTGAGAGAGGGAACACAAGCAGGGGGAGTAGGAGAGGGAGAAGCAGGCTTCCCACACAGCAGGGAGCCCAATGCAGAGCACCATCCCAGGGATCATGATCTGAGCCAAAGGCAGCTGCTTAATGACTGAGCCACCCAGGCACCCCTTAGATCAACAACTTTTGACAAAAAAGCAGAAATGTTTTGTTCAAAATTGTTTTAAGAATAATCTCAGAATTTATTTTTAAAGTGGTTATACTTCACAGCATTTAATTTTTTTTTGAGGGTTACATCTATTACAGGCAATAGTGTCAGTGATATAGTAGAGTTTATGAAAATAAAAATTTATACCTAAACAACAAATGAAGTGCTTACAATTGCATTCATTTTTTCCATTATTCTTTAAAATACTCTTAGGCTTGGGGCATCTGGGTGGCTCAGTCGTTAAGCATCTGCCTTCAGCTCAGGTCATGATCCCAGGGTCCTGGGATCGAGCCCCGCATCGGTCTCCCTGCTCGTCAGGAAGCCTGCTTCTCCCTCTCCTACTCCCTCTGCTTGTGCTCCTGCTCTCGCTCTGTCTCTCTCTGTCAAATAAATAAATAAAATCTCTAATAAATAAATAAATAAATAAATAAATAAAATACTCAGGCTTATGCAAGGTGGTACACAGTAAAAATTTATCATAATAAGCCCCTTATTTCTCAATCCTGGCAGTACATGCCTAAGAATATTTAACTTGTTCTTGTAAGAAACTGAGGTTTATTGAAACTGGAAACATCCTTCTTTATCTCTAATTATATGAGCTTTTTTTTCTTTTTTGCTCCATTTATATGAATTTTTTCATCTCTTTATTAGGATATTTCTCCAGAAGTCACCATTTGTAGTATCCAAAAGTTAAGCCTTGCTGTATTTCTGATTAGAGTCAGTTAAAAAAAGGAGTCTTCATCAAAATACATTTATTTAATGGAGAAATAATATCTGGTAAAAGAGTTAATTGTGTGTGTACATTTTTGTGTATTTAGTCAGTACATTTAAACAGAGATCCTTCACAATCCATTAGTGCACCCCACAATACTGACCACAATTCAAATGAATAGCTCAATAAATATATCAAACTGTAATCTGCAAAAGAGCTCATTGAGATTAGTGTAAAGCCAAAACACCTTTCAAAATGAAAGAATTACTACATTACTCACATTTGGTTTTCAAATTTTAATTCTAAAAATATGTTTTAAAGCAGAAACTAACAATAATAAATAAGGATCTTTCAAGACTTTTTTTTGGAATTTATGAATCTCCTAAATCTTCCTGTGTATTTTTTAGATTTCTAGTGCTAGAAAATCAAATTAATGAAATAAAATTACATAAAGAATAGACATATCATTGTTTCATTTTACAAATATTTTCTATTCATCTATATCCTGTCTTGTAACTCAACTGAATCCAACTTAATGAGATCAAAATCATCTATAGAATATACTTAGATAATGATTTAATATTCTCTTTAAAAAGCATACTGTCAATAATAAAAAACAATGTTTAATTATATTGAAAATAAAACTGAAGTTTCTAGTTTCTTAGGAAAATAATTTGTCATATACTAACATAATATTAGTGTATTACAGAGTTATATTTCAATGTTTATACAAATGGGTTGGAGTTTAAATTTATTCATGTAAATAACTACTTTCCTCTAGGGCACATCATGTGCATCGCTGATTCAATATTTGCTGAAAGGACAGTTTCCATAACTCTAAAACAAGGAGATTGGAAATCATCCCTGCATTTCTCTTGAGTTCTAACATTCTCTTGTTTGATAAATTAAATATTGATATATTCATTGTACTGTCCAAGAAGATTATACTTGATATCCATTCACTGTAGTTAACTAATATATAATTAATGGGATGTTCTTTGTGTAAAATTTAAGATGAATCTCTCCCTCAGAATTTACTCCAGATTTAATACTTTACTATATGGTCTGTCAACACTGAACTAGTGAGCATCCTTGTGTTTTTCCATTACTGTGTCTTTTGAGATATCTCTTCTTTTTACATTATTTTTATTTTCTTCGTTGAAACCTCATAACCTGTAAAAAGTGGTTTCTCTTTCCTAAAAAAAATTACAAAGTCACACCTATTTTGTGTGGGATTTTCATGATAACATTTCAAACTGCCTCTTAGAATAAAGGGGGCTTTTAAGCATGACTCATGAAAATTTTTATATTAGAATAAGATTTATACTTTTTGTTCCTGCTATTTATTAGCTTAAAGGATTTTTAAATTTTATTTTACATTCAATACATCAAGTTCCTTCACAAAACTCCTAAAATATCAAATTCGACTTTGTTTATCCCGATCTGCTATGGGAACTAAGCCCTTTGTTTCTATATCCCCAGAAAGAGAATGAGTGGCAGAAGAACAGTAAAAGTAATGTCAATTTTAAAATATTCATGGAGTTTCAACTATATGCCAGGCATTGTGGAGAGGACATGATACATAGCAAAAAATAAGAAACTTAGTCACTGATTTCAGTCTAGTGGGACAAAGACTGACATGACACTTAACAAAAAAATTGCAAATGTGTAAGAATGAAAAACAGAATGTGCTTTTTGAAACAAAACACTTAATGCAGGTTTCAAGGAGAAGGAAGAGGAGGTTAACTTGGACTGAGAACTGAGGCTAAATTAGGAGTTACTAAGGCTGGAAGCTGGGCAATATGACCAGTATATGAAGATGATAAGTTCCTTTTGAGAAGCAGATAAGACTCCAGGATGTAAGATAAGAATGGACAGAGAGGGACGTGGGGAGTAGTCCTAGAAGAAGCTGGAGATGTAGGAAGAGCAGGTCAAGCTTTTGTGCAGGAGCCATGATGAATACACTTTCCCCATGGAAGCAAATAATCACCCCACCAGCTTCCAAGTAAGCAGTTTTCTCTATTTTACTTTGAGGACAAGGACTGGTATTTTTTTTTTTTAATTGAATCATAGTGGCACATGGGGGGCTCAGTTGGTTAAGGATCTGCCTTCGGCTTAGGATATGATCCCAGGGTTCTAGGATCGAGCCCCCATGTAGGGCTCCCTGCTCAGCAAGAAGTCTGCTTTTCTTTCTCCCTCCACCCCTCCCCCTGCTCGTGCTCTTTCTCTCTCTCTCTCTCTCTCTCTCTTAAATAAATAAAATAAAATAAAAATTGAATTGTAGAACATTCCAATTGAAAGAGACTTTTGACGTAATTGAAACAAATATACTAATTTCTTCTAATGTAAGAAAATTGAGACCCAGAAAGATTGATTTTTCTCATAGTTACTTTAGGTAGGACCTGAGCCCAAAGTGGAACCATGAACTATTGCTTCTGATAGGGTCACTTTCCATTGTCCTGCATTACTTCACACTGCATTTCTCCATAGAACCAAGATACATATTTGGCTGCCTGATTGACAAATACAGTTTTATGGTTGTACAAGACCTTTATTGAATAATCTATAATTATCACAATTTCTGATGAGAATAATGTGTTTTTTCCTCAATGCCAATAATCATTTAGTTTTAAATGTGGTATATTGGTGATAATTGATGATATGCACCTTAATTGGAAAATACATTGTAAATCAAAGTGAAGAATCAATGCAAGTAGAAGAAACATTGGAGACTAAGATGTCATTTCTTATCTGTTATAAGCAGAAGGTAAGATATGAGATATGTGAGGTATTTAGGTTTTCAGAACTTGATTTTTAATGATAGAGGAGAGCAAAGTTTTTCTTCATTTGATTAAATAAAACCCCAATGTTATTTTTATCTTAACTGAGAAATCATGATAGTTTTTATTCAGAATTTTGGAATAAGGCCAATCTGACTATGTGTAAAGTGGTACATATTTTTATAAATGACTTGTTTTCTAAATATGGTATTGTATCATTTGATGGACACAATGGTAATGCTAGCCACCCCCAAACTCATTAGTTTAAACAACAATCATTTATGTTCACAACTCTGTATATATGCCGAGCATGGGCTGATGTAGGCTGAGTTTGGCTCTATGCATCATTTTTTTTTTTTTCTGGGACCAGTGAACTAGCCCAGATATGGTCTTTTGACAAATTCAAAAGTGCATAGAATAAAAATTCAACCATACAGACATTTTTATAACTCTGCTAGCATCTTGTTTGTTAAAGTCCATTGACCAAATCAAATCACATTGGCAAGCCCAGGTATAAGAGTCAGGTAAGTGGATTCTGCTCCCCTTCCCTCTCCACACCCCCCAAAAAGTGGGGAAGAGTGTGATGATTTTTAAATAATCTAATTTTCCACAAGGAGAGCCCTCATATTAATGAAAAGTATTGGTTGAACTACTACTGAGATCAATGTTTTAGATAGATTGATGATAGATGATGTATAGATGACAGATAGATAGATAGATAGATAGATAGATAGATAGATAGATAGATCGATCGATCTTCTGCCCTCAAGAAGACAGGCTAGTTTGGAATAGAATTGCATAGTCTAACTTTTGTAGTGATCTAAACAAGATGATGTAGAACTAGCCTAAGGAGATAATTTCTAAAAGGAAAAGGAAAAGAGGGAGTGAGGATTAAAGAGTTATCTCCAAAAAAAGAAAAGAAGACACAACTTGGTGACAATAAATAAAGAAGATATAGTAAGAAAATAGAGAGAGAGATGAGAATGTTCATAGTAGTCAAAACCTGCAGTATTTTTGGCTAGGAAATATTATTTCAATGCTACTGTGTATATCCTTCTCCACTGTAAATATCAAGAATGTTTACAGAATTTAAATATTTAACTCACACAGTATATTCATTTCATGTAGAGTTTTAACAATAACATAAGAGGGATTGGAACATCTATAAAAAATTTTAATGAGGCTTTCCATTGAAAGAAACAATAGAAATATTTTGGCAAAATATACCAAATGAAAGTTGACCAGGAGGGCATTTGTCACATTTAATAATAAGGTGGTATCATTCAAGTGTTAAGAGCATGGATTTTGAGTCACCCATGATATGGTATTCAGCTCTGTTGCTTGCTCATCGGAGACATTGGGCAAGTATCTTAAGCTTTTGATGTCTCAGTTTTCGCATCTATAAATGAGAAATATCATAGTTGTAACCTTACTGGAATGTTGTGAGAATTAATGAGAGAATGCATTTAAAGTCCTAACAAGCCTTATATTTTTATTATTATTTTTACATAGAATATATACTTATTATGTAGCTACATACAATTTTACATTATATTAAGATCTTATTATTTCACAATATGTGAATTATTCAAACACATTTCTATCATATTCTGGAAAGTGCAGCTTATATTTATTTAGTTTGTTTTCAAATAAATTGAATGTAGAAGAATATTTTAATGTGAACAAGTAGAATTTGAAATTAAAAACACATTACCACTTAAATTAACACCCCCTAAGATTATATATACTTTTGTATAAATCTAATAAATCTATACAATATCTATATGAGGACACACACCTTACATATTTCACAAAAATAACTCAAAATGGATCGTAGACCTAAATGTAAAATTCAAAACTCTACAACTTCTGGAAGATAACATTAAGAGAAACTCTAGATGACTTTGAGTATGGCAATGACTTTTTGGATCCAATACCAAAGACACAATCCATGAAAGAAGTAATTGATAAGCTGAACTTTATTAAACTAAAAAATCTCTGCTTTGCAAAAGACAATGTGAAGAAAATGAGAAGATGAGCTAAAGAATGGTAGGAAACATTTGCAAATAATCCCACACCTGAGAAAGGACTCTTATTCAAAATATACAAAGTATTCTTAAAACTCAACAATAAGAAAATGAACATCTCAATTTAAAAATAGGTAAAAGATTTGAACAGACACCTCACCAGAAAAGATATATAGAGGGAAAATAAGCATATATAAATATGCTTCACATCATATGTGGTCAGGGAATTATAGATTAAAACAACCACTACACACCTATCAGAATGACTGAAATCCAAAACACAACACCAAATACTGGTGAGGCTGTGGAGCAACAGTAATCCTTATTAATTGTTGGTGGGCATGCGGTACAGCCACTTTGGAAGACAGTTAGCAGTTTCTTACAAAACTGAACATATTCGTATTATATAATCCAGCAATCATACTCTTTAGTATTTAACCAAGTGAATTGAGAACTTATGTTAACATAAATACTGCACATGTATATTTATCGTGGCTTTATTTATAATTACCAAGGCTTGCAACAACCAAGATGTTCTTTAATAGATGGATAAATAAATAATCTGTGATATATCTAGACAATGGAATATTATTTAGTGCTAAAAAGAAATGAGCTATCAAGCCACGAAAAGACATGGAAGAAACTTAAATGCATATTAGTTAAGTGAAAGAAGCCAATCTAAAAAGGCAAGCTAGTGTATGATTCTAACTATATGACATTCTGGGAAGGGCAAAACTGTGGATAGAGTGAAAAGATAGGTGGCTCCCGGGAGTTAGGGACAGGTTGGGATGAATAGGAAGAATGCAGAGGATTTTTAGGACAGTAAATCTATTCTGTATGCTACTACAATGGTGAATATATGTCATTATACACTTGTCAAGACCCACAGAAAGTGCAACACCAAGAGTGAACCCTAATGTAAATTAAAGACTTCAGAGGATGATGTGTCTGTAAATCTTTAGTTGCAACAAATATACTATTGTGTTGCAGGATGCCCGTAGTGAGGGAGGCTGTGTGTGTGTGTGTGTGTGTTGGCAGAGGGTGTAAGGGAACTCTGTATTTTCTGCTCAATTTTGCTGTCAACCAAAAACTTCTCCAAAAAGTAAAAATTATTATTTTTTTAATTAAAAATTTAAAATAGAACCTAATAGTACTCCCAAAGATACCTAAAATATTTGTAAAATGATAGTATTTTGTATTAATAAAAGTTTTGAAAGCTTTAAGTGGTTAATCCCACTGATCTATTTAATATAGTTTTCTTATTTAGTCTACTACTCAACTTCCATGGCTGCTTTCTAGGCTAAAAAAAATGAAGGAAGGAAGGCAGGAAGACAGGAAGGCAGGAAGGAAACACCAACCTTCTGAGGGCATCAGTAAAGCAGCATATTCTGGCCAGTGCCCTGAACTGTCATTCATATTGATTATAGTCTTCACAACATTTCAGACTACATTAAGTTTATTTCAGAGGCAAAACTTTGACTCAAATTGACTTGCAAAACTACTCAAAATAAAAAGTATTATCATTTTTCTGCTTGATATATTTCTGGTAGCAATAAGGAGATAGAATATTTTATCTCTCTTTAATTCAGTTGTGAAGCCAAGTACAGTGGTCATCAAGTTGGGGCATTTTCAAAGCAGTCCCTCAAACAGAAGAAAATTTATTTTCTTATGTTCCTTTGAAAAATAATAGATAGTTGGATTGAATGATCTTTTTATAAATATCTTGCTTTATGCTTTTTAAAAATAAACATGTTGTCTATATGTGCTGCCAATTTTTATGGTTCATAAAAAACATCATGAACAATGAATATTAATTAAGCACCAATCAGTATATGAATTTAAGATAACATTAAATGGATGTCCTGAACAGAATGAAATGACTCATACAATTATACAAATTCAACAACACATACACTGTAAAATGGAGTGTAAAATAGAAAATTACACTGGCAGCCAATATCTGTTTACATGAGGCATATATATATATATATTTTTTTTTTTTTCTGTTCATGGTTTGTGTGCTGTGAAATTATGTGGGGAAGGAAATTTCATCTTCCTTCTACTTATGTAAAGAAACTGACAAAGCCTGGAAAAGTTTTCTGAATTTTTGCACATATTTAAAAAGATGTTGTGTGATCATATTTGCATGTCTTATATTTTGGGGTGTAACATCTCCCTATTTGGGTTAGGAAAAAAATGTATAACCTTCTGACAATCTGATTCTTTGAGCTTAAAAGAAGCAAATGAAAGTTGAAAACTAAAATACCAACAAATGTGCAAAGTCTGTTCACATACTAAATCATCAGATCCAAAGCCACAGTTATGTTTAGGGTCCTTTTACAGAACAGGTTGGAAGGTCAATAAAAATGTAGGATGAGATCTGAAATAAATTAAATTACATTCTTATCATCAGTCTTTACACCAGTGAATCAAATAATAATCCTTACCCAAGGGCATATTTCTCAGTCATGTTGTAGAATTAGCAGACAAAGAATTCTGAGGGAAATGTAATAAAACAATATAATGTTCATTGCTTTAAGACTGATGCATAATTTTTTTAAATTAATTTAAATGTTCACTAACATTCAAGAATATATAATAGGATTTTTGGTCAAGCTCACATTATCTCCAATCCGCTGCTTACAATGTGTTTTAAAGCAATTTTCCCATTTTGGGAGAGATCACCTTTAGATATGCAGATAGGAGGAGATCAAGGTCCAACAAAATGGAAAATTGCAAGACACCCTATAAAATTTGCCTTCTATAATGAGATTTGGAAATTTGACCTAGCCTAGATGATGAGATTTAGACAGCAACACAGCAAAAGTAAATGAAAACAAATATGTCTTTCTGAACAGTTTAAATTCTCATCAGCTAAATCATAGCCAGTTTGAAGTTTCTATCTATAAGCTTATGATTTATTTTCCTAAGAAAAATAATTTGGTGACAGTAATATTCTATGATTTATATTTGGCAATTGTATAGAATGGGGATTAGAGGGAGAAAGTGAATTAAAAAAAGACATTTTAATCATCCAGAAAAGAGATAAGCCCAAACCCAACATAATGGCAGTTGAGAAGACAACAGAATCTGGAGATCTTTAAAGGACAAAATTGGCCATCCCTAGAATCCAAACAGATGTTGTGAGAGCAGAGTTGAAGTAGAGGGGATAACCAAAGATAATGTCCAGCTTTCTGCTTGAGTGACTGGGTGGACAGCTGTGACATTAAGGAAATATGGTATAGGGAAGGAAGATCAGATGGGAAAGTAGAGAAATAAAATTGATTTAGGCTTGTTACATATAACTTCACTGTAAGATATCAAATTGAAACTGTTAATGTACAACTGGAACTCAAAGAGATCTGAGGTTTTTATTCAGGAACCTAGTTGTATAGTATGGGACACTCTAGTGGGAAGATTTGAGGAACAAGTAGTTATTTTCAGCTAAAATGTGGTGATTAGAATGTATGTTAGTATGTTATAGTATAAGCTTCACAATTCAGAGATGTGTTACACATTTGAAATAGAAATGTTTGTAGATTTGGTGGCTGTTAGGTAGCTGGAAACTCAACAATGAACCCAAGTGTCCCTGAGAAAATTGTAAGACCCCAAATCAAATGCATAGATGGAGAGCAATCATGAGCAGGAATAGACATGCTGTCAGATATAAGAAGTAAATGTATAATAATGAGTTTGAATGCAAATGAACTTATAGGTATGGAGTGGAGGAAAGAATCAAGAAGTATCAGTTTTCATACCTGATGGCTTCAGTTTTCTTTTAATTAGAAAATAAGGTGTGCTTAGAATGTTTACAGTAAGAGGACTAGGACGTATGGAGGGTATGTAGCATCAAAATGCCTTGGATCCAAAAGCAAGAAAAACTGTCTTGCTTTCCTGGAAGTTCAATCTAAATTCTCCCATTATTGTGGTGGTGGTGGTTGCTGCTGCATTTTCCTCATGTTGGCAGAAAAAATATATATATACTGTTATTTTAATCTAAGTTTTAAAATTAAAATATTAATTTCTCACAGTCACTTATTTGCCAAAATTTTACCAATCATCTCTCAGACAAAGCTCCTATCCTAATGCATCTGTAGAAGGACACACGTGTACAATATTACACCAGTTCATGCTCAAGACTGATTTTTTTTTAATATTTTATTTATTTATTTGACAGAGAGAGACACAGTGAGAGAGGGAACACAAGCTGGGGGAGTGGGAGTGGGAGAAGCAGGCTTCCCGCGGAGCAGGGAGCCCGATGCGGGGCTCGATCCCAGAACCCTGGGATCATGACCTGAGCCGAAGGCAGATGCTTAATCACTGAGCCACCCAGGCGCCCCTCAAGACTGATTTTTATAGATGTTTTCCTCAGGAAACAGTCTATATAGACATAAAATCCTATGAGTGCATTTTATTCCTGTAAATTTCTTGAAAATACTGTTGCCTTACTTTGCATGTTGTTTTGAAAAAATCTGGTACAAGTCTAATTACTTTGCTTTTGTGCATTATTCCAACTTTTGGCCTGGAAGCCCTGAAGGATTTTATTTTGCTTTTTTGTTTGTTTGTCTAACTGAAAGATTCATTAGAATTTTTCTCAGATGTAACTGTACAAGATCAGTTTTCTCTGGGACCCAGTACTTCCTTTCAAGTCTAGACTTGAGGCTTCTGTTGCTTGTTTGTTTGTTTGTTTGTTTGTTTGTTTTTAATTCCAGTTAGGTAACATACAGTATAATATTAGTTTCAGGTGTACAATATAGTGATTCAGCATCTCCATACAACACCTGGTACTCATCACTACAAGAGCACGCCTTAAACCCCATCACTTATTTCACCCATTCCCCCACCCCTCTCCCCTCTGGTGACCATCAGGTTATTCCCTGTAGTTAAAAGTGTTTCTTCGTGTGTGTGTGTGTGTGTGTGTCTTTTTTTTTTTTTCCACTTTGCTCATTTATTTCTTAAATTCCACATATGAGTGAAATCATATGGTATTTGTCTTTTTCTGACTGATTTATTTGGCTTAATACTCTCTAGCTCCATCCATGTCATGGCAAATGGTGAGATTTCATTCTTTTTTATAGCTGAGTAATATTCCATTATATATATACATTAGATATATCCCACCTCTTCTTTCTCCATTCATCAGTAAATGGAAATTTGGGCTGTTTCTATTATTTGCCTATTATAGATAATGCAGCTATAAACATTGAAGTGCATGTATCTCTTTGAATTAGTATTTTTGTATTCTTTGGGTAAGTACCTAGTAGTACAATCACTGAATTGTAGGGTGGTTCTCTTTTTAACTTTTTGAGAAAACTCCATACTGTTTTCCAGAGTGGTAGCACCAGTTTGCATTCCCAAGATAGTGCAAGAGGATTCCCCTTTCTACACATCCTCACCAATACCTGTTGTTTCTTGAGTTGTTGATTTTAGACATTCTGACAGGTGTGAGGTGATATCTCATTGTAGTTTTGATTTGTATCTCCCTGATGATGAGTGATGTTGAGCATCTTTTCATGTGTCTGTTGGCCATTTGTATGTCTTCTTTAGAAAAATGTCTATTCATGTCTTCTGCCTATTTTTTAATAGGATTATTTGCTTTTTGGGTGTTGAGTTTTATAAGTTCTTTATAGATTTTGGATATTAACCCTTTATCAGATATCTTGTTTGCAAATATCTTCTCCCATTCTGTAAATTTCCTTTTAGTTTTGTGGATTGTTTCCTTTGTTGTGCAGAAACTTTCTTTTGATGAAGTTCCATTAGTTTATTTTTGCTCTTGTTTCCCTTGCCTCAAGAGACATATCCAGTAAGAAGTTGCTATGGCTGAGGTCAAAGAAGTTACTGCCTGTGTTCTCCTTTAGGATTTTTATGGTTTCCTGTCTCACATTTAGGTCTTTCATCTATCCCGAATTTATTTTTGTGTACAGTCTAGTTTCACTCTTTTGCATGTTTCTGCCCAGTTTTCCCAACACCATTTGTTGAAGAGACTGTCTTTTTCCCTTGGAATATTCTTTCGTGCTTTGTTGAGGATTAATTGACCATGTAGTTGTTGGTTCATTTCTGGGTCTTCTACTCTGTTCCATTGATCTATGTATCTATTTTTGTGCCATTACCATACTGTTTTGATTACCACAGTCTGTAATATAACTTGAAGCCAGAATTGTGATGTCTCCTGCTTTGCTTTTCTTTTTCAAGTTTGCTTTGGCTATTTAGAGTCTTTTGTGGTTCCATACAAATTTTATGATTGTTTGTTCTAGCTCTGTGAAAAATGATGTTGGTATTTTGATAGGGATTCCATTAAATGTGTAGATTGCTTTGAGTAGTATAGTATAAATTTTAACAATATTTGTTCTTCCAATTCATGAGCATGGAAAATCTTTCCATTTCTTTGTTTCATCTTTAATTTCTTTCATAAGTGTTTTATAGTTTTCAGAGTACAAGTCTTTCACCTCTTTGGTTAGTTTTATTCCTAGGTTTCTTATCATTTTTGGTGCAGTTGTAAATGGGATTAATTCCTTAATTTCTCTTTCTCCTGCTTCATTATTGGTATATAGAAATGCAACAGATGTCTGTACATTGATTTTACATCCTGTGAGGCTTCTTTTATCTTTGGAAATTTTCTTAAATTATACATGTGAATACTAGTTCTCTTGCACTGGTTTGATTTCCTCCTTCAAGGATACTACATTATGTTACTTATCTGTCTTCCATTTCAGCTGCTTTATTTCTCGAATCCATTTTACTTTATTTCATTTTCATTCCCATGAGTTTTTCTTTTTCCTACTTTTATTTAATGTCCTTTGTAAAATTTTTATTTGAATCTTCCTTCCTTGGGCACCTTATAATTTATCTTCAGTTCTATCATAATTTTATCATTTTCTTCTGTCTCTTACCTGAGTTAAAGCTTTTTTTCATTATAATCTGTTTTATGTCCACTTATATTGCTATTCATATTTCTGATGCAAGGAGATTTTTATATCCCTTGTTTCTTGTTAGAGTATAATTAATTTAGTTTGGGGTGTTGTATTACAATTTTATTTAACTCCATGGTGGTTTTTTTTTTCTTTTAAAGATTTTATTTATTTATTTATTTGAGAGAGAGAGACAGAAACAGCACGAGAGGGGATAGGGTCAGAGGGAGAAGCAGGCTCCCTGCTGAGCCGGGAGCCTGATGTGGGACTCGATCCCAGGACTCCGGGATCATGACCTGAGCCGAAGGCAGTCGCTTAACCAACTGAGCCACCCAGGCGCCCTCTCCATGGTGTTTTGAAGTGAAAATTTTTATCATCAGAAATGCGTTGACTCCCATTTCTGATTTATCACTGTAGTTTCATATAGATAGGCTTTTTCCTATTTCTATTCATTTTATGGACAGCGTTCCTAGCTTGAGAATGCCCTTTTTTTTCTTCTTCTTTAGAATTTTTTTTTATGGATTATGCTGATGAAGGTAAGAGAAGGGTTGGCATGTCTTTTTGTTGTTGTTGTTGTTGTTGCTTTGGGGTTCTTCATTTTTTCCCTCATTTTTTTCCATTATTATCCTTCACTGCCTCATTTCCCATGAGTACTACTCTTTCAATATATATGTGTATCTGCTTCATAATTAATGCTCTCCGAGACTGCTAACTCTAGCCCCAGACCTTTTAAATCCCCTGCATTTACTTATTGCTGTGAACTACCAAGTCTCAGTACTGTGTTTAGTTTTGGCACTTAGAATTTGACTCCCTTTATGGGATGATTTTGCCTATGCTTTGTTTATGTCCTCTATCCCTTCTACTCCACTTTTCTAATCTGCCTTAATATTCCCCTCCTATGCTCTATATTCAGTCATGCAAGTGGAATCTGTAGGATTTTTTCTTTCTTTATTTACAGATAAGTGGGGGATGTAGTATTCTGAAGGCATAGGCCATGCATCATTTTATTTTCATCCTTGGTTATTTGTATAGTTTTAAGGGGCATTACAAGAGAGGTTCAGGATCAGATAGCCACCATTTTGCTCAGACATGATCTTATAATCTTGACATTTAGAGTGACATAGATCTTACAGTTAATTCATCAATTTGAAAACGCTACTTCACAGATGATAAAACAGGACACCAGAGAATGTAAGTAAATTGGTCAGAGTCAAATGGCTGTTTCAGGTAAGAAATGACTGAATTTTGGTTTTCCTTACTTTCCAGTCTTTTCCCAATAACTGTGTTCCTTCTAAAAAATAAATGCAATCAATAAATTTGGCTTCTGATATTATACTTAAAATGATGAATGAGCAGAATTGTAATTGAGTAACAAAATAATGATGGATATTTTAGAACTGGTTAAGTGCATATTTTCAGCTCATTTTACAATGAATGAGTAAGGCAACACCCATTGAACCTGAAATATGGTTTCCATAATTGCAAGAAAATACCATTTTTTAATTTAATTTAATTTAATTTAATTTTATTTTATTTTATTTTATTATGTTATGTTAATCACCATATATTACATCATTAGTTTTTGATGTAGTGTTCCATTATTCATTGTTTGCATATAATACCCAGTGCTCCATGCAGTACATGCCCTCTTTAATACCCATCACCAGGCTAACCCATCTCCCCACCCCCCTCCCCTCTAGAACCCTCAGTTTGTTTCTCAGAGCCCATAGTCTCTCATGGTTCATCTCCCCCTCCAATTTCCCCCTCTTTATTTCTCCCTTCCTACTATCTTTTTTATTTTTTAACATATAATGTATTATTTGTTTCAGAGGTACAGGTCTGTGATTCAACAGTTTTACACAATTCACAGTGCTCACCATAGCGCTCATGTACCCTCCCCAATGTCTATTACCCAGCCACCCCATCCCTCCCACCCCCCACCCCCCACCAGTCCAGCAGAAAATACCATTTTTAAAAATAATTCTAGTAGAAAAAATAAATCTTTTATTTACCCTGAAAAAGCCAAATGGGAATATATTAAAAGACAACCAAAATATCTGCTTAAGTGAAATTTCATTTAAAATTTTAATTTCTGTGGGTTACCTGGGTGACTCAGTTGGATAAGCATCTGACTCTTGATTTTGGCTCTGGTCATGATCTCAGGGTCCTGAGCTCAAGCCCCACATGGGGCTCCATGCTGGGCATGCATCCTGCTTGAGATTCTCTCTCTCCCACTCCCTCTGCCCCTCCCCCCTTCTAGAAAAGTTATAAAATTTTATTTTCTCAGGTGCAACTCATTAGAAATATTGGCCAATTATGTCTGCTGAAGATTACAGATATGGAATGAATAATAAAAGCTTATAAATATGATATCCAAATCTTTCCTAATATTTCCATAATATTCATAAGATCTAAAATTTAGCACCATGTTTTTAATTGATGATGGGAATTTTGAAATTTGAGGTGTAATTGCCTTTTAAGTGTCTCTGGAAAGTGGCTAAAACCAACAACAAAAAAACCCACAACATTTTCATAGTACAACACAATGTTCTTTGTGGTCTTTGTGGTGTCTGAAAGGAAGAGTGGTCGAAGAGGGGATCACAGAGTGACTAAAGTAGAGGAAGTGCTGTTTAAATCAAGTGGGTCTTAATAGGGTTTGGTTTATACTCAGAATTGGGAGGTCATTGTAGGATTTTGAACAGAAGAGTGATCATGTATTTTATATTTTCTAAGGATAGCTTTGGTTTGTGTGTTGAGAAAACATCTTGAGAAGGCAAACATCGAAACAGGGAGAGTAGTTGAATGGCTGTTTCAAGAGTTCAGGAGAGAGATAATTGCAGATTAGAACAAGTGATAACTATGAGAAGTAAAACTGTGGAAAGAGCAAGTTCAGGAACAAAAATCAAAAATTATGTTTTACATATAGTAAGTTTGAGATGCCCACTGATATCCAAGTAGGTGTATGGAGTAGGTAATAGGGTATATGAATCAATAGCTTAGAGTAGAGGTTGCCACAGAAGACATAGAATGTCAGACACTACCGAGAAAACAAGAAAGATGAAGACTAAAAATTGATTAGTGATTTGGCTGAATGAGTGACCTTGACAAAACATGATTGGGATGCCTTTATATGTGGTTGGTAAAAAAGGAATTAGAGGCAACAAATACAGACAACTCTGTAAAAGGATAATAGCTGGAGGGAAATGTAGGACAAAGGGAGGTTTTTGAGTATTTTGTTTTTACTTGGGAGATATTCAGCAAATTCTCATGCTGATGTAAGGAATCTTGTACGGTGCTACTCCAAGAACTAGTTTAATGATGTCTGAGAAGCAACACCCATTGAACCTGAAATATGGTTTACTTGAAGGAGCCAAGTTTTCCTTTCTTCCTTCTTTCCTTCCTTCCTTCTTTCCTTTCTTCATTCCTTCCTTCATCATTCCTTCTTTCTTTCCACCTGAAATATGTTGAAAATTCAAAGACAGATTGTTTTGTATTTCAATAATATTTGCAATAATTTGAAAACTTACAAATGCATTTCCGTGCTATGTTATTATTAATAAAATTGTCTCCTTCACTTTACTATTTATCTTTTTTTTAAAAAAGATCTTATTTGTTTATTTGACAGAGAGAGAGACAGAGAGAGAGGGAACACAAGCAGGGGGAGCAGCAGAGGCAGAGGGAGAAGCAGGCTTCCTGCAGAGCAGGGAGCCCGATGCGGGGCTGGATCTCAGGACTCTGGGATCATGACCTGAGCTGAAGGCAGACACTTAACCGACTGAGCCACCCAGGCGCCCCTACTATTTATCTTTAATGTAGAACTTTCTTCTGGTAGAAATCTAATTTAATTTTGATTCATTCTAGTTCAGTTGCACATGAGAATAATAGGCTTAAAATATTGTTCATTGATTTCTAGGTTATGTTACATATTTTTATTTTGGTCAGATGATTATCAACTATGGAAGGCTGGGAATGCCAATTATGTGTAAATAAAAAACAAAAGTATATGTATAAAAAATATATGTGTGTATATATATGTGTGTGTATGTATATACAGATATAAGCACTTTACAACTGTATAGAGTTAGGTGATTTTTCCATAATTGTTTTTACTTGGGAGATGTTCAACAAATTCTCATGCTGATGTAAGGAATCTTGTACGGTGCTACTCCAAGAACTAGTTTATTAACCATGTTTGAGAAGTCCACCAAAAGATAATGACTTGATGCTAAAATGCAAATCAATGTTGTACTACTTTCCTTGACAAAGCCTCACTATGAAAAAGAAATGTTGGGTGAATTAAACAGTATGTTAAGGAGATAATTGATTTGCATTCTGGAAAAATGTTTCTATTTTATAGAAGATTAGTAGCAAATATTTGATGAGTTTTACTTGCAGTATCACCTAGTAGTGGAAGGGGAAATAAAATATTGATGCACTAGAGAGAAGGGAAATGTATAGCTGTTCATAGCCCAGAGGAACTGCACTATTTGTCAGTTTCGTCAAACTCTACCCCCACTCAGGTTCAGTGTGCCATTGGTTGCTTGCAAGTTCCTGACTGATATATTTATCAGAGGCATTTATTATTGCTTCCTGAGTGTCAAACTTTCCTGTCAGATAGATGGTAGGTAGGTAGGTAGGTAGATAGATAGATAGATAGATAGATAGATAGATAGATAGATAGATAGATGATAGATAGATTGATCTTTGTAAATCACTTAAGTTTTGGTTGAAAGAAAGAAGGACATAAAGTATATGTCAATACCCTTGCAAAACACCAGGGGAGTTTACTCATGAATGCACATTAAAATCACCTGGGTTACTTTAATAATACACCTCTTCCTCCAGATAATCTGAGTTTATTCATCTAAAGTAAGTACAGAAATTAGCATTCTTAAGTTTCCCTAGGGGGTTCTAATGTACAGCTAAGCTTGGGAACTATTTTAATAAGGATTCAGAGATTATAAAAGCCTTGCTGAATGAACTCCAAGACCTAATAATCTAGCAGAGGGAAAAAGGCTTGTAAATAAATAGCTTTATTCAGTGGACATTAAATAGAAAGGTCATTTATGAGAATAATTTAAAGTGATATTATTGATAAAATTTTGAGTAGATGCATAAGTGGGTAATTATATGCAAATGATTCAGACATCTATACAATTGGGCATTTAAAAAAAATAGTAATGATAACCATATGATAATGCAATTAATAGATATAAGCATGAATCTAGTGATTTACTTGTATGAATTGTAATTTAAACTTTATACACTCCTAATGGGGTAGGAATTATTACTAATCAGTTTTTACAGATGAAGAAACTGTGGCACAGAGAGGTTAAGTAACTTGTACTTGACCACATAACTAGTAAATAGTCAAGTCACAATTTGGACATGAGCCATGTGGATTTAATGTCCATGTCTCTAACCACCTGTCTATTCTTTTCTAAGGATTTGTTGGTCATGTTTTGACCTGACCAGATTGATGTATTATCCTCATATCTTATTTCCATTTCATTTGGTTCACTGTCCTATTTCATATTGTTTCATACAGCTTTTATGTATTTCTGCCACCATAAATAACTATCCTCCCTCTGCAAGAGGCTGGATGTCAAATTATTATAGTGTCATTTCTAAGACATCATTGTCTTTTGCTGTAAACTCATAAGCCTAGTTTGCTTTTGTACTTTCATCTCCCATTTATCCATGTACAGCTTGATAATTTCTGTTCCAATTTTTTTCTGCACATTTTCCTCTCCTTACTTTATGTTTACTTCAGGAATCCCTAAGTTTCCTATGGCAAGCAAATTATCAAGGATCATTCTATCATTTACTGTATATTCCTATGAGCTAGGCCCTAATTAATTTTTTCTTAATTCTGACCTCCCTTAGTCTTTACAAAAGGGTTGCAAGTCAGGGCATTATTTACATTTTACAATTGTTTTAAAGGGTCACTACTTTGCCCAAGATCACAAATCTAGTAAGTGGTTTGAGCTGGGATTTAAACCCCCCAGTTCTAATTCCAGAGTTCTTAATGATTGCAGTTTGCTGTGCCGTTAGAAAGACTGATCTCCCAAGTTAGAACGTAAGTTCTGTCTCCCTGGCGCTGCTTGTCCTTTTGCATTAAATTGTCCCTTGGCCATAGTAAAGTGGCCGACTAGCAAAGGAAATCAGCCTTTCTACCCCTGGGGCCATGGAGAGCAGCAAAAATGCTTTCTCAGGGTTTTGCTTTCACCATTTATCATCTATTGGATGATAGTTACATCACTAGTAAAGATGCTGATTTTTAAAAATTGGCAGCATGGCCTTCATTTGCAAATTTTCCCGGGTATGAGATGGTGAGACATTTATAGCAGCAACTTGTTGATATTTTATAAATATATAAATATATATACACAAACACATATATCTACATTATGTATATTTCTTTTTTTTTAAATTATTTATTTGAGAGAGTGAGTGAGAGAGAGAGAGAGAAGGAGCAGGGGGAGGGACAGAGGGTGAGGAAGAAGCAGACACCCCACTGAGAAGGGAGCCAGACATGAGGCTCGATCCTGGGACTCCAGGATCATGACCTGAGCCGAAGGCAGACACTTAACCGAATGAGCCACCCAGGCACCCCACATATGTATATTTCATTATCAAAATATATAACTTACCAAATTCAAGTTCCTAGAAAATATAAAAAGAAAGAAATATGTAGAAAGTATAAAAGAGAAATTGATTTCTGAGCCAGGACTTAGAGAAAGGTCTCTGTTCTACTCTCCAAATGTTGTTTCATTTGACTTTATAACATCTGACCAAAAAAAAAGAAAGAAAAAAATATATATATGTATTTACTGCCAGAGTACTTTTCTTCTGGACAATTTGTCATTAATCTTCCCAGTGTGGAGTAATGTGGACTAAAGTCACATAAGTTAATATTTTGTGTTACCTTATTTAACATTGTTTAATGTATGTGATTTTTTTTCTCACAGAGTAAATCTGTGTTCCTGAATCCTCCCTTTCTGGTAGAGAATAGACAGAGATGAGAACTCTTCTCAAGTACAATCATTGATCATATAGAAATTTTTCCACTGAAGGAAACTTTAAGGGGAAGACCAAGGGAAATGAGAGCCGTATCGGGAGGGCTAGCTCACAGGCATAGAAGAACCAAAATACTTCAAAGAAGAGTTAGTGATCCAAATCACTGTCTAGACAATAGAGAATGCTAGACTCTCCACTATTTTCCACCCAAAAGTTATTAACTAGTGGCACTAGGTAAAGCTTGCAATAATTCCTGATATTCAATGAACATCTGAAAAATATGTCCAGATCTGTCTGGTTAGAAATAAGGGACAATAGGTTAAGGTCCAGACACAAAGGAAATATTGACATAAACTAACAGATTTACCAATGAGAAATTAAAATAGAAAATGGGAACAGGCAACATGGAGAAAAAGCCATCAAATAGGTACTTACTCATAGTAAACCCTTTATTGTGTATGTTTCTTTTTATCTTTGGAGAACAATGTTTTTTGTTTTTAATTCCAATATAATTAGCATACAGTGTCATATTAGTTTCAGGTGTGCAATATAGTGATTCAACAATTCCATATATTACTCAGTGCTCATCAAGATAAGTGTACTCTTAATCCCCTTCACCTAGTTCACCCATCCTCCCACTCACCTCTCCTCTGGTAACCATCTGTTCTCTATAGTTAAGAGACTATTGTTTGGTTCATCTCATTTTTTTTTCCTTTGTTCATTTGTTTTGTTTCTTAAATTCTACATATGAGTGAAATCATATGGTATTTGTCTTCTCATTTTGCTTAACATTATACACTCTATTCCATCTATGTTGGTGGAAACAGCAAGATTTCATTCTTTTTTATGGCTGCATAGTATCATGGTAAATACTTTAAAAATGCTTACTGAGTGAAGAATGAAGGATAAATATGACAGACTGGACACATGCACTAGAAATTAGGAAACTGCAGCCTGATGCTTTATGTGGAGAGCCAGGAATTCTCATCACATTCTGTACATTAGATTGGAATGGCTTATTTCTTCCTTGTCTAAGAAAAAGTGTGCCCTGATTCAGGGATTTGATTAAAAATTCAGTCACATGCATTCAACCACCTAATGATCATATTCACCTTGGTATGATCCTAAACCCCTTACTTTTTCTCAATCCCCACACCCACTCTTTCACTAATTCCTCCTGACAGATGTTCTTTATCTATTTCTCAGATCCATCCCCCTTTTTAGCACTTTTTCAGCCAGTGTCTCAGGACGTTGTCATTTCTTGTGTGGACTTTTTTTGTTTTTTTTTATGTTATGTTAGTCACCATACAATACATCATTAGTTTTTAATGTAATGATCCACGATTCATTGTTTTTGTATAACACCCAGTGCTCCATGCAGTACGTGCCTTCCTTAATACCCATCACTGGGCTAACCCATCCCCCAACCCCCTCCCCTCTAAAACCCTATTTCTCAGAGTCCATAGTCTCTCATGGTTCATCTCTCCCTCCAATTCCCCCCCTTCAGTTTTCCCTTCCTTTTTCTAATGTCCTCCATGCTATTCCTTATGTTCCACAAATAAGTGAAACCATATGATAATTGACTTTGTCTGCTTGACTTATTTCACTTAGCATAATCTCCTCCAGTCCCATCCATGTCGATGTAAAAGTTGGGTATTCATCCTTTCTGATGGCTGAGTAATATTCCATTGTATATATGGACCACATTTTCTTTATCCATTCATCTGTTGAAGGGCATCTCGGCTCTTTCCACAGTTTGGCTATTGTGGACATTGCTGCTATGAACATTGGGGTGCATATGGACCTTCTTTTCAGTACATCTGTGTCTTTGGGGTAAATACCCAGTAGTGCAATTGCTGGGTCAGAGGGTAGCTCTATTTTTAATTTTTTGAGAAATCTCCACACTGTTTTCCAAAGTGGCTGTACCAACTTGCATTCCCATCAACAGTGTAAGAGGGTTCCCCTTTCTCCACACCCTCTTCAACATTTGTTGTTTCCTGCCTTGTCAATTTATGCCATTCTAACTGTTGTAAGGTGGTATCTCAATGTGGTTTTGATTTGAATTTCCCTGTTGGCTAATGATAATGAACCTTTTTTCATGTGTCTGTTACCATTTGTATCTCTTCTTCAGAGAAGTGTCTTTTCATGTCTTCTGCCCATTTTTTGACTTTATTATTTGTTTTTTTGGGTGTTGAGTTTGAGAAGTTCTTTATAAATCTTGGATACCAGCCCTTTATCTGTAGTGTCATTTGCAAATATCTTCTCCCATTCTGTGGGTTGCCTCCTTGTTTTGTTGACTGTTTCCTTTGCTGTGCAGAAGCTTTTTATCTTGATGAAGTCCCAAAAGTTCATTTTTGCTTTTGATTCACTAGCTTTTGGAGATGTATCTTGAAAGAAGTTGCTGTGGGCGATGTCAAAGAGGTTACTGTCTATGTTCTCCTCTAGGATTTTGATGGATTCCTGTCTCACATTGAGGTCTTTCATCCATTTAGAGTTTATCTTTGTGTATGGTGTTAGAGAATGGTCGAGTTTCATTGTTCTGCATGTGGCTGTCCAATTTTCCCAGCACCATTTATTGAAGAGACTGTCTTTTTTCCATTGCATGTTTTTTCCTGCTTTGCCAAAGATTATTTGACCATAGAGTTGAGGGTCCATATCTGGGCTCTCTATTCTGTTCCATTGGTCTATGTGGTTGTTTTTGTGCCAGTACCATGCTGTCTTGATGATCACTGCTTTGTAATATAGCTTGAAATCAGGCAATGTGATATCCTCAGCTTTGTTTTTCGTTTTCAACACTTCCTTGGTGATTCAGGGTCTTTTCTGATTCCATACAAATTTTAGGATTGTTTGTCCCAGCACTTTGAAAACTGTCATTGCAATTTTGATTGGGATGGCTTTGAAGGTATAGATTGCTCTGGGTAACATAGACATTTTAACAATGTTTAGTCTTCCGATCCATGAGCATAGAATGTTTTTCCATCTTTTTGTGTCTTCTTCAATTTCTTTCATGAGTGTTCTCTAGTTCCTAGAATATAGATCCTTTACCTCTTTGGTTAGGTTTATTCCAAAGTATCTTATGTTTTTTGGCACTATTGTAAATGGAATCATTTCTCTAATTTCTCTTTCTACAGTTGTGTTGTTAGTGTATAAGAAAGTAATTGATTTCTGTGCATTGATTTTGTATCCTGCCACATTGCTGAATTGTTGTATGAGTTCTAGTAATTTTGGGGTGGAGTCTTTTGGGTTTTCCACATAAACTATCATGTCATTTGTGAAAAGAGAGAGTTTGACTTCTTCTTTGCCAATTTTAATACATTTTATTTCTTTTTGTTGTCTGATTGCTGTTGCTAGGACTTCTAGTACTATGTTGGACAACAGTAGTGAGAGTGGGCATCCTTGACGTGTTCCTGATCTTAAGTGAAAGGCTCTCAGCTTTTCCCCATTGAGGATGATATTCGCTGTGGGTTTTTCATAGATGGATTTTATGAACTTGAGGAATGTTCCCTCTATCCCTATACTCTGAAGAGTTTTAATCAGGAAAGGATGCTGTATTTTGTCAAATGCTTTTTCTGCATCAATTGAGAGGACCATACGGTTCTTCTCTCTCCTCTTATTAATGTCTTCTATCACATTGATTGATTTGCGAATGTTGAACCATCCTTGCATCCTGGGGATAAATCCCACTTGGTCGTGGTGGATGATCCTTTTAATGTATTGTTGGATCCTATTAGCTAGGATTTTGTTAAGGATTTTGGAATCCATATTCATCAGGGATATCGGTCTGAAATTCTCTTTTCTGATGGGGTCTTTGCCTGGGTTGGGGATTAAGGTAATGCTGGCCTCATAGAATGAATCTGGAAGCTTTCCTTCTGTTTCTATTTTTTGAAACACCTTCAGTAGAATAGGTATTATTTCTTCTTTGAATATGGTAGAATTCTCCAGGGAATCCATCAGGCCCTGGACTCTCGTTTTTTTTGGAGGTTTTTGACCACTGCTTCAATCTTGTTACTGGTTATTGGCCTATTCAAGTTATCAATTTCTTCCTGTTTCAGTCTTGGCAGCTTATAGGTTTCTAGGAAGGCCTCCATTTCATCCAGATTGCTCAGCTTATTGGCATATAGTTGTTGATAATAATTTCTAATAATTGTTTCTATTTCCTTGGTGTTAGTTGTGATCTTCCCCTTTCATTCATAATTTTATTAATTTGGGTCCTTTCTCTTTTCTTTTGGATAAATCTGGCCAGTGGTTTATCGATCTTATTAATTCTTTCAAAGAACCAGCTTCTAGTTTCGTGGATCT
The DNA here is from genome assembly GCF_029215605.1 of Mirounga angustirostris. Classification (NCBI taxonomy): domain Eukaryota; kingdom Metazoa; phylum Chordata; class Mammalia; order Carnivora; family Phocidae; genus Mirounga; species Mirounga angustirostris. The sequence goes on from NW_026991712.1 coordinate 25,856,820, forward strand.
GATCTGTGTTTCTGGTTTCTAATTCACTGATCTCTGCTCTAATCTTAATTATTTCTGTTCTAATGAGTGGCTTAGGCATCGTTTGTTGCTTTTTCTCTAGTTCTTTAAGGTGTAGAGTTAGTTGGTGAATTCGGGATTTTTCTATTTTTTTGAGTGAGGCTTGGATGGCTATGTATTTCCCCCTTAGGGCTGCCCTTGCAGTATCCCATAGGTTTTGGACTGATGTGTTTTCATTCTCATTGGTTTCCATGAATTGTTTAAGTTCTTCTTTGATTTCCTGGTTGACCCAAACATTCTTGAGCAGAGTGGTCTTTAGCTTCCAAGTGTTTGAATTTCTGCCAAATTTTTTCTTGTGATTGAGTTCCAGTTTTAGAGCATTGTGGTCTGAGGATATGCAGGGAATAATCTCAGTCTTTTGGTATCAGTTGAGACCTGATTTGTGACCCTGATTTCTGATAGGTGGTCTATTCTGGAGAAAGTTCCATGTGCGCTTGAGAAGAATGAGTATTCTGTTGTTTTAGGGTGGAATGTTCTGTATATATCTATGAGGTCCATCTGGTCCAGTGTGTCATTCCAAGCTCTTGTTCCTTTGTTGATTTTCTGCTTAGATGATCTGTCTATTGCTGTGAGTGGAGTATTGAGGTCTCCTATAACTAACGTATTGTTATCAATATGACTCTTTATTTTGGTTAACAGTTGGCTTATGTAGATGGCTGCTCCCATGTTGGGGGCATAGATATTTACAATTGTTAGATCTTCTTATTGGATAGACCCTTTGAGAATGATATAGTGTCCTTCTGTGTCTCTAACACAGTCTTTAGTTTAAAATCTAATTTGTCTGATATAAGAATTGCTACCCCAGCTTTCTTTTGTGGTCCGCTGGCATGGAAGATAGATCTCCATCCCTTCACTTTCAGTCCAGATGTATCTTTAGGTTCAAAATGAGTCTCTTGTAGACAGCATATGGATGGGTCCTGTCTTTCTATCCAATCTGCAACCCTGTGCCATTTTATGGGAGCATTTAGGCCATTCACGTTGAGAGTAATTATTGAAAGATATCAATTAATTTTCACCATGTTGCCTGTGAAGACCTTGTTTTTAGAGATTGTCCCTGTAAATTTCTGTTGTATGTCACTCTTGGGATCTTTCTCCTTTTATAGAACCCCCCCTTAATATTTCTTGCAGGGCTGGCTTATTGGTCACATATTCTTTCAGTTTCTGCCAGTCTTGGAAGCTCTGCATCTCTCCATCCATTCTAAATGACAGCCTTGCTGGATAAAGTATTTTGGGCTGCATGTTCTTCTCATTTAGTACCCTGAATATGTCTTGCCAGGCCTTTCTGGCTTGCCAGGTCTCTGTGGATAGGTCTGATGTTATTCCAATGTTCCTCCCTCTGTACATAAGGGATCTCTTCCCCCTAACTGCCCTTAAGATGGTTTCCTTGGTTCTAAGATTTGCGAGCTTTACTATTACATGCCAGGGTGTTGGCCTGTTTTCCTTGATCTTGGGAGGGGTCCTCTCTGCCTCTAGGACACAAATATTTGTTTCATTCTCCAGATTAGGGAAGTTCTCAGCTACGATTTGCTCGAATATATCTTCTAGTCCTCTCTCTCTCTCCATCCCCTCCGGAATTCCAGTAATTCTGACATTGGAATGCTTTATGATGTCACTTATTTCTCTGATTCTATTTTCATGGATTCTGGATTCTGAGTTGTTTTTCCCTGGTCTCTTCTTTTCCTTTTTTTGTCTATTAAATTGTCTTCCAGGTCACTAATTCGTTCTTCTGCCTCACTTACTCTAGCTGTTAGATTAGCTAGAATCATTTGGATCTCATTGATAGTATTTTTAAGTTCTGCCAATTCAGCTTTCATTTCTGCCCTTAGAGACTCTATGTTGCCATTAATTGATTTCTCCATTCTAGCTATTGTCTTCACAATTGCTATCCTGAATTTCATCTCTGACATCTTGGTTATATTTGCATCCATTTGTAAATCTGCGGCATAAATCATAATCTCTGAGTCTTTCCTATTTTGGGGGCTCCTCCTCCTAGTCATTCTGTTGATGGGTGTTTGAGGGAATGTATAGAGTCCAAATTATTGACCAGAACCCAAGCAAGATGCACCTGTTTTCTAGGGACCTTAGGATTGCTGGCCTCTTGTTTTCTCAGCCTATCTTATGGGGGAAGGGCCTGCCACACTGTTACTCAGGCAACCCTGTTGGGCAGAGTTGCCCTGCCCTCCTGTGGCAGGGGACGGGCTCAGTGTGAACTGGTTTTTTGGGGCTTTTGTTCTCTGGTGGCTTTCCCTAGTGGCTTTCTGTATCTCTTCAGAGAGTCAGAGCAGAAGAGACCATTTCCAACCCTCTGCATCAGAGCAGAGAGATCACAATCTGTTCTTCAGTGAACTCTCCAGGCCACAGTCTCTCCGTTTCGGTCTGTGCTGCTATAAACTGCAGCAGCCTGAGTTGTGCGCCCCTCCCCAGTGCTCCCAGTCCTGCCTCCATGTCGGGGTGTGTCTCTGCCCTTTGTGCCTCTAAAACTGCCAGCCTAACTCAGTTCACATGTGCGACCCTGCCACTCTGGTTTCTATCTAAAGTCCTTCCCCCTGCCCCCCCCAAAAAGATAAAGTCCTTCCCCGCCACTACCAGTCTGCGAGTCTATGCCCCATCCCCAGGGCAGGAGCTCACCGGCAATGTATGTTCCCCATGGCCAGGCTCTCTCCCACTGCCATTTATCCTCCGATATCTGCACGTGGAATCAAGGCTCCCTGCTCCATACCTTGAAACCAACTGCCTGCAATATTCTGTTTGTAGAGATCCAGATCTTCTTACATCTCAGGCTGATTTCATGGGTGTTCAGAGTGTTCTGGTAGATATCCAGCTCAATTCCATGGACCAGTTGGAATAGGGGCCCCTACTCCTCAGCCATTTTTTCCCCTCCTTGCCTGGACTTTTAAAACATCTTCTCTTCTGGTTTTTCTGTTTTCCTCAAACCCATCCTCTCCATTGCTTAGAATAAATATCTGAAGTATAAACCTTGCCCTGTTATTTCTCCTCACCTTATATTTTGTGGCTACCATTTATCTTTTGAGTAAAATCCAATATTAAAAGTTCTCCATGATGGGACCTTATGATCATACTTTCCTCTTTTCCTTATTCCTCTCATTACCCATCATTTGCTATATGCATCAACAATATTTTGTTTCTTACACAGGTTATGATATTTTCTGTCTCCCTTCCTTGCTCATCTTGTAAGGAGTTCTGGAATATCTTTCCCTCACATATTATTTGGAATCTTCCTCTGCTATCCCCTTGATCCAAACACAACCATTTATGCTTCCCAGAGTTTGAACTATTCTTCTGACAAATTTGTTCGCTAACCGGTGGGGTAGAGAGAAAGAAGCAGATGCTGCTGATGATCATGGGCTTGAGGCAAGGCTTGATTCCAGACCCTGGGATCATTACCTGCATGACCTCAGCTTAAGGCAGACACTTAACCCCCTGAGCCATCCAGGCACCCCCAGGAATTTTAATTTTCAAACTTACTAATATAAACAGCATATATATTTAAATTGGTTGTTTCTAACATATAAACATTTAATAAGTATGTTCAGAAGTATAACAGTACAGATCCCCCCCTCCCCCGTAATTAAAAAGAATTAATTTGGCTATATTCTACAAGTTTTTTTTTTTTTTTTACTTCTTTCACTATTTGTTTGTTTACCATTGTTACATACTTTAACAATTCATGTTTCAAAAAAAAAAATCTCCACTGTGCAACAGTATCTGGCAAAGTATCATCTTCAAACTTATTTTAATACCTCAGACAACTACCATTACATATATCAAATGTATAGAATACTCTAGTGTAGATTCAGAAGTAAGGGCAGAAGGGGCCAGTGCTAGTGTGCTTCTGCACAGCAGAAGAAATCATCAACAAAATGAAAAGGCAACCTACTGAATGGGAGAAAATATTTGTAAATCATGTATCTAATAAGGGGTTAATATCCAAAATATATGAAGAGCTCATACAACTCAATAGGGGAAAAAAAATCAATTAATCACTGGTCAGGAGATCTCAGTAGACATTTTTCCAAAGACAGCATGCAGGTTACCAATGAGTACAGAAAAAGATGCTCAACATCATTCATCATTAGGGGAATGCAAATCGAAACCACAGTGAGCTATCCCTTCACACCTGTTAGAATGACTATTATCAAAAAGACAAGAAATAACAAGTGTTGGTGGGGATGTGCAGAGTGCACTGTTGGTGGGAATGTAAATTGGTACAACTACTATGGAAAACAGTATGGAGCTTTCCCCCCAAAATTAGAAATAGAACTCCCATATGAACCAGCAATTCTACTTCTGAGTATTTATCTGAAGGAAACAGAAATACTAACTCAAAAATATATTTGCACATCCATGTTCATTGAAGCCAAGGCACAAAAGCGATCTAAGTTGTTAAGGAGATTGTTGATCCTTGAAGGATGAATGGTTAAAGAAATTGTGATACACATATACACACACACACATACACACACACGCATAATGGAGTATTATTCAGCCATTAAAAAGAATGAAATCTTGCCATTTGCAACAACATGGTTGGACTTTGAGACATTATGCTAAGTAAATAAGTCAGACAGAGTAAGACACATACCATATGATCTCTCTTATATATGTGGAATCTAAACAAAACAACAAGCCCATAGATACAGAAAACAAAATGTAGTTTACCAGAAGGGAAGGGTTGGAAGGTAAGAGAAATAGGTAAAGGGAGTCACAGGTAAAAAGAAAAAAGTAAAATAAAGAGTGAGAGAGAGAGAGAAAGGTAAAAATAGATTCAATTACTTTTTTTTTTTAAGATTTTATTTATTTATTTGAGAGAGAATGAGAGAGAGAGAGCACATGAGAGGGGGGAGGGTCAGAGGGAGAAGCAGGCTCCCCACTGAGCAGGTAGCCTGATGCAGGACTCGATCCTGGGACTCCAGGATCATGACCTGAGCCGAAGGCAGTCGCTTAACCAACTGAGCCACACAGGCGCCCGATTCAATTACTTTTAATCAAAGTATAAGCTCATGAATTTTTGGAAAAAAAGTAATTTTTTTTGATCCAGAAAGTTACTCTTTGGAATGTGTTCTTTACCTTGTTGTAATTAGGATATATATTTTTTTAATCTTCAAAGAACTGTATATTGATTTTATATGAAATCATGAACAGGAATTTTTAAAATGTTTTTGCCTATAAATGAGAATATTCTTTTCTCTATATTCATTCCACCAATCCTTTAAATCTTTCCTAGTAAGCAAATATAACAAAGGAAGCCATGGGTGTATTTCTAAAAGACATTTTTTTCCCATTAAAATTCCCATTTCTTAGTTCATTTCAACAGCACAGAACTTGCTGAAATGTCACTTGTATTACTTCTGTTGGAAGTAGTTCTTATTTTAAAATCATGTAGAAAAGTAAGATACTATGTTGAACCACTAATAACTGCATTCTGATGATTGAAAAAGTTTAAATCTTTAGGGAAATTCAATATTTTCAGCTGCTTATAAATTAGAAGAAAGGGTCTTAATTGGAATTTTCTAAAATATAGGGCTGCTAGCAAGGGAAAAAAGAAAAAAACAACTAAAGAATTTCATGTGTTACTGGGAAAATCAGGAAAGCATATATGCCCCATAATCCTGTTCAGAACCCAATATATATCATTGCAACACTTTGCAAATAATATAGTTCCCACATGGAACAGGATTATTCCCTATACCCAAAACTATATTTCTCTTCATTTGAAAGCAAAGCGCAATAAGTAATGTGAAACTGAATATAATAGCAAATATTTCCATTTACTTTTAACATAAAATAATTTATATATAATAGACATAGATTCTTTGAACCAAAAAAAAGAAGTAAAGATTATTATTTTTTATCCAGGGTACATTATTTTAGCATCTGGATTTAAAGAGTTATGATAGATGACACATTATTTTTGGTTAAAATGACCATGCTATTAAATTTCAAATAATCTTTGTGGTATTAATAAAATATATTGGGGGGATTAAAGGGGAAGAAAAGTTTACCGTTAATTTTGCTAAACATATTTAATAGGACTTTTTACCTATAATCTGTATCTCTCATCTCTTTCTTGAACTCCGTATCAAATTGTTAATATTTTCATCACTCTGTACCACAGATCTTTATGCTCATCATGTCCAAATCAAATTCTTTATATTTCATTAAAACCTTATTTTCATATTTTCTTTTATTGTTACTCTGATAGTGACTCACCAGTACATGGTAGGTATTTCAAAATCACCTTCTATTCTGCCTCCCAACCATCCTTTTTCTCAATTATGTGTGAAATGATCCCTTCTCTCAGAAAGAGGGATACAGCCTTATTTCAGCCATTTATTATTTCTTTCTCTTGACTCAATATAGTCATCTTACTGCTCTCTGTCCTTAGTATATGCTTTCTTCATTCCAAATTTATCTTTATAAAGCATAACTTTGATCATGTAATTCCCCATTTCATTAACACAAATCAGCCAAAAGCCAACCAACCAAATAACAAAAAACTTTGTTAAATTTGTGTGGATTATGTTATACATAAATTTATATTAAACTTCTTGTTATGCCATATTGTATTATACTTACACATAAATTATTATATATGTATATACTATACATAAATCATACATACTTATACATACAGAACTTATACATAAACTTTTTGATATACCATATTGGATCCTTTATAATTTGCCCACTACTTACAAAATACATGGAAAAAAATAGTAAATATAGCAATTTACATTAAATGAGAATCAGATAAAGAGCTCTACTGCATATTTATTTCATAATTGCAAGTAGTTAAAAGTATTGACAATTTACCTCTATAGTCCCCAGTATATTTAGCACGGTACCATGGGCAGAACAGCTGTTTGATAATATGTGTTTAGATTGAACCAGCTAGTGCAATATTCTTTATTTATGTATGATAATGCAAATACCTTCAGAAATACAAGATTTTGCCGAAAGTAGGTAAAAGAAGCAGAACTAGAACTCAAGTCTCTCTCTCTCTTTCTTTCTCTCTCTCTTTTTAAAGATGCTATTCATTTGTTAGAGAGAGAGCGAGCACACAAGTAGTGGGGAGGGCAGAGGGAGAAGCAGACTCCATGCTGAGCAGGGAGCCTGACGTGGGGCTTGATCCCAGGACCCTCTGATCATGACCTGAGCAGAAGGTAGAGGCTTAACCAACTGAGCCACCCACGTACCCCAGAGCTCAAGTCTCTTTAAGCATGGTGATATATAAGCAGCCCTTTCCTCATAATTAAAAAGATGATGCAGATAGATTTTTGTTAACAAGAACTTCATTTAATAAAGTAGTTCATAGTTCAGAAACGAGTGTTCAAGATCAAAGACCCGAGAATGCCATCTGGTGGTAACTTATGCAAAGCAGCTGTATTAAATGACCTCTAATTGTTAATAGAAGGTGAACCAGAAGGTCGAGGTTGATACAACTTTGTAGACTTAATAGATGATATTAAAGGTGAACAATTAGAAATATGCTGTTTTTCACATAGTTCATTCTGTGAACTAAAACATTTATCTTCAAGACATTTGGCAGCAGTCAAGTGGAGTTACACTGATGAGTAACTCACTTATTATAAACTTCCACATGCTATATATATATATATATATATATATATATATATATGTATTAATGAAGTAGCACCTGTATACAAATTATAAATAAATATGAAGGCATGCTCAAAATGTCTCACCAATAGAAGTGTATAACAAAAAATATTTATATATTATATATCATGGCTGTAAACTTGTGAGCTAAATACAGAAAATAAAAACACCCTTTTTCTAAGTATGTTGAACAATTTCCTAAGCTGCTTACATACAGAATTACAAGAGCTAGAATTTTGGCAAACATCAATGTCTTGATTTATAGTTTTCTATGAGCAAAAAAGAGGTAAGATTTATCATGAAAAATATTTCCAGATTTTATCTCTGGTATAGGTTTCAGTAGTTTACTTTGAAGCCAGAGTCTTGTGGGATTCCCAAGCCAGACGGTAAAAGAGATAAAAAGACTAAGTTAGCCAATAATATGAAAATATTTTGCATATATTTAGATACATATGTTTGTTTATATGTTTTATGCTATATTTGTAATATCAAATAATGTTTCAGTGTATTTTAAGCCATACTAAAATCAATTTATTTAAGAATTCCATTGGTGTTGTCTTTTTTTGTGAGTGATTGGGGCATTTCTAGTCAGCAGCATGTTTAATGAGAAAGGAAGGAAACCATGGCATGGTCCCATGAGTAGGTAAATCTTGAGTTGACTCCATGTTAGTAAATAAATTAGAAAAATCGACAAGGTAATTTGAAGGTGTCCCATGGTAAATTGAAACAGAGATTGCATCTGTTTCTTTAAAAAGAGATATGGGTGACCTTTTAATCAGTCCACCACTTTTTTTTCTTCCTTATGGACACTGTTGCACTAGCAAAGTCCATTTGCGGAGGGCATAACTCTGGGGAGAAGTTTGTTTGAATAATCACATCATCACAAGTGAGAATATTGTCTTGTACTGTGGTTTTAAAAAGAAGAGGTTTTTCCAGTAACAGGAACTGCCAACAAATGCCTCATAAGACTTTTAAATCAAACTAGAACACATTGAAATTAGAACTCCTGGGGTCCACTGAGCCATTTCCCCAAAAGGGCAGCACTGGCCTGGTTATTACAGATTGAGATTTATGCTGGAGATTTGGGAGGAAATAAGACTACAAAAAATGTAAAAATGCCTTAAATTACAAATTGCTTTTAAAACTCATCAAATTTCAAGAAGAAATGTAATAATAAAAATTATTTTATTTGTATAATATCTTGTTTGGCACCAAAAAAATGCAATATGCACTGTCAGTTTAATGGACTTCATTTTAATTAGCAAATATTTAAAATCTTTTGTGATAATGCATGATCTATGTTTATATGTAGTATCTTTGAATATAAGTTATGGACTAAATATTTTACATTATTAATAATTTAACATTTAAGTGTAGTGATAAGGATAAAAAAAGAAAACAAAAACTAACATATTTCGTATTTCCTGATAAGAGATTGAAATTAAGTGTCTGCCTGAAATCGTCTCGATCTATCTTTACAGAGGGGAGTGAGCAATCTTACCTCCCACCCCCAGCTGTTCTTATAGACTAGAAAACTTATGCATCATTCATCTACCTCTGCTAGATAAAAAATCTTACTTCTGAAAAATTTGACCTAGATTCTGCATATTATATTGGTTCTTATTTGTGCCTCTGCCATGTTCTCAAAATTTTTACAAAATTAATGACAGAATAGTGTCTTATGGGGTGGGCAGAAAGGAAGTATTTATGGAAAAACAGTGAGTTCAGTGGTTAGGAGTTTAGTCCTATAATCAGATGGCCTTATTTGGATTTGGATTCCAATACTTATCTGCAGTGTGGCCTTCACAAGTTACTTACTTTGCCTCAGTTTCTTTATTTGTAATATGTGGTTATTAATAATATTTCATAGTGCTGTTGAAACGAGTACATCTAAAGTACTTGAGCAAGCGCATGAAACATATCAAACTAAGTAAATAATAGCTATTCTGAGAATAATAATTATTACTACAAGACACAGTCTTGTTCAAAAGTAGGATTTCTTTCAGTCAAAATTTTAAGAAACTTACAGTGAATTGAAGAAATAGCATTAAGAGGCTGAGCAAATAACACATTTTACAATAATGGTTTGAAAATAAAATCAATTTATAGTTTGCAAATTGAATAGCATAAGGCACTCTACATATTAATCAAATATGGTCTGGATATGCTGTTACAATATTATGTTCTATCACCATATACAAATGTTATATAGTAGTTCATCTTTAACTATGTCCAACAAAGATCTAATCATGTAGTAGAAACCCAATAGAATTTGTAAGTAGTTCTATATAACTCAGGTAATATAAATTTTATGAATTTGCCATTGGGCCTTTATCAATCTAAAACCTGAGTTCTGATCCTACCAGAAAATTTTTATAAGACATATTATAACTAATTGCAATGAAAATATCACTGGCCCTTCTCTAGTACACAGAGCTTTCTGCAAGATGGATCATCAAAGACATGAGACATTTGTACCATTTAATATAAGGGGCAAAGCCTCCTTTATCTCACAGCCGTTTACTTCATTGATTCTGTTCTCACTCCTGAAAATCAGAACCAACAGAGGTTTTGATTAATTCCTTTAGTTGCTTATTTAGGCCTTTATTACTAACTTGCCTTAAACAAATAAAACCATAAGAGAGATGAGATGAGAGCAATGGAGAGATGAGAGATGATAGATAGATAGATAGATGATAAACAAATAGATATCTACAAGAATCATGTGCACTCGAAGTAACAAGTCATCTCCTATAATAATCTCTTCAAGTAAAATATCTTTTCTAAAACTTTACCAGAAAAAAGAAATAAGTAAAAAGTCATTGAAATACTGTAATCAAAAACCTTCTGTAGATGAGGGTGATGCATTATTTTCCATTTTGTTAATGTACCAAAATATTGCTAAATTTTTAAAGTTGAAATAAATAAATGGGAGTGGATGTCAAAATATAAGGTTATTCCAAAATGTAAAATAAAAAATAGAGTAAGCAACTTCAAGGCATCTTTTCACAATTAAAAAAAAAAAAAATCCTGTTCTTTACATTCCAGCGTAGTATTTGTACAATTCAGAACATTATGCCAAGGAAATGATGTTATTAACTGATTGCTTCCTAAGAAAAGCAGATGGTAAAATAAATTACATTCTTGGGAATTTTCTTAGATTTCTGATTTGTGGAAAGTGTTCTTCCATGTAGAATTAAAATAAATTTAACAGAGGTCCCCATATCCAGCCACTTAAGAGAGAAATGCTGTCCTCAGAGCATCACAAGTGAAATTTGGCTATTCCGAATTTATTCCTTTGGCTAACAGTCTAATCTTTGAAATACTGCTACTAGGAGCTAAAATGTATTATGCTAAGTGAAAGAAGTCTGTCAGAGAAAGACAAATACTATATGATTTCACTCATATGTGGAATTTAAGAAACCAAAGAGATGAACATAGGGGAAGAAAAGGAAAAATAAAATAAGATAAAAAAGACAGGGAGGCAAACCATTAGAGACTTTTAACTCTAGGAAAAAAACTGAGGGGTGCTGGAGGGGAGGTGGTGGGGAGATGGGCTAAGTGGGTGATGAGCATTAAGGAGGCACTTGTGATGAGCACTGGGTGTTATATGTAAGTGGTGAATCACTAAATTCTACTCTTGAAACCAGTATTTACATTATATGTTAACTAACTAGAATTTAAATAAAAACTTGAAATAAAGAAATAAAATAAAATACTCCTAGTAGGAACATCTGAAAATGTTTTAAGTTGTCATTAGTTTTATTTGGGTACCAGAGGAAGAGAAGTCTCTGCAGCTGGTCCAGAAACTGTTGGGCGCCAGTTCTTGCAAGTTCAATGGCCTATTCCACAATGCACATTCAGTATATACTCAGAACAAGTGACCAATATGTTATACCCCTCTTTTGACATAGCCAGAACATTGTCCCAGAAACAATGTTGATAGTAGAAGTGGCGCCCCTCACTATTACACCTAATAAATCACTCACAAAATATTTCTAATCTCCACAACTTTGGTCTCTACTCGTACAGAGGTCTTACTTCCTATGAGAGCAGAGTTTCCGCTAGGGGATACAGCAACGATTCCATTTTCTTTGAGGCTGAGATTGTCCTCTGGCTACATTGAACTTCTCAAACCCCTTCATCAAGAGTCACATAAGGTATTTATTGTATTGGCCTGGGTGACTGATTCTGATTATCAACAGGAGATAGAATTGCTGGTATGCATTGGAATTAAGAAGGAATGTGTATGAAAGCCAGTAGATTTTGCAGGCTGTCAATGAATACTTTCATGTGCAGAAATGAATTCATGGAGAATTACAGCATTTTAGTACCAGTGGGTTCATAAATGGCTCAGACACGTCAGGAATGAAGGTTTGGGTCACATCCCCATGAACAGCTGAATAGTGGAAATGTATGCAATGATTGGTGAAGAGATGATAGATCCCCCCAAACGGCTTTGTGACTGGTTGCAGAATAAAAGAATGGAATATCTACCAGTTCTGTCTCTCTTACTTTGTTATGGGCATATTTACACACACACACACACACACGCACACTGATTTGTGTTCTTTCCTCTTCCTCTATTATTTTAGGGTCATCAAATGGTGGCTATATGGTTTTACCAGAGGTTTCTTGGCCTTCTCCCTGCAAATTGCCTATTCTGAAGTTCATGCAGCTAAGATTATCAGCAGCAATTCCCTGTGATTCTTATACTTTCTGATTTCCTGAACACTAGAAGCTATTCCCCCTGTTCCGATCATTACTCTTCCAGCTCTTCTCTGCTTTTATAAACTTTTAATTTCCTGTATTAATCCTTCTTGTCTAAATGATACAGTTTCTGTTTTTCTGTTAGAACCCTCCTGAGACTGTGGCAATTGCTATATTTTCTCCTAAGAAATACTTGATTACTGTTCTGAGAGAAGTGAAAGCTTTTCTTCTCAACATTTTTCAGATCCCTAAAATCTCAACTTGTTCCCATCTTTTGGATAAAATCATAGATTTGGATACAGACATACCTTGTTTTATTTTGTTTTGCTTTATTGTGATTTGTAGATACTGCATTTTTTACGAATTGAAGGATTGTGACAACCTGCATGGGGCAAGTCTGTGAGTGCCATTTTTCCAACAGCATTTGCTCACCTTGTGTCTCTATGTCACATTTGGTAATTCTCACAATATTTAAAACTTTTCCATTGTTATTATATTTGCTATGGTCATCTGTGATCAATGTTTTATGTTTTATAAACTTTGATGTTGCAGTTGTAATAGTTTTTGGGGTGCCAAGACTACACCCATATAAGGTGATGAACTTAATCGCTGTTATGTGCTCTGACTCCACCGACTGGCTATTTCCCTGTCTCTCTCCCTCTCTTCAGTCCTCTTTGTTCCCTAAGACAGAACGATATTGAAATTAGGCCAAATAATAACCTTACAATGGTCTCTAAGTGTTCAAGGGAAAGGAAGAGCCATACTTCTCTCGCTCTAAATAAAATACTAGGAATGGTTAAGTTTAGTGAGGAAGTTATGTCAAAAGCCAAAATAGGCTGAAAGGTAAGCCTCTTGCACCAAACAGCTAGCCAAATTGCGAATGCAAAGGGAAAGTTCTTGAAGGAAATTTAAAGTGCTACCCTTTGGCCACCTGGGTGGTTCAGTTGGTTATGTGTCTGCCTTCAGCTCAGGTCAGGATCTCAGGGTCCTGGGATCTAGCCCCACGTCATCAGGCTCCGTGCTCATCGGGGAGTCTGCTTGTCCCTCTCCCTCTCCCTCTGTACTTCCCCCTGTTTGTGCTCCCTCTGTCTCTCCCTCAAATAAATAAAATCTTTAAGATAAATAAATTAATTAATTTAATTAAATAAATAAATAATAAAGTGCTACTCCAGAGAACACACAAATGATAAGAAAGTGAAACAGCCTTTTTGCTAATATGGAGAAAGTTTTAGTGGTCTGCATTGAAGATCAAACCAGCCATAATATTATCCTTAAACCAAAACCAAATGGAAAACAAGACCTTAACTCTCTTTGATTCTATGAAGGCTGAGTAAGGTGAAGAAGTTGTAGAAAAAGGGTTGAAGCTAGCAAAGGTTGGTTCATGAGGTTTAAGGAAAGAAGTCATCTCCATAACATAAAAGTGCAAGGTACCTAGCAAGTTATCCAGAATATCTAACTGAGATAATTAATGGAAATGATCATACTAAACAACAGATTTTCAATGTAGACAAAACAGCCTTATATGGGAAGAGGATGCCATCTAGGACTTTAATATCTAGAGAGAAGTCAATGCGTGGCTTCAGAGTTTCAAAGGACAGGCTGACTTTCTCATGAGGAGTTAAGGCAGCTGATGATTTTAAATTGAAGCCAATGCTCATTTACTGGTCCAAACATCCTGAGGCCCTTCAGAATTATGCTAAACCTACTTTGTGCTCTGTAAATGGAACAACAGAGCCTGGATGACAGCACATCTGTTTATGACATAATTTACTGTATATTTTAAGCCCACTGTTAAGACCTACTGCCCAGGAAGAAAAAGAAGGAGAAGGAGAAGGAGGAGGAGGAGGAGGAGGAGGAGGAGGAGGAGGAGGAGGAGGAGGAGAAGAGAAGGAGAAGGAGAAGGAGAAGGAGAAGGAGAAGGAGAAGAGAAGGAGAAGGAGAAGGAGAAGGAGAAGGAGAAGGAGAAGGAGAAGGAGAAGAAAAAGATTCTTTTCAACATACTACTGCTCATTGACAGTGCACCTGGTCACCCAACAGCTCTGATAGACACGTACAATGAGATTAATGTTGTTGTCATGCCTTCTAACACAACATACTTCTGCAGTCCCTGGATCAAGGAGTAGTTTTGACTTTCAAGTTTATTATTTAGGAAGTACATTTTGTAAGGCCATAGGTACCATAGATAGTGATTCCTCTGATAGATCTGGGCAAAACAAATTGAAAACCTTCTGGAATGGATTCACCATTCTAGATGCCATTAAGAACATTTGTGATTCATGGGAAGATGTCAAAATATCAACATTTAAAAGGAGTTTGGAAGAAGTTAATTCCAAGCCTCATGGATGACTTTGAAGGTTTGAAGACTTCCATGGAGGACGTAATGACAGATGTGGTGGAAAGAGCAAGAGAACTAGAGTTAGAAGGAGAGCCCGAAGATATGACTCAATTGCTGCAATTTCATGACAAAACTTTAATGAATGAAGAGTTGCTTCTTATGGATGAGCAAAGAACGTGGTTTCTTGAGGTGGAATCTACTGCTGAAGATGTTGTGAAGATTGTTGAAATGGCAACAAAAGCAATATGTATATTACATAAACATAGTTGATAAAGCAGCTGTAGATTTTGAGAGGAGTGACTCCAATTTTTAAAGAAGGTCTACTGTGATTAAAATGCTGTGACTGTATTTCATGCTACAGAGAAATCTTTTGTGAAAGGGAGAGTCAGTCAATGTAGCAAACTTCATTGTTGTCTCACTTTTTTTAAGATTTTATTTATTTATATGAGAGGGAGAGAGAGAGCACAAGTGGGGGGGTGAGGGGTAGAGGGAGAAGTAGACTCCCCGCTGAGCAGAGAGCTGATGCAGGGCATGACCTGAGCTGGAAGGCAGACATTTAACCGACTAAGCCAACAGGCACCCCTCATTTTTGTCTTACTTTAAGAAATTACCACAACCACCTCAACCTTCAGAAGTCATCACCCTGGATCAGTCAGCAGCCATAAAAATCTGGGCAAGACCTTCCACCAGCAAAAAGATTAAAACTCACTAAAAATTTGGATGATGGTTAGCACTTTCTAACAATAAAAATTTTTAATTAAGGTATGTACATTGTTTTTATGGATATATCGATATTGCACACTTAATAGACTATGGTAAAGTGTAAACATAACTTTTATATTCAGTGGGAAATGAAAAACTTCATTTGACTTGCTTTATTGTGGTATTTGCTTTGTTGCAGTGATGTTGAACCAAGCCCGCAATATCTCCAAGGTATGCCTATATTTTGAAAGGAGATCTAAAGTGCCTTTTATCTCCATTAATATAATAGCTCTCACCATGAGAGTGGGAGGCTAGAGTTGATTATGTCTTGACTTATAGCTCTGTTCAGTACTTTCTTCTTTTTGAATCAGGTCTCTCAGCCACTCTGTACCGTGTCTATCCTGGGTGAACAAAGAATCCTCAGTGCTCATATAATCTGTCAAATACCAATATGTATACTTTCCATTGCTCTGGCCTACTTTCCAACAGCTTTCTGTCAAGTGTGCTGTCCTTCCTGCATGTGCACCATGCATTATTCATCAAACTTCTCTCCTATTCAGCCGTTTGCTAGCCAAACAGGCCCATTCTTCATCCCAAAACTCCTTTAATATTTCAAGATAAATTTGGCAATTTATATTCACTTCTTTTCTTCATAAAGACCACAAAAACATAAGCAATTCAGTCATTTAAAAACTCGATGATCATAAGCACAGAGGAAGTTGGGATAGGGAATGGAAGTCTGAGGCTCAGTATCCTGCAAACTTTGGTGTAGAGCCTCTTTGCTGGCCCTACGTAAAGTGGACAAAGTGTAGAGTTCATACAGGTGTTTCCTATAATAACTCCTAACTGCAATTTAACAACTCCACTCACAATCTATATAGATCTCCTCGAATAGTCCCTTGATGTTCTTTCTACCAACAGGTCATTTATAGAAGCATTTAAAACATGTTGAACATTCAGAAAGATTTCCTGGTGTATAGAAGCTCCTGAGCTGTTTCTGCTCACCACTTTTTCCACATGTTAACAATGAGGCCTTTTCTTCCCAATTTAATTCAGTTTAATTTAACAGCATTTCCCAAGTATCAACTATGGCCTGGCATATAATTATGTTCATCCTTCCCAGGAAATGAAGAGGAAAAATATTCCTCCTATAAAAATCTCTTATTTTACTTAGTCATTCTTTGTAGAAATAAATTATTTTAACTATAAAAGTATGTACCACACAAATAAAATTTAAAATAAAAATTAAACTGAATATCCATATCCCCTGTTCATCCCTAATCCTTTGCCTAAAACTAAAAGGTTTTATCATTTAACTTTTTTATTTTTCATAGCATTTATCACCATAACCCTACTCCTACAGTTTTACTTTCACTTATTATTTATGTATCAAGATTAGGCATTATCTTTTGATACCAGCAAAGCAAATTATGGAATTAGTATTCTTACATTATTCTTATCTATTGTAGCCACTCCATTTTTCAGCTGAGATAAGTGTATTGCTATTTTTAGTTATTTTTAATTATTATACACAGTACTTAAATATTCATTTTTAACCATATTTTTATCAAGGAATAAATACTGAAGGGCATAGTTACAGAAGAAATAATCTCTCCTTCTTACCCTATGGGGAATATTTTTAAACCACTTTCCTTTGCAGTCCTTTTAGGGTGGTTACCTCAACAAGTCTAGATAATAAATATATACCTCTCTCCCACCCTCTCCCCCTCCTTCCCTTTCTTCCTCCCTCTCTCTCTCTCCATATATATATATACACATACACACATATTTTTAGGCAATATATATTGACTCTGAAAAAAAAAACTAGAATCTCATTCACTTACATTATCCTCTTTCTTTACTGTCTCCTCATAGTGCTTTTATTCTTTACCTCTTCTGTTGTTAGCTTTATAACTTAGGAACGCATATTTAAGACTTCACGTTAAGGTTCCAACAAATTGTGATAGTATTTACTGAATTCCCCATATGATTTTGCAGTATGATGATATCATTTCCCCAACCCTTTCTTCCACCTGTTATTCTTGGGGCACATCCAGTTTTCCTGTCAGTCACAACTCTAACTTTTCATCGCCAAGCTACTGAGTAATCAATTGGAAATATTAGTGGGAGTTAGGAGAAATGTTTGAGGTAAAGATAGACATCTGGGGGCTATTCTGCATAAGATTAATGAAATTGCCAAGGGAGTAAAAATGGAAATCTAAAAAAGGATCAAAGGGCTGAGGCTGGGCATTCTGATGTTAAGGTCAGAAAGGAGACTTAGGGGAGGTAGGACAAAAATCAAAAGAAGCATGGCAGGGCAATAAGAAAAGGACTAAGAATATATCATTGAATTTTATTAAATGAAAGACACTGGTGTTTATAATAGTGATTTCCATGGAGTTTGTGGGGAGAGGCTATTTAGAGCAGTTTTAAGAGAAAATAGGAGGTGAGGAATCGGACACATGGATTGTTGACCATTCATTTCAGCAGATTTGCTGTATAATCGGGTTGAGAAATGGAGAAGTGACTGGTGAGGGAAACAAAATCAAGGAAAGTATCATTTTAAAGATTAGAGAAAATCATTTCTGAACCATGATGAATATGAACATAAAGAGTGAAAAAATTATGATGTAGAAAAGAGAAAGAGAATAGCTGGAAGGATGTCCCTAATTTATAGAGAACATAGAGGATCTAGTGCTCAAATGGAAAGAGTGTCTTTAGATAGAAGCTAGTAGGTTGGTAAATAAATGATGGGGGACCATGCAAATGCTTTTATGATTAATTTGGATTTCTCAATAAAGTAGGAAATGAGGCTACCAACTTGTGACTTTGTAAGGCAGGTGAGAGGAGATAGAAAATCGTCATCTAGGAGAATATAGATCCACCTCATTACTGCCCATAGATTACAAGTGCTAATGATTTGAAACAGGATTTCCTTTTGACTGAAAAAAATAAAGAAAAAAATAAAAAACTAATCAGTTTGGAAGAATGTACTATTTTAGATAGATATTTTACAATTTAAAAATAAAAGCCATAAGGATATTTGCAAACAAAAAAAATTGAAATTACTTATGAACATCTTAACACCCCATATACAGATTGTCAGTAATTTTTTATTTAAAGTCCTAGATTTTTTAAAAAAGAATGGGGAGACAAGTTATAGGCATAAATCCATGTATACATTCAGAAAAAACATTTTTAGTGAACATCAGATTAATTTTTTTTCTTTTTATAAAGCTACTACTTGTATTGGCCTTCTATCAACAGAATATATTTTTGTGACTTATTTTTTCAGTAGAAGAAATTTAATCATTTTGCATATTATGATCTGAATCCTACCATTGGCCCTATCCCCTACTACTCTACCCCTGGATCATTCTGGTCCAGCCACTCTGGCCTTTTTGCTATTCCCTGAATATATGCCAGCACCTCCATGGCTTAAGGATTTGTACTTACTCTTCTCTCAACCTCCATACATACTTATGTATCATATACTCTCATTTTTAAAAATTTTATTATCATAAATAAAGCACCTATGCTCTTTTGTTTTCTGCATTATTTTACTTCACAGAATTTTATCGCCATCAAAAAATGATGTGATTCATTAATTTATTTGTATATTAACTTTCCCCAACCATATGCATACATAAAGGCAGGGATTGAAATCTTTCTGATTCATCGCTGTATTCCCAGCACCAAGAATAATATCTTACCCAGACATCATATTTAGTAAAATTGTAGAATTGAAAACAGTTAAAAACTTAGGTACTATAAGATAATTATCTTTCTTTTTATCATGATTCCTGATAAACTTATTCAACGACTACTACTTCTTTTTTTAACATCATGTGAGGCTGTTCTTGTGCCATATTGGTCTCTTGGATTGTGTTTTGTTTTTGGAACAGGACTGTCCTCTCTGCCTATGCCCACATGCTTCTTAGTATCTTCTTCACCAATTGTATTGTCAGGAGGTTTGTTTTATTAACCATACTTGCAAGTTGCTTATGAATAATCACATGTGTTTTCATTCCTTCCTGTTTCCGATGCACAGTAGCTTACTGCCTGACCCTCTGCCCTGAGTGCTCAATCTCTGTGTAGCATTCTGTGCTACTTCTTGGCTGTGACAAGCAGAGGAAGATGTTAGTCTTCTTTTGATAGGAAGAAAATTCCTGTTAGGGTCTAGTTTTTAATCCATCCCCATGTTTGAATCAAAGAGAGCATGAAACTTCATGTGTAAATCCACTCATGTCTACCCCACCTCAATTGCAGCAACTGAGTCATATCATCACCCTCTATCATTGGTGATACAGAATACTAATATGTTGAATAAAATTAGTATTAGTGTGTTCCTTTTGTCCCAAGAACTAATTCTAACTTTTAATGTGTTTTGTTATTTCTTGTTATTGTTACTTTTACCATCTCTTCCAAAAATCTTTGAGACCCTTATTATTTAAGGGGAAAAAAAATGAGAGGAGGGTGAAGGCCTCCAGTGCAGAGTTGGGGTTGAAGCTAATTGTTTTCTCTCTCCCTCTTTTTATTTGCAATAAATTCCTGAAACATCAACATCAGAGAAGTTGTGTATTTTATACCCCTCTTCTGTAACCATCATTATATTTATTTTGCTGTTTAGCTTAGATGGCATGGTAATATAACTGTTATTTATTCATCTTACAAAGATTGAGAGTGGAAATAGGTACTCCCTTTCACTTCATAACTTCCAACATATATTTAATTCTGTTCTGGTTACTCTTTATTGAAGCAAATTTCTGTTGTTTTTCATCTGCAAATCGGGGGGGGAAGTACAATTTTTATTTAAAATATAGTAAAACATTTTAAAATTTTGGTAAAAACTGCTTGATAAATAAAAATCATGATTGGTCAGAAGCCCATCCAGAATATACATTTTGGTTTCAATATCAATCCCAGTATACTTCATTAATAATATCTTTTATACTATTCAGTTAATTTATGATTTTATTAAAGACTAATCTTATAATTAAAAGTTTTTTCAAAGCAAACTACCAACTATTTAAGAGGGAGTTTTTCTTTCTTTTGTCTTTTAGTAAAAAAAAAAAAAAAATGGGAAGTTGCCCCAGTTCTGCCATTAATTTGGGTGTCATACATTAGGAATTATGTTCAAAGAAGGTTGGGAACTTGTCTTGTTAACATACAACAGTGTCTGATCCATAATAGCTAGTCAATAAATACTCATTGAATGAATGATTTTCTGTCAAACTCAATACTCTGGGTTTTAATTTCTTTTTTTTTAAAGAAAAAGAAGAGTGGAATTGGGATATCCAGGATTAACATTCAAAATTTTGTCTGATAAAATCATAAAAATAGTCTAAGAATCTGTTCTTGGGCCTAATAACTGAGAAATAAAATTTTAGATTCTGCTTATCTATATATAAGTATAGGTAATTAATTTAATATCAATGAAAATGAACTTATCTCTGTATTTGGTTTTTATTCATCTTTTCAGTTGAAAGTTATAAACATACTTGCAAAATAGTTGTGTATATTTAGTAGATCTAAATTAAAATATTATCTGACTACAAACTATAAACACCAAAGCCTTTTTTTTTTTTTTAAGATTTTATTTATTTGACAGGAGAGAGAGTACAAGCAGGGTTAGCGGCAGGCAGAGGTAGAGGGAGAAGCAGGTCCCCCACTCAGCAGGGAGCCTGATGTGGGGCTCAATCCCAGGATCCTGGGATCACAACCTGAGCCCAACGCAGGCACTTAACCTACTGAGCCACCCAGGCACCCCCCCACCAAAGCCTTTTTATTTGTAAATCTCTTTTCTTTTTTTTTTCTTTCTTTCTTTTTTTCTTTCTTTCTTTCTTTCTTTCTTTCTTTCTTTCTTTCTTTCTTTCTTTCTTTCTTTCTTTCTTTCTTTCTTTCTTTCTTTCTTTCTTTCTTTCTTTCTTTCTTTCTTTCTTTCTTTCTTTCTTTCTTTCTTTCTTTCTTTTCTTTCTTTCTTTCTTTCTTTCTTTCATGTTCTAAAATATAGGTCGATCTGGGAGAATAGGATTTTTCCAAGGGAAAAATCCAGAAGCCTGAAAATTATGTTGCTCTTCATTCTCCATCATTATGACCTAATGATGTTATATTTGATGAAAATATCACTGCTGATATCTATTTGTTTCTCCTGATTTACAAAAAGCACATTAAGATTCCTCAGGCTAGAAATTTTATTCTTCGAACTGTTCACAGTGCTGCTGGCCACACATTGAATTTAGGTTGCAAGGGAATATTCAATCCTTCACTTAATAGCACTCAGCCTATTAAATATTTAACTATTTTCTTTAAAATGATAAACAGTTGGAAGTATTTTCCTCCTAAAGGGATAACATTCTTTTTCTATTCTCCTATGAAGCTAATTTGTTTTATTTTAATTGCAATACTTACTATTAACAAAGAAGATTGAACATGTTTTGTTGCTCAATTCCTATTTATTTATAAAATGTTACTGCAGTGGAACAGAAAATTGAGTGGCGATATATAATACACTCATTAAGAGGCAGTGCAGGAGGGGAAGAATGAAGGGGGGGAAATTGGAGGGGGAGACGAACCATGAGAGACTATGGACTCTGAGAAACAAACTGAGGGTTCTAGAGGGGAGGGGAGTGGGGGGATGGGTTAGCCTGGTGATGGGTATTAAAGAGGGCACGTACTGCATGGAGCACTGGGTGTTATGCACAAACAATGAATCATGAACACTACATAGAAAACTAATGACGTAGTGTATGGTGATTAACATAACAATAAAAATTTTAAAAAAGAGGCATTGCAGTCAAAGACAGTAGTGGTGCTTAAGAGCATGGACTAATAGTCAAGCAGCTCATATTTTAATTCTTTTTTTTTCTAATTCTTGATTCAATTCTACTAGCTGTATGATCTTGGGAACAATCAGTGTAAACCTCAACTTTTTCACCTTTAAAACTGGGTAAATATAGGATCTATTTCACAGGGTTGCCATTAAATAAAATGAGCAAATACCTATAAAATGCATAGCATAATTCTTGGGGAAAATGAGTACATAAGTACTATCATTTCTCTTATTGTTACTATATATTATTAATTGATATGTGTATAATCAATAATGTTGCTATTCTTGAAGAGCACTTTTAGTTGCACTACATCAAAGAATGTTAAAAGAGCCGTGCAGAAATCACTTGTGGATTTTTTCTTTTACTATAGACTTCACTGATAATTTGGAAATGGAGTCTGTGTTGCTAAAGCAAGAATTTTAGAGGGTAGGAGAAAATTGATTAAAATTTTAGGCAACTGACTTAGAAGAAAATTTAAAGAAATACATATGCATACAAATTATAAAAACTTGAAAAGAAGGTATTGTGACAATGACTTGTTTATTCTACTTACCATCAGTCAGGTTATTAACGATGTAACTATTCTCCGGCTCCTGATGCAGATTAAACAATCATATCCTTATGTCATATGATAAAACAATTACTGGTATAGGCAGGGAAGTTGCTATTTTGTGTTTAAAAAAAATTATCCCTTCAGGGGCGCGTGGGTGGCTCAGTCGTTAGGCGTCTGCCTTGGGCTCGGGTCATGATCCCAGGGTCCTGGTATTGAGCCCCACATGGGGCTCCTTGCTCAGCGGGGAGCCTCCTTTTCCCTCTCCCACTCCCCCAGCTGTGTTCTCTCTCTCTCTCTCTCTCACTGTCTCTTTCTCTGTCAAATAAATAAATAAAATATTTTTTTAAAAATCACCCCTTCAGATAGATTAGACATTAGATCCTAAAATTAGATCTATATGACTCTTTCTGGAATTTTTGAACTGAACAGAGTGATTCATTGGATAGTTAAATGAGTCATGGTATAATGGTATAATGTCAACTGACTCCCAATATTTATTTTGTTTATTCAAAGATTAAGCTTTGAGAAACCTTTGAACTATCCCTTTCTCTCATAATAATCAGTAACTATTTTTCTTCTTTTGTAATGTTTCACATTTTTTGCCATTTTTCTTACATTTCCATAGCAACTACTCAAGTGGTTTTTTGGTTTTCTCTAATGGAGCTCTACTCTCTGTACTGTACAAAAATATGTGGGGATCCTGGACATGCTAATGTAATGGCACTCGCTCAAATAGATAGTTTTAAAATGTTTATCAACATATATTAAGTATGCAAAACAGCTAACTTTTATTTACCCAGTATAAATTTTACATCACAAACTTGTGTGCAGGAAATGTTATATTACTTGTCAAAAAATTAAATTGCATCTTCTTCACCATCTCCACCTGCTGAATGGCTAGGAAATTCTATTTGTCATTATCAGGCATCCTACCTCTCCATTGTCCCATTCTTCTCAGGGTTGTGTGAAGGTACTGGAAAGCTTTCTTAGTAAAGAATAGTTTTTGGAGGGCACATGTTTTGGTCGCCATGAATATATTTGTTATATATAAGCCAACTGGGCACCTGCAGCAGAATTATGGTTTTAATGTCATTCTTCGAACAGAAACAATTTCACTGAGGCAGAATCATTTTGAGCTCAGGGTAAGCATCCTATTTCCTCTGAAGTCTAGTTATCTCCACGTGGTCCTGAAGACATCTTTGACTCTTTCTCTATCCTCCAGGACCAATTGCCTTTTTTAGTCTTAAAAACTAATATATTGCACTATTTTCCAGTTCCCCCTTACAGCAGAACTCCTCATAAATTTTTTTTACATGTATTTGATGTTTCCACATCCTCTTCTCCTATACTATTTAGACTTTCTCTCTCAGTACTTCATTGAATCTGCTTCCTTCAAAGTCATCATTGATCATCACATAATCAAATCCAACTGCAATTTGTCAGTCCTTATCTTACTTTGCCTCTCAGCAGCATTTGACACATTGATCATTCCTTCTTGAAAAACTTTTTTTTTTAATTTGGCTTTGAAAAATAAATAAATAAATAAATAAATAAATAAATAAATAAATAAATAAATAAATAAATTTGGCTTTGAAATTGTTAAATTGCATTTTTTTTCTAGAAACTACCCTATCTTTCTTGCAAGCTTACTGGTACTCCTGTTCAGTTTTTCTTTACTGAATCCTCTTCTTTTCAACTTTTAAATGATCTTCCCTTTTCCTGTACTATATATCTAGTGCTATTAAATACTATGCATTGGTTGTTACCCCAATATTTATCCCCTGCTCTAATCTTTTCCCTAAACTCCAGGTTCACATATCCACTCTACTGAGCATCTCTACTTTAATGTTATATAATTAATGGTATTTAATCTGTCTCATTATGATCTAAACTGAACTATCATTATTCCATTCAAAACTTGTTTCACTCCACCTGTTGCTCAGAAATTTCTAGAAATGATCACTGACGCCTCTTTTTCTTACACTCCATGTGTAATCCATCAGGAAAAATTGATGATGCCGGAGAGAGGGTTCACATCCCTGGAGTGGTGTTCTTAAGTAAATGACAGGGAACATCATCCCATATGCAGGTTGAGTGATAGGCCTCAGACAGAAGCAGCAGCAATTCATCCAAAAGGAAGAAAAGGAGCATAACTATGGCAGACACAAGTAGGCTGACGAATTTGGTGCTAGGCAGACATGGAAATTAGTCTCTGGCTGTGGCGTAGCAAGGGCAGAATAGTGGGAGTGATGGAGGCATGGACAACACTTAAAAAAATAATAAAAAACTTAAAAACAACAATAAATCCAACTAACCTTCCCCCACTACTACCACCAAGTGCTGGCAGTTCTAAAAAAAATGTCAGTGAAAAAAAATTTTTTCTTAGAAAAAAAATTTATCTTTGTTCTAACTTTTGAATCAGAGGTCACGACCTTCTTTGTAAAGAGCCAGATAGTTAAGTATTTTAGGCTTCACAAGCCATAGACAACACATTAATGAATGAGCATGGCTATGCCTTAGTAAAACTTTATTTGTAAAATCAGATGGCAAGAGACATATTTTGAAAGAAGTTTCTATGGTTGATGTCAAAGAGGTTTCTGCCTGTGTTTTCCTCTGGGATTTTTGTGGTTTCAGGTCTCATATTTACATTTTTAATCATTTTGAATTTATTTTTGTAAGATGGTGTAAGAAAATGTACGATGTAAGTGTAAGATGGTGTAAGAAAGTGGTCCATTTTCATTCTTTTGCATTGCTATCCAGTTTCCCCAACACCAAAAGAGACTGTCTTTTGCCCATTGGACATTCTTTCCTGCTTTGTCAAAGATTAACTGAGCATATAGTTGTGGGTTCATTTATGTGTTTTCTATTGTGTTCCATTGATCTATATGTCTGTTTTTGTGCCAGTCCCATACTGTTTTGATCACTATAATTTGTAATATAACTTGAAGTCTGGAATTGTGATGCCCCCAGCTTTGTTTTTCTTTTTCAAGGTTGCTTTGGCTATTCAGGGTCTTTTGTGGTTTCATACAAATTTTAAGATTGTTTGTTCTAGCTCTGCCAGAAGAAGAATTGAATAGACATTTTTCCAAAGAAGACACACAGATGGCCAACAGACACAAGAAAAGGTGCTCAACATCACTGATTTTCAGGGAAATACAAGTCAAAACGACAATGAAATATTACCTCACACCTGTCAGAATGGCTAAAATCAACAACCCAAGAAACAACAGGTGTGGTGAAAAAGGAACACTCGTGCACTGTTGGTGGGAATGCAAACTGGTGCAGCCACTGTGGAAAACAGTATGGAGATTCCTCAAAAAGTGAAAAATACAACTACCCTACCATCTAGCAATTGCACTACTAGGTATTTACCCAAAGAATACAAAAATACCAATTCAAAGGGATACATGCACCCTGATGTTTATAGCAGCATTATCTATAATAGCCAAATTATGGAAACAGCCCAAGTTTCCATTGGCTGATGAATGGATAAAGAAGAACACACCATTTTATATATATATATATATAATTATATGGAGTATTAATACGGTGATTACTGTAATAATGCTGGGATGCTGATGAGGCAACCTACATTTCTACAATTTTGACTTGCCAGTGGAAAAAGTCAGCCAAAAGCATCAGGAAATCAAATATCTTAAGGATATATCTAATTGATATAATTTAATTAGCATACAGAATTATAGCTGCAAGGGAATCTGGTAAACACAGTTTTTACCTTCCTGCTTTCTGCTATGCTAAAAAGGTGAATTAGAAGTTTGTGGAAATAGGGGTGCCTGGGTGGCTCAGTCATTAAGTGTCTGCCTTCGGCTCAGGTCATGACCCCAGGGTCCTGGGACAGAGCTCCGAATCGGGCTCCCTGTTTGGCGGGAAGCCTGCTTCCCTCTCCCACTCCCCCTGCTTGTGTTCCCTCTCTCATTGTGTATCTCTCTGTCAAATAAATAAATACAATATTAAAAAAAAAAAAGTTTGTAGAAATAAACACTGAAAGCCAGTTGACCATGTTACCACACACTGATTTATTTTCCCTGGGGAAAGGAAATGATTATTAAAAAAAATAAAATTTAGAGAAAGTCTCCTATAGTTCTTATTTCTTCCTAATTTTCCTTCTGTCATTTTGGAGCTAATCTTGTTCTTAGAAGTCATATTAAGGCAATTTAAACATCTGTTATCAAATAAATGCCCTACATTATCTGGAGGCATTTTATTAATTAATCATTATAAGCATATTTCCTAAGTACTATAAACTTTTTAATGGTATATGAAAATATTTGAAGACTGTAGGGGCACCTGGGTGGCATAGTTGATTAAGCCTCCGACTCTTGATTTCAGTTCAGGTCATGATCTCAGGGTCGTGGGATGGAGCCTGGCATCAGGCTCTGCGCTGGTCCTGGAGCCTGCTTAAGATTCTCTTTCTCTCTCTCTCTCCCTCTGCTTCTCTTCCTACCCTCCCCCACTTTCTCTCTCTCTCAAAATAAGATTAAATTAAATTTAAAAATTAAAAAATAAAACTTGGAATTGAAATCAATAAATATTTATTTGGATACCTGTATGGATACATTTATAACTTCATTAATTATTCAACTCAATATTCAAGAAAACTTTATTATTATGAAAGCAAATGTCAGTTAATTTTTTTTTAATTTCCTGAGCATTCTTGAGTATCCCTGATAATTTCTGGGAAATCATAGCCAACCATGATAAAGTTTACAGTATAAAACACACACACATATGCACAAAATCAATATTATGCAAATCCAACTTCTTTTGGAAAAAAACATACATAAAATATGTTGTTTTGTAATATTGTTGTAACTTTGAATATATGGCATATGGTTGAGACTATTTTTTTCCTTTTAAAGAAACAGACATACTACCAAATTAAATCAATTTACATTTCATCCTTTGTTCCAGGTATGTTTTGCAGCAGCTGATCAATCTTCCCTCAATAACAGCAGTGCTCACTTTCACTCGAGCTATTGGTGCTCCGTCGCCCTACCAGCCCTAATACGCACCATCTTCAGAGTTATATTTCTAAATCAGAGATGTGGCCAGGTCAGTTTCCTGCTTAAACACCTAAAATGGCTTCATAATGTGCCCAGGATAAATCCAAGCTCCTTAGTTGACCCCTGAGCCATTTTCTCTAACCATGTTAGCCTGCATACCTTTCCTGCACCATGCCTTAACCCATTCCTGTCTCTATCTTTGTATTGGTGATACTATCTGTTCTTGGAAAGCTCTTTTTTTTTTTTTTTATTTGGCTGACAACTCTTCACTCTTTAAATCACTCTATTCTGTAGTTTTATCTCATTACATATGACCAAGGTCATCTCTTCACTTTATTTGGTAATTAAAAATAAATAACCAACTAAATAAGTAAGACAGTAATAGAACACATAATTCCTATACTTAGGGCAGTTATTTTTGACCTTTTAATTCTCCATTTGAAATCATGATTTACTGTCATAATTTTTATAAATAATTATAATAATTTAATCAATATAAAAAGACATTTTAAATTTATGAATGCATTTATTGCAAGATAAATACTGTATTTTGGTAACAAAAAATGATCCTCTTATGTTCTTCACTCAAAGAAATGATTTAAAAATGAGAAATAATTTAAATTACTTAGCTTGAATTGTACTATTATGGTATCTATGCATTAATCTGTTACATGTAGAAATGACATGGGAATTAATGTTTTGAGTGTAAGGCATTATTCTTTGTGGATTGATGATATGTATAAACTTCCTTCTGATTTAAAAGTTCTTCAATTCAGTTTAAGCTGTTAATGATATTCCTTCAGCATAGCAGAGACAGAGCTCTCTGTAGTCTGGACAAATTGTTACAATATGTTCAACATGTTGAAATAGCTAAAAGTACATCTGAGACAAAATTTTTTAAATGCCCATTCCTTTCTAGTTCTCCCTCTGAGATGACACTTTTTTAATAAAGATTAGTTTAGTTGGCTGCGTATAATAACATTGCCTAACAGACCATTTCGTAGATTTAAGATTCTCTTCAGGAAAGGATTTTACCTAGCAGTTATATTAGATTTGCTTGCTTGCATATCTATTTATCTTATCTTGTTTAATCATTTGTTTTTAATGAAATATCCTGGCACAAGGGGCAGTCAATTGTTTTAGTTGCCACATTCCAGGAGGTATGCAAAATTGAATCGAGTGTTTGTCACAGTGATTTTATGTGATGCAAGCATTTTGAAGAAAATGCATCTGATAAAGCCTATTTTCCCTTTTAAAGAAACACATTTTTAAAAGTCCAATTTACATTTTAAATGTTAAATGCAGTTTCACCTTACCAAATAGCCTCCACAATTTTATCTTTTCTAAAAATCAAAAAGAAAAGCACATTGATGTATAAAGAAAAGGAGGAGGGAATCGTTCAACATTTTTTCTTTCCTCTTGCTCTACCTATGTATCCTTTCAAATTGTCTTCTCTCAAGTCTTGTAAATTTTCTAAGAATGTAGCATTTTAATATTCTTGTTGTAAGTAGTATATTTAGGGTTTTTTAAACTATAAGTAATTAGCAGTTAAATAATTATAACATAGCTGCACAGTCTTCCAAAATACTGTTGTTGTGAAGTGAGTTATCATTTTTAAAAGAAAGTTATTATCCAATCTAATTTAATTTTTAACCTGAACTTTACATTTACCAACAATAAATTCTCTGCATGGGTAAGCTTATCAATTATAATAGCAATTGCCATTTTGTTTATATGGCATCAGCATTCTGGTCCTTACCATTTATAAAGTCAGTGACACTGATAAGTTCTGTACTCTCTCCAAAATACTCTTTAGTTTCGCCTTCTGTAAATGGAAAGGACAAAGAAGCTGGTTAGAATTATATGAGATAGTCAGTATGGGTGAAAGTATCATATAAACTGTAAGATATTATAAAAATATTGACACTCTAAAAATACACATCATTTTTTTCTTTTGTTTTCTAACACAACTGTATTCATCAATTTCTCCCTTTATTTTTTAAAAGATTTTATTTATTTATTTATTTATTTATTTATTTATTTATTTATTTATTTATTTAAGAGAGAAAAAACACATGAATGGGGTGGGGAGGTGGGCACAGGGAGAGGAGAAAAAGAATCCCAAGCAGACTCCATGCTGAGTGCAGAGCCCAATGTGGGGCTCAATCCCACAACCCTGAGATTATGACATGAGCTAAAATCAAGAGTCAGATGTTAACCGACTGAGCCACCCCGGCGCCCCAATTTCTCACTTTAGTTACTATAGTCATCCTAAAAGCTTGTGCCTCTTAAATTTAAATTCATGGGAATAATTCCAGATTGATTGGTTTATGGTATTGCTACTTTAAAAATAATGATTTCGCTACATTCACTAAATAATATATATCAAACAGATTTGAAATTGTATATGAGAAATGTTACTGAAATTTTACTAAATATTCACTCAAAATTAAAATATATGTCCTAGTATTGCCAAAAGGCTTCTTTGAAGATTTTCTATAAATGTACACAATTACCAAGAAACAGTAATCCCAGTGATTGAGATGTTATTACATTGCATCTTTATTGAAAGCTAGTACTCAATATACAGCTTTATTTAGAAATTAAAATGATTCGTTATACTGATAGGTTCTTTCTATTAATTAGAACTAGTCATTGAGAAATCTTCATTTGAAAATTGTTGTTCCTCGTTATAATGAATTAACGTTCATTATATTTTATTTTCTGTGAGAATTTAAGCTTTAATGACTCTACCGTTTCCTTTATAATATGAAGAAAATGTTTTAAACTATTTTCTACTGCAAGCTTAATTGCTTTTCTTTATGAAGGTTTGTTTTGTCATGATTTTGAATATCATTTTTATTTTAACCACATTTACACATAAGCACACACCCACTCACAAGTACATGCGCATGTGCACTCATGCACACATATGAAAATGTATGAAATATACCTTTATGTCCCCTAGCACCAGCTGCATAATTTACAAGTCTCAGTGCAACATGAAATGTTACAGTTCCTATTCAAAATAATTAAGAATTCCAAGGTGGCAACAAAAAAGCATTAAACCAAAAGTGAAGCTTTCCTGAGAGTGGGGCCCAGTGTGATTGCATAAGTTACACATTTGCTAAGCAGGCCAGGCTGTTCAGATTTTCTATAGAAAAATTGTACAAACTTAATAAGTGGTTTCTTCCTTTTCTTGCTATTACAGCAGTCATGTGTAAAGAGGAAAAATGGTAATAAAATACCAGTTGCTGCTATTAATGTTGCTTTATGATGAGTTATAGGTATAGAATACATATGTATATTTTAATCTTCAAGGCTAGAGCATGGATCATGTTTCTAGTCCATGAACTTGGGTATAGTAAAATCAATCAGCTGTCTTAGTATCCAATTTTTAAATGACTTTTCTTACCTATGAAATCTCTGAAGTGTAGCACAACTAAGTGATAGGCAAGAAAAATACGTATTTCTTAAAGTACCATATTCAAACTGTACTTCCGACACATTGTACAGACTGCATTCTCATGGGAAGAGAAGAGTCTTAGAACTTTCTACCCGGTGGAAGGAGTAAACTCTAATCCAGTGACCTAAGCATTCATTTTCTTAACAGATTTCTTTGGAGTATATCCTGTTTGCATCAAGAATGGCCTGTCAAAAGATTTTTGGACTCTGCTGACAATGGAAAAGGAGGCATTAATATGAAATGTTATGTCTCTGAAGAAGTAGTTTCAATATGAAAGTGTTAATAGCACAGCATTTTATAATTTCAAAAGATTTTTAATAGAAATCTGAGCCCTTCTGAATCAGTTCTACATCAGGTTGATGCTGTGGCAAGTGGGCACGGAGAGGGTAGAGGTGGAAAATTCGGTGGTAACACACTCTGTCTTACACCTGGACCTCTCAGCAACAGGAGTATATGTCTCCTGAAAAGTCTTTCCTTCCCTGTCTCTGAGGAATTTTTCTTTCCTGTTTTTGTCAAGCCTGTTGATGCCATTGTTTTTCATTTCCTCTGGGACTACCCTTCACAAGTTTTCTCTTATTTCACATCTATCTTTAAAGTTTAAAATCGGTCACTGGCTTCTTTCATTTTATTTCTATTCCTTCCTCAACCCACTTCAGCTTGGGGTCAACTTTTAGTACTCTACCTAAATTGCCTACATTACTCAGATAATCTTATTTTTTTCTTGCCTTTTTTTTTTTTTTTTTGGTATTGTGAACAGATAACATGAGATCTACTTTCAACAAAAATTTAAGTGAACAGTGAACTATCATTGCACAATGTTGTACAGCAGATCTCTAGAACTTATTCATCTTGCATAACTGAAACTTTCAGTCTGTTGGACATCAATTCCCCATTTTCCCCTCCCGGCAGCCCTGGCAACCACCATTCTATTTTCTGTCTCTATGAGCTTCACTCTTTCAGATTCTGCATGTAAGTGGATTCATGCAGTATTTGTCCTTCTGTGGCTGGCTTATTTCACTTAGCAAAATGTTCTCAAAGTTCATCCAGGATGTTGCATATGGCAGGATTTCCTTCATATGGCTAGATAATATTCCATTGTATGTGTATATACCACATTTTCTTTATCCATTCATCCATCAGTAGACATTAGGGTTGCTTTCACATATTAGCTATTGTGAGTAATACTGCAACAAATGTGAGAATGCATATGTCTCTTCAAGGTCCTGATTATGATTTTTTAAGATAAATACCCAAAAGTTGGATTGCTGGATTATATGGTAATTTGTTTTTAATGTTTCAAAGAACCTGCATCCTGTTTCCCACAGTAGCTGCACCATTTTACATTCCCACAGCTAATGTATATGAATTTCTCCACATCCTTACCAACACTTGCATTTTATTTATTTATCTATTTTTGGATAGTAACCATTCTAACAGATATGAGTTGATAGTTCATTGTGGTTTGATTTGCATTTCTCTAATGACCAGTGATATTGTGCATCTTTGCATATACCTGGTTGGCCATTTGTAAGTCATTCTTGAAAAAAAAAAGTCTATTCAATGTCCTTTGCCCATTTTTTTTTATCCAAATGATTTGGGTTTAGCTATTGAGTTAGAGAAGTTCCTTATATATTTTGGATATTAACCCCTTAACAGATATATTATTTGACAAATATTTCTGACATTCCATAAATTAGCTATTCACTCTGTTGATTGCTTCCTTTTCAGAACTGAAACTTTTTTTAGATTGATGTTGTCCTACTTGTCTATTTTTGCTTTTTTTGCTTTTTAAAATAGTATGGTACTAGCATAAACACAGACATATAGACCAACAGAACATAAGAGAAAGCCCAGAAATAAACCCACATTTATGTAATCAACTGATGTTCAGCAAGTGTCCCAATGGGGAAAGGACAGTGTCTTCAATAAATGTGTTGGGAAAACTGGATATCCACATGCAACAGAATGAAAATGGATCTTTATCTGGCATCATACACACAAATCAACTGAAAATGGATTAAATACTTAAATAAAGACATAAAACTACAATGTTCCATAAGGAAAACCTAGAAGAAAATTTCATTACTTTGGTCTTGTAATGATTTCTTGGTATGACACCAACTTTTTTTTAATTTAAAATCCATTAATTAACATATAGTGTATCATTAGTTTCAGAGGTAGAGTTCAGTGATTCATCAGTTGTATATAATACCAAGTGCTCATTACATCACATGCACTCCTTAATGCCCATCACCCTGTTACTCACCCCCCCCATTCCCCTCCCCTCCAGCAACCCTCAGTTTATTTCCTATGGTTAAGAGTCTCATATGGTTTGTCTCCTGCTCTCATTACATCTTCTTTTATTTTTCCCTCCCTTCCTCTATGCTCCCCTGTTTTGTTTCTTAAATTCCACATATGAGTGAAATCATATGATAATTTGTCTTTCTCTGATTGACTTATTTCACTTAGCATAATACCCTCTAGTTCCATCTACATCGTTGCAAATGGCAAGATTGAATTTTTTTTTTGATGAATGAATCATATTCCATTGTATATATATATACCACACCTTCTTTATCCATTCATCTGTAGATGGATATCTAGGCTCTTTCCGTAGTTTGACTATTGTGGACATTGCTGCTATAAACATTGGGGTACATGTGCCCCTTTGGATCACTACATTTGTATCTTTGGGGTAAATACCCAGTAGTGCAATTGCTGGGTCATACGGTAGCTCTATTTTCAACTTTTTGAGGAACCTCCATACTGTTTTCCAGAGTGGCTGCACCAGTTTGCATTCCCACCAACAGTGTAGGAAGGTTCCCCTTTCTCTGAATCCTCACTAACATTTGTTGCTTCCTGACTTGTTAATTTTAGCCGTTCTGACTGGTGTGAGGTGGTATTTCATTGTGGTTTTGATTTGTATTTCCCTGATGATGAGTGATGTTGAGCATTTTTTCATGGGATATGACACCAACTTTTTTTTTTTTTTTTTAAGTTTTTAGCTAACTTGAGGCCCCTGTGGAGTTTGAAACATTGATAATTCCCTACTAGTAACATATTCTTCCTTTGGTTTCTGAGACATGATTTTCAGTCTTCATATATACTCACTTCACCCCTTTTGCTAGCTCCTCATCTTCCTTCGGACTTCTAAAATATATTCTCTACAGTTCTGTCTTTTTATTCTTGACTTATTGCTGGGAAATTCATTTATTATAATGACTTTAACTCATCATAAGTCTATATTGTAAAAAAATGAAAGATGAAACTCTTTTTCTCAAACTATCCCAGATATATTTATCCAACCTCATGCCTGTTATTCTCCCCACCATGCTTCTTGTGGCCAAACATACAAAAGTATTCAACATCCTTAAACCTATTCTTCTGTTCAGTTAAATTTAACAAACAGATTTGAATAGCCACTGTGTGTGTGATAAGTAGCATGCACCCTGCTCTGCAGGGACATTTAGTCCAGGCCTTTTGTACATGCTGTTCACTGCCTACGTGTTCTTCCATGATCTTTTCTTCCTGGTTAACTCCCACTTTCCCATCCAGTTCAAACATCACCTGCTTTATGAATCTCAAGCAGACTTACTTAGGGAACGTATGTGAACCATTCTTTCTTTGGGCTTAAATAACAAAATTCATATCTTCAATATGCCACTTTTTGTATGCTTTTTTGGTTGTTTATATATGTATAATCTTCACTAGGCTCCTTAAGGAAACTATGTTTCACTTATCTTTGAATCTTCAAAGGCTCAGCTATAAAAGAATAAGGAGGGTCTATAAGAACAGATCAGAAATGATTTTCAGAGCATGCTGTTTAAGTGAAAACAGCAAAGTAGAAAAGATTAAAGCCTTATATCCTAAATAAGAAATATTTTTTCATCATCATTAGCTCATGAAAACACGGTTAAGAGTTAGTAAGGAGGGACACCTGGGTGGCTCAGTAGGTTAAGCATCTGCCTTCGGCTCAGGTCATGATCTTGGGGTCCTGGGATAAAACCCCACATTGGGCTCCTGATCGGCGGGGAGTCTGCTTCTCCTTCTTCCTCTGCCCCTCCCACTGCTCATGCTCTCTCTCTCTCTCAAATAAATAGATAAATAAAATATTTTAAAAAGTGGAAACAGGAAGGGATGAGACAGGCTTGACAGTGCATATTGAAAGAAATAGAGACATATAAAAAGTATCTTAATTTTTGTATCATAATTCTATACCACAAGCAAGCAAGGCCAAAAGTTCCAAGACTTGAATTGTTCCAAGACTGGAATTTAAATCCTAATATTTGTGTACAAAGATTTTGGAAATATATACTTTTGCCACACTTTTAACAATGCAAATTTCTTCCAAGTAATTCTCTGTGGTCATTGATATCAACATTAGCAAGAATACCAAATGAGATTGAGATTGCATTTCCTCTAATTAGGCTGTTGGGGTGTCCCATTTCCCTATAATATGTAATCATGTGAGAGTTTGGTGGTAATATGTATGATATCCATATCACAGAAGATAGTATAAACTGGGATAAAAAGTACAAAAAACACATTTAAAAATTAGATGGTTAATATTTAATATTCAGACATCCAAAGGAAATATATTTTGAGAGAAAAAAAAGCCATGCGTATTATCTTACAATATATGGATTGTCTGTGACTGGATTTTCTTCTTCTTTTTTTTTTTCCTTTGGTGGAATGTGATATAACTTAGGTGGTGTATATAGATTCTTACAGCTAGAATAAATAACCACTTTGAGCCTCCCTACCTTACATTTGGGAAATTGATATTCAAAGAAGTTATGGGACTTTTTAAGGTCACATAGAGTTTGGTGGAATTAGTCTCAAAATACAAAATTGAATTTTTTCCCCATTGTATCAAGAATCTCTCTGACAATCTATGATTCTTTCAAGATGTACAATTAAGGAAGTACTGGGAGATATGACTTGTGGACTAAACAAAATGGAGAATGCCGTGTTCTCCAGGTTTATGGCTTTAGTAAACATTTGTATACTCATCAGTGACTATAATGGGATGTAGGAAAAAGCATATTTGAAGTCAATTGCAGTTTTCATGGAAAACACTACAGAGAAAGAAGCATTATGGATGAATAGAAAATTGTGTAGGAATTTATATAGAAAAAATGAGGCTACATAAGAATTACATATAAATATTGGAAGTGTATATCTATTTAAATAAATATAGAATTTTGAGAAGAGTGGCTTTTCCATTTCAAACTCTTTGCTTCCTTAACAGTCATGGTTAAAAAAGAATTTCTAAGTTAAATTATCCTTACACAGAATGCTTTTAGCATATACTACTTGTATTAGACTTGGGTTTGTTTAGGTGAATTTTTATAACTTATTTTATTGGACTATTCACAAACTTGTACAGAACTGTTTCTAGATGGACATTCAGTTTACAGTATATTCAGTGAGTGAATTAGGAAATTATAGGGAGTCTTCATATTTAAAGATAATTTTCTTTGGAAAAAAAATCCACTTAGGATGAATCTCCTAAAAACTGTTGAGAATCCTGCAGTATATTGTGAATGAAAAGAATTACACACATCTTTATCTTGAAAATAAATGGAAATTCTTAAATTGCATCCCTTTTTAGTTAAAATTTAAGCTTAATTTCAATGGTATAATAATTCTTAAAATACACAAAGAATTAGTCAAATGCTCACTTGTTCTTTTGGTCATATTCTAAAATAGTATTAAATGCAGTATATTATCCTTCATTTTACACTTGACTTACATAACATGATCATAGTAAGAGACATGTTGAGAAATATAGTCAATGGTTTCTCCACTTTTTCTTAAGGCCTTTCAAATCTTTACATTCAAATATTTCTCTTCTGGAGTATGTCATGTCATCATTGTTTTTGCAAGATTTGCAAAATTTATTTTCAAAATGTTTGCACTAAAGGAGCTATGTGCTTGTGTTAAATGTTTTGGGATTTTTCCATAATATTAATTATATAAGTGGTCATTTCATTAGTGAATAATTTCATGTTATGATATTGTTTTATTAGGTATTCAGGTTGTTACTGAACACTTATATACCAAGGACTTCCCTGAGTAATTAGATGAAACAGCTGTATCTTTTGATATTCCACCACTTTGAGAGGACTACTTAATCAATCTTTGAGAAGCAAACTTCAAATTTATCAAATGGGTGGTTAGTCATTTTAAATATTAGTTGACTTTCTACTTCAAAAGTGCCAGACTGATACATAAGCACACTTGTGGATCTCTGGGCTAACCCCCCTAGTCTCCCTCCACTTTCATCTGCATAAATACACCACAATCTGTAAACCAAGGTTATATCACCACACGATTATACGTTCATTGCTGATCAAGACTATTTTTCACCTAGCTCTCAATCAAACTATCATCAGAATGCAATCACAATTCTAAAAATAGGAGATGAGTGTAGACAACGATTTACATTAATAAATAATCTACTTCAGACACTAAGTATTTTAATTTGCAATAGAGATCTTAATGGGGGAAATGTAAGCTACAGTAATGGGTTCATAAACTCGTTATTTAGAAAGGTCAAGAAAAGGTGCTTCTTCATTGTCACCACATTATCGAACTGTGTAAATGAGATATGCAGGTAAAGTTTCCTTTAGAATTGTAGGTATTAGTCATAAGGAACCAGGGTCAGTCATTATGACATCTATGTTTGGTTTTAGCACATCCAGCAGCTTTATTATGTATCTCATCACTCCCATTTTTCTCTTTTCTCATTGTTTAGGGAACAATATAATATATTGTTCAAAGCAGGACACTTCTGAGAATGATATGCAATGCTATTAATAATGACAGTGGTACACTAGGCATAAACTGAAACTGTCTGGGGCAGGACTTGTAATCCCTCCTAATGCTTTTTCCTTTAAACCTTCTGTGCCAACCTTTATCCTTCAATTTTCAGGAAAGTCTGCCTGTAGCTATTGATCATTTTAAAGTATCAAACATCAGTAAGTGGTCAAAATATTACCTCAGTGGAGAGTCTTAGCATTTTTTTTTTCAGCTTAAGCATTTTTAACAAAAGACTAAAGTCTTAAAGAGATAAAGCTCTAGTTACATAATTCCAAAAATCGTCCAGAGAGTTTGCCATAAATGGTGCTAATTAAATGCTTGCTTCCCTACCTATTACTAAATTTGGTATCCTGCAAGTTTTCAGAAGTTTCCAGAAATAATGTGCTTTTATATACAATGTTTTCTTGTATCCACATTTACACACTCCTTCCCTTCAAGCAATTTTTGCTGGATACAGAAAACCACCCAATTGCTTATCCAATTATTTTTGCCTAACCTCGTCTTATCTCTCTGCTAGATTTTATCCCCATTGAAGGCTGCCTTAACTTTTCTAAAAGTAAGCACAGGAGGTAAATGTTAACAATATTGAAGTCTTTAAAAATTCTAAAGAGAAAACGATTAAAATTTGAAAGCTGTGAAATTTGACAAAGTTGATTTAGTTATTTCTATGAGCCTTTTAGATTAAAAAGAAGAAAAAGAAGAAGCTCTCATTTCTGTCAGGGAACTAAGTGCTAGCATGGGTCAAAGGATTTCTCCCCATTCTTCACTGACAAAAAATATATTCACTCACTCATTCATTCATTCATTCATTCATTCATTCATTCATTCATTCATTAATTTGCCTATTGATTCACCAGAGTTTACTACAGCATAGCACTACCCTAGAAGTACAAAATGAAAGACAGCATAGTTTCTCTTTCACAGCCCATCAGGGGAGATAAATACACAAACATAGAATTACAATATTATAGAGTTAATCAAAACTGTATAGAACAGTAAAGAGAAAAACACTGAAGAACACCAAAAAGGATTTATTCTTCTGCAAAACCTTCACAGAGTTCATAGGCCAGTGGAATCTTGAATCATGAGCACAATTATTAAGCAGAGAAATGGAGAAATGATGCCGCAGGCTGAGGGGAGTTCACACAGGCATGAAAGCACAGGGTGGAATGTGATATTCAGGGGACTGTGGGCAGGTGCATGTGACGAGAATACTAGGAATCTAGGCTGCAGTGCCTGTTAAGGCAGGCAGGTCAGAGTGTGAGTGGACCTAGATAACATGAGAAGGGGTTTTAACTAAGAGTTGCCAAGATCTAACAAAGGTGTTTATGAAGAAAACTTTCTGTTAGTACTGTAAAAAGCACTTGTAGGAGTATAGGGGGGAAATGTTGAGGGCCTTGGGGAATCCATCGGTGACAAGGAGATTGGTATTTAACTTGTCCAAAAGCAATGAGACCATTTATTCATTTATTCTACATGTATTGTATACTTCTATGCCCAATATTGTGCTAGCTGCTGGGCATCCAAACATGAAATAAGCTACTAAATTATAATTTAAACAGAAGAGGACTGGAACATAGTCTCTTTTCATAAAACTGAAAATTGAGATATAGTCTGTTTCCTGCCTACCTTGGTTCTTGAGGTATGTAATTTAAAAAACAATTTAGATTTTGATAATGCATTGATGGGGATTTATTTTAAACTCAGCCTACAACTAATTCCTGTCCAAAGAGTCAAAGATGTATGATAAATCAATAAAAACAGTAAAACGTCATGTTGTTCTTGGCAGTTTTCTCTATAAGGTGAGTGAGGATGTGACAGTGATCAATATTAACATGGCTGTGCCTGAAACATTCATTTTCCTAAAATGACTTTGACCTAATAGACCCATTCAAGGAGAGAGTTGACCTCATATTAGGATCACCTTTGAGCAACATGCAGGATTCAGCAAGAATTGGTTTGTGTGTTTTCTCCTCCACCTGGACCAAAAGCTGCTTGTCTGCAGGAATTCTTTCTTTATCTTCATCTTCAGTCTAGAACACAATGCTGGAACATAAAATTATAAACATTTGTCAAATAAAGTTAAGAAATGGGTATCTGAGATTTGAATACAGAATACTTTCAGTGAGAACTTATATGAAAACCTCAGATCCAAATCTTTTTTTCATTATTGGCAAGACTAGGACCTCCCATTGAGATTTAATAAACTTGAGTTGTTTGCTTGCTGGATTGTTTTGGGAAGGCAAAGGACAAACGTGCCCTAATTTTCTCTCCACTCACATTGTGATTTACGAACTTTCCTAGGTTTTTCTTTATGTTTGTTTAAATTCTCAGCAGTCTTTAAATAACCATTATCTAATAAACTTCAGCTCATATTTAATTGCATGTAGGACAAGTTAGATTAGTAGAGTAACTGAGAGGTTTGGGTAGAAATTAATTTTATTTTTTCACTCAAGTATTTCTTTCAGAGTTGCATACTTTTGTCCCAGAAAACATTTTTTTTTTTTAATTCTTGTGTCTTCTCTGCCACCACCAGAGGGATTTTCAAAACAAGACACAAAGAGAGACTCTGTCTAGTGAGCTCTTCCTTCTACTTCCTTCCGTTTTTATAAATTCAGGGACCTTTCACTGCCCAACCTTTTACTTGAGAAGCTGTAAAAAGTACAGAGGAATGAATATGATACACGGAAGTGTTTTATTAAAGATTTATTCTCCCTTGTGAATTGTCATTGCAAATGTAATTATATCCTCAGAAATTTCACATCACTTGGCATTTATTCTTGTGTAGCATTTATCAGTTTTAATTTACTCACATATTTATGTGTTTAAATTCTCTTCACTAGATGGTAAGCTGCTTTAGACCAACTTCCATTTTTCTTTATTCCTGGTATATTATCTCACAAAAGACTGATATAAAGTAGTAGTTCCATAAATATCCAATGAATGAATGATTTTCTCCTACTCTTATTTTAAAATAGCTAGCTACTTTGTCTACCACAAACAACATTCATACGTAACATTGATTCCATGGGGAAAATATGTTACAAGTTTGAAAATGATTTAGAAAAATTCATATCACTCAAACCATGACTTGGGATTGCTCTTAAAGTATCAGGCGCTCACTGTTAATAATTTAAATGTAATATTTAATTTGAAAGAGAAAAAAATGACATAGCAAGAAATCAGTGCAACTTCAGCATTTGCATTCATTATAATTTGAATAATGGTAATTCCTAAAATGTACCAAGCACTTCCTATCTGCTAAACATCCTTCTGAGTGTTTTACATGGAAATATTTTTAGTAAAACCTCACAAAAGCCTTGAGAACTCAGTCCTGACTTGGAGAACTAATGTTCTATCATTTCTCTGAGTCAAATAACTCACTAAATCATTTGACATTGGAATATCAATCCTAATTCTACTGCAGAAATCTTTCTCTTTAATTTCGAAGAGTTGTAACAGCGTTCTAAACACTGTAAAATTTCATAACCTTCTGAATTACATTTTTCCAATTTACTAATATCTAACAATGGCCTTATCCCATACCTACTCCATCTGCCTGCTCTCCCCTACATATTACCCTCTTGCTTTTCTTTCTTCATCTAAAAATATACATATTTATAAATATATGTAGATATCTTTTTATGTGTGTGAATGTGTGTGTGTAAATCTCTCTCTCTTATCTTCCTCCCCCTCCCTCAACTTCTCCATCTCTTTTCCTCCCTCCTTCTCTTTCAGAACTTTTAGCTCACATACATACATGATTTTTTTCTTTTTTTAAACTGTAAATTATAATGTTAATTTATTTGATTCCCTCTGCCATCCCCAAGTAGTCAACGTTTTCATTTCCTTGAGGTTTCTTCCAAAGGGCTAGCTTTTAACTCATTTGTTTTACTGTTCAGTACAAGGTATTCTAACTCCTTCTGGGTGTTCAGTAACTTGGCAGTCTTCCATCTAGCTTCCTCAGGCAGTATCAAAAGAAAACTCCTGGAGGAGTAATAGTAATTAAATGCCCAGACTACATGTATATTTTCTCATGTCCGTAGCACTCTGGAGAAATTAATTAAGCTTCACAGTACCTCTCTGTGATAGTATTATTATCTGCATTTTACCTGTGCAAATCTCAACACAGACACTAAGTTTTTTGCCCAAAGTCAGAGAAAATGATTGATTTACTGAGATTAACATTGAATTATTATTGTTTAAAGTCAATATTAGTTTTTTGCTACTGTATCTCTCAGTGGTGTTCTTTCTC
Organism: Mirounga angustirostris; assembly: GCF_029215605.1. Taxonomy (NCBI): domain Eukaryota; kingdom Metazoa; phylum Chordata; class Mammalia; order Carnivora; family Phocidae; genus Mirounga; species Mirounga angustirostris. Next base: position 25,899,221 of record NW_026991712.1, read on the forward strand.
TCTCTCTGAATAAAACTAACATAATCTCATTATTATGTTATTAAAAGCTTTTTTCATAACATGATGTTTATGAAAGTAGTGAATATATGTATTCTTAGCGGTTTTTTTTATTACTTCAATACCATTACCTTACTTACCTTTTATTTCTCCAGTTTTCCTTATTAAAATTGTTCACTCCATTTTTGTATAATTGAGCTTTATCCTTATTTTTAATTGTGCAGTCCACATTTATAAATACCGTATACCCTAATTAGCAGGATTTTTAATTTTTTTTAAATTTTAAGTGTTTATTTTAATTTCAGTTGGTTAACATACAGTGTTATATTAGTTTTAGGTGTACAGTGTAGTGATTCAGCACTTCCATACAACACCTGGTGCTTATCATGACAAGTGACTTCCTTAATCTCTAGCACCTATTTCACCCATCTCCCACCCACCTCTCCTCTGGCAACCATCAGTTTCTTCTCTATAGTGAAAAGTCTATTTCTTAGTTTGCCTATCTCTCTTTTTCTTTCTCATGCTCATTTGTTTTGTTTCATAAATTCTGCATATGAGCAAAATCAAATGGCATTTGTCTTTCTCTGACAGAGTTCTTTTGCTTAGCATTATACTCTCTAGCTGCATCCATGTTCTTGCAAATGGCAAGATTTCAATCTTTTTATGGCTGAATAATATTCCATTGTCTATATATATATATATATATATATATATATATATACATACCACTTCTTTATCCATTTATCTGTGGGTGGACATGGGCTGCTTCTATAATTATAAATAATGCTGCTATAAACATAGGGGTGCATGTATCCCTTTGAATTAGTGTTTTTTTGTATTTTGGGGGTAAATAGTAGTACAACAACTGGATAATAGGGTAGTTCTATTTTTAACTTTTTAAGGAACCTCCAAGATGTGGCTGCAGAAGTTTGCATTTCCACAGAGTGCAAGAGGGTTCCTTTTTTTCCATATCCTCATCAACACTTGTTTCTTGTGTTTTTGATTTTAACCATTTTGATAGGTGTGAGGTGTTATCTCACTGCAGTTTTTATTTGTAGTTCCCTGATGATGAGTGATGTTGAGCATCTTTTAAAACGAGATCCTTTAAAATGAGATTACTAGCAGCATTGATTTGGTAGCCCAACACAGTAGCATCAGGTATCTATAATGGGCACTTTCTATTTCATGTCAAAAAGGAAATAAAGCGCTGTGAATTGTGCAAGACTGTTGAATCTCAGATCTGTACCTCTGAAACAAATAATGCAATATATGTTAAGAAAAAAAAAAGAAGAAGAAGAAGGTAGCGGGAGGGGAAGAATGAAGCGGGGGAAATCGGAGGGGTGGAGGAACCATGAGAGACGATGGACTCTGAAAAACAAACTGAGGGTTCTAGAGGGGAGGGGGGTGGGAGGATGGGTTAGCCTGGTGGTGGGTATTGAGGAGGGCACATTTTGCATGGAGCACTGGGTGTTATGCACAAACAATGAATCATGGAACACTTCATCTAGAACTAATGATGTAATGTATGGGGATTAACATAAGAATAAAAAAAAGGAAATAAGAAACTAATAATGCTATCACAACTGGATTAATATTTATTAATTGTTATTGTTTTACTTACTATAGCTTTCTAATACAGTTTCAAATCAGGGTACATAATGCCTCAAGCTTTGTTCTGTTTTCTCAAGATTGCTTTGGGTATTTGGGATTTTTTGTGGTTTCATACAATTTTTAAGTTGTTTTGTCTATTTCTGTGAAAAATGACATTAATATTTCTTTTTAAAGGTTTATTTAATCCAAATGTTATTATTTGAGAGAGACAGCAAGAGAGCACACACAAGTGGGGGTGGGGCAGAGGGAGAGAGATCTCAAGCAGACTCCCCACTGAGCACAGAGCCTGAAGCAGGGCTCCATCCCAGGACCCTGAGATCATGACCTGAGCTGAAATCAAGAGGCAGACACTCAACTGAATGAGCCACCCAGGTGCCCCAACCATTGAGATTTTGATAGACATCTGTAGCTTGCTTTGGGTAATGTAGACATTTTAACAATATTAATTCGTTTAAGCCATGAGCTTGGAATATCTTTCCATTTATTTGTATACTCTATTCTTTCATATAGTTTTCAGTATACAGGTCTTTTACTTGGTAAAATTTATTCCTAGGTATTTTATTTTTTTGGATGGAATTGTAAAGGGGTTTCTTAATTTCTCTTTTGACAGTTTGTTGTTAGTGTATAAAAACATAACAGATTTGTTAGTATTGATTTTGTATTCTGCAATTTTACTAAATTTGTTTATTGGTTCCAACAGATTCTGGTGGAGTCTTTGGGGTTTTCTATATATAAAATCATGTCATCAACAATTATTGACAGTTTTACTTCTTCATTTCCAAGTGGGTTACTTTTTATTTATTTTTCTTACCTAATTTCTTTGGCTAGGACTTCCAATACTATGTTGAATAAAAGATGTGAGAGTGGTCATCCTGATCGTGGTCTTATTCTTGATCTTTGAGTATAATGTTAGCTGTGGGCTTGCCATATATGGCCTTTATTATGTTGGGATACATTCCTTCGATAGCGATTTTATTGAGAGTTGTTATCAAAATGGATGTTGAATTTTGGGAAATGATTTTGCTACATCTTTTGTGATGATTATATGATTTTTAACTTTCATTTTGTTAATGTGCATCACAGTGATTGATTTGCAGATGCCAAACAATCTTTGCATCCCTGGAATAAATCCTAGTTGATTATGATGTATGATCTTTTTCTTTAAATTATTTTATTTTATTTTATTATCTTATGTTAGTCACCATACATTACATCATTAGTTTTTGATGTAGTGTTCCATGATTCATTGTTTGCGTATAACATCCAGTGCTCCATTCAATACGTGCCCTCCTTAATACCCATCACCAGGCTAAGCCATCCCACCAACCCCTCCCCTCTAAAACCCTCAGTTTGTTTCTCAGAGTCCATAGTCTCTCATGGTGCATCTCCCCCTCTGACTTTTCCCCTTCATTTTTCTCTTCCTATGATCTTCTTTTTTTTTTTTTTTTTAACATATAATGTATTATTTGTTTCAGAGGTACAGGTCTGTGATTCATCAGTCTACACAATTCACAACATTCTCCATAGCACATACCCTCCCCAATGTCCATCACCCAGCCATCCCATCCCTCCCACCCCCCACCACTCCGGCAACCCTCAGTTTATTTCCTGAGATTAAGAATTCTTCATATCAGTGAGATCATATGATACTTGTCTTTCTCTGATTGACTTATTTCACTTAGCATAATATCCTCTAATTCCACCCACATCATTGCAACTGGCAAGATTTCATGTTTCTTGATGGCTGCCTAATATTCCATTGTATATGTATACCACATCTTCTTTATCCATTCATCTGTTGATGGACATCTTGGCTCTTTCCATAGTTTGGCTATTGTGGACATTGCTGCTATAAACATCAGGGTGCATGTACCCCTTCAGATCCCTACATTTGTATCTTTGGGGTAAATACCCAGTAGTGCAATTGCTGGGTCATATGGTAGCTCTATTTTCAACTTTTTGAGGAACCTCCATACTGTTTTCCAGAGTGGCTGCACCAGCTTGCATTCCCACCAACAGTGTAGGAGGGTTCCCCTTTCTCTACATGTATGATCTTTTTTTAATGTACTGTTGAATTTGGTTTGTTAATATTTTGTGAGGATTTTTATATCTGTGTTCATCAGGGATGTTAGCCTGTGATTTTCTTATTTATTTGTTTGTTTTTGGTTTATTTTTCTGGTTTAGAATCAGTGTAATATGGTCCGTGTAAAATGAGTTTGGAAGTTATTTCCTTTCCTTCAATATTTTGGAGGAGTTTGAGAAGGATAACTATTAAATCTTCATTGAACATTTGGTAGAATTCACCAGTGAGGGCGCCTGGGTGGCTCAGTTGGTTAAGCGACTGCCTTCAGCTCAGGTCATGATCCTGGAGTCCCTGGATCGAGTCCCACATCGGGCTCCCTGCTCGGCAGGGAGTCTGCTTCTCCCTCTGACCCTCCCCCCTCTCATGTGTTCTCTCTCATTCTCTCTCTCTCAAATAAATAAATAAAATCTTAAAAAAAAAAAAAAAAAGAATTCACCAGTGAAACTGTCTGGTCCTGAACTTTTATTTGTTGGGAGGTTTTTGATTACTGATTCAATCTCCTTGCATCTGTCTATTAAAATTTTCTATTTCATCAGGATTCAGTTTTGGAAGATTGTATGTTTCTAGGATTTTATTAATTTCTTCTAGGTTGTCCAATTTATTGGCATATAACTGTTCATAGTAATCTCTTATGATCCTTTGTATTTCTCTGGTATCAATTGTAACTTCCCCTCTTTCAATTCTGATTTTATTTATTTGAGCTCTCTCTCTTTTTTCTTATTGGTCTAGCTTAAAGTTTATTAACTTTTTTTATCTTTTCAAAAAACAAGTTCTTAGTTTTATTGATCTTTTCTTCTGTCTTTTTCATCTTTATTTCACTCTGATCTTTATTACTTCCTTTTTTCTACTAACTTTAGGTATTGTTTGTTCCTCTTTTTCTAGTTTGCTTAGGTATAAAGTTAGATAGTTGACCAGATTTTTCTTGTTTCTTGAGGTAGGCCTGTATTACTATGATGTTCCCTCATTATTTTTTTAAAGATTTATTTATTTATTTGAGAGAAGGGAGTGCATGAGCAGGAGGGGCGGAGGGAGAGAATTTCCAGCAGACTCCCTGCTGAGTGTGGAGTCCAACATGGGCCTTGACCCTGAGATCAGGACCTAAGCTGAAACCAGGAGTCAGATGCTTAACCAACTGCACCAACCAGACACCCCACTATGAAGTTCCTTCTTAGAACTGCTTTTGCTGCATCCCATAGATTTTGGTATATGGTATGCCCATTTTCATTTGTTTCAGGGTATTTTTTTTTTTTTAATTTCTCTGTTGACACATTGGTTGTTCAATAGCATGCTGTTTAATCTTCACATATTTTTGATTTATCCTGTTTTAATTTGGGAATGATTTCTAGTTTCTTTTTTTCTTCTCAGTTTTTATTTAAGTTCAAGTTAGTTAGCATGTAATATAGTATTGGTTTCAGAAGTAGAATTTAGTGATTCATCACTTACATGTAACAGTGCTCTTTACAACCAGTACCCTCCTTAATACCCATCACCCATTTAGCCCATCCCCCACCCACCTTCACTCTAGCAACCCTCAGGGTATTCTCTATAGTTAAGAGTCTCATAGTTTGCCTCCCTCTCTGTTTTTATCTTATTTTATTTTTCCTTCCCTTCCCCTATGTTCATCTGTTTGGTTTCTTAAATTCCACATATGAGTTAAATCATATGGTATTTGTCTTTCTCTGACTGACTTATTTACTTAGCATAATACACGCTAGCTCCACCCACATTATTACAATGGCAAGATTTCATTATTTTTGATGGCTGAGTAATATATACCACATCTTCTTTATCCATTCATCAGTCCATGGATATTTGGGCTCTTTCCATAATTTGGCTACTATTGATAATGCTGCTATAAACATAGGGGCACGTGTATCCCTTTGAATCAGTATTTTTGTATTCTTTGAGTAAATACCTAGTAGTGCAATTGCTCAGTCATAGGGTGGTTCTATTTTTCACTTTTTGAGGAACTTCCATACTGTTTTCCAGAGTGGCTACACCAGTCTGCATTCCCACAACAGTGTAAGAGGATTTCCCTTTCTCTGCATCCTCGCCAACATTTGTTGTTTCCTGTCTTGTTAATTTTAGTCATTCTGACTGGTGTGAAGTGGCATCTCATTGTAGTTTTGATTTGTATTTCCCTGATGATGAGTGATGTTGAGCATTTTTTCATGTGTCTGTTAGCCATTTATATTTCTTTTCTGGAGAAATGTCTGTTCTGTTTTCTGCCCATTTCTTAAATGGATTATTAATTTTGGGGGTGTTAAGTTTGGTAAGTTCTTGATTTATTTTGGATACTAGCCCTTTATCCAATATGGCATTTGTAAATATCCTCTCCCATTCCATAGGTTTCCTTTTAGTTTTAATGCTTGTTTCCTTCGCTATGCCGAAGCTTTTTATCTTGAAGTCCCAATAGTACATTTTTTGCTTTTGTTTCCCTTGCCTCCAGAGATGTATCTACTAAGAAAGTTGCTACAGCCAAGGTCAAAGAGGTTGCTGCCCGTGTTCTCCTCTAGGATTTTGATGGTTTCCTGTCTCACATTTAGGTCTTTCATCCATTTTAAATTTATTTTTGTGTATGGTATAAGAAAATGATTTCCAGTTTCATGCCATTGTGTTTTGAAAGATTCTTGATATGCTTTCAGTCTTCTTAAAATTTACTGAAATTTGTTTTGTATCCTAACCTATGATCTATCCTGGAGAATGTATCATGTGCACTTAAGAAGAATGGGCGTTCTGTTACTCTTGAATGGAATGTTCTGTATGTATATCTATTAAATCCATTAGGTTTAATGTGTCATTTAAGGCCAATGTTTTCCCACTGATTTTCTGTCTGGATTTTCCACTGTTATAAATGGGTATTAAAGTCCCCTACTATTGTTATATTGCTGTTGATTTCTCCCTTTAGGTCTGTTAATATTCAGTTTATATATTTAGGTGCTCCTGTGTTGAATGCATAAATATTTGCAAATGTCATTATCTTCTTGCTGGATTGACTCCTTTATGATTATGGAATGCCCATTTTTGTCTTTTATTACACTCAGTGTTTTAAAGTCTGTTTCATCTGCTATAAGCTTAATTATACCAGCTTTCTCTTGGTTTCCATTTATATGAAACATCTTTTTCCATCCCTTTACTTTCTGTCTGTGTGTCTTTACATTTGAGGTGAGTCTTGTAGGCACAATATAGATAGGCTTTTTTTTTTAGCTTCTCTGTGTCTTTTGATTGGAGAGTTAATCCTTTTACATTTAAAGTAATTATAAATAGCTATGTACTTATCCCCATGTTGTTAATTATTTTCTGGCTGTTTTGTAGTTCCCCTCTGTTCCTTTTTTCTCTTGCTGTCTCCTCTTGTGGTTTGATGTCTTTTTTTAGTGCTTTGTTTAGATTCTATTCCCATTTTCTTTTGAATATCTAGTATAAGTTTTTGCTTTGTTGTTACCATGAGGCTTACATATATCAGCCTATACATACATAGAGCCCTTTATGTACATATATATGCGTCAGTCTATTTTAAGTTGATTGCAAATTAAGTTTGAACGTATTCTAAAACCTACATTTTACTTCCTCCTCCCACATTTTATGTTGTTGATGTCACATTTTTTTAAAGATTTTATTTATTTATTTGATAGAGCACGAGCAGGGGGAGGTGGAAAGGGAGAAGCAGACTCCACGCTGAGCAGGGAGCCTGATGCGGGACTCGATCCCAGGACCCTGGGATCATGACCTGAGCTGAAGGCAGACCCTTAACTGACGGAGCCACCCAGGTGCCCCTTGATGTCACATTTTTACATATTTTTCATTTTGCGTATCCCTTAACTGATTGTTATAGTTATTTTTGCTACTTTGTTTGTAAACTTCATGCCACCTTTATAAGTGCCTCGTCCATTATCCTTACTATATATTTTCTTTCACCAGTGAGATTTTTACTTTTGTATTTATGTTTCCTTGTTACTAATTAGTACCCTTTCTTTTCAGCTTAAAAAACTAGCTTTAATATTTCTTATAAGGCTAGTTTAGTGGTGGTGAGCTCTTTTAGCTTTTGCTTATCTGGGGAACTCTTTATCTCTCCTTCAATTCTGAATTATAACTTTGACAGGTAGACTGTTCTTGGTTGGAAGATTTTGCTTTCAGCAGTTTGAATATATCATGCCACTCTCTCTGGCCTGAAAAATTTCTGCTGAAAAATCTACTAATAATCTTGTGGGAGTTCCCTTGTGGATAGGAAGTAGTTTTTCTTTTGCTACTTTTAAGATTCTTTCTTTATCTTTAACATTTGACACTGTAATTATAATGCATCTTGCTATAGATATCTTTGGGTTCATCTTATTTGGAACTCTCTAGGCTTTCCGGATCTGGAAGTTACTGTCTGTTTTCTATCTCTTTGTTGAAGTTCTCTTTGTGTTCATCCATTCTTCTCCAAAGATTTGTGAGCAGCTTCATGACCATTAGTTTGAACTCTTTATCAGGTAAATTATTTATCTCTGGGTTCATTAACTTTGGTCCCCACCCTCCCCCAACTGGAGTTTTACCTTATTCTTTAAACTGGAACATATTCTTATGTTTCCTTATTTTTTCTTGACTTTGTTTTGTTTCTATATATTATGTAAAACAGTCTTAAAGGAGTGGTCCCGGGAAGACTGGGGGTGTGTTTCAGAGTATTGCCTATATGGTACCCCAGGAAGGATAGCCTACCAAAACCTGTCTCACAGTTGTTTCAGTCCCTGAGGCCCAGAAATGCAGACCCCCTGTCCACAAAAGCCAGGTGTTCAAAGGGCATTTCCTATGTGGACTGTGTGTAGCCACCAGTTTTGTTGGGGCCACAATGGAGCACTGAGTTGGGACATGCCCACCTGCTACGTTTGGCAGGACTGGGCTACGGGGCAGCACCATGCCAAGGAAAGCCCCTGCCAGATTTGGTGGAGCAAGGCTGCAGGGGAGCACATGGGCAGGGCAAAGAGTGCTAGCAAGGTAGAGAGAGAGAGAGAGAGTTCAAAAATAGCACCCTCTAGAACATCCATCACTGGACAAAATTCCAACGGACCCTTCCTTTCTGGCAGATCCTTTAAGATTAGCTAATGAATCTCCTTCACATATGGCCTAGGCACTTTTCAACCTGCTGCTTTTACACTGTATCCCAGGGTGAGTGAGTCTGTGTGTCAACCCTTTAAGAGCAGAGTCTTGGTTTCTTTTGCATCTCCTGGACATAAGCCCCACTGGTTTTCAAATCCAGACATTTTGAGGGCTAGTCCCTCTGGTGCAAGTCCCAAGGACTGGGGTGCCTGATGTGGGGCTTGAACCTCTCATTCCTCAGGGTCGTACTTATTATTGTGAGATCCCTCCTACTTATGGGTTGCTGCATGGCGGGGGGTGGGGGTTGGGGCAAAATCATATCTCTGCCTTTCCTACCTATCTCAATGTTCCTACCTATCTTCTTTTTTTTTAAATTATTTTATTGTTATGTTAATCACCATACATTACATCATTAGTTTTTGATGGAGTGTTCCATGATTCCTTGTTTGTGCGTAACACCCAGTGCTCCATGCAGAACCTGTCCTCTTTAATACTCATCACCAGGCTAACCAATCCTCCCACCTCCCTCCCCTCTAGAACCCTCAGCGAAATAAGTCAATCAATGTGACCTTCTTATCCTTTTGTGTAGAAAAGCTGTGCCACTAGTTTCATTAGAGAGATCATTCAGGTCATTTTTAGAGGAATTGTTCTATATTTGGCTATACTTTTGGTGTGTCCATGGGAGGAGGTGAGTTCAGAGTCTTCCTACACCACTATCTTGACCTGGCCCCACTCCTAATTCATATATTCTTTGTTCAGTGTTTTGGAACTTTCTATTACCTTTGTTTTTATTGTTTAATTTCCCAACCATTCATCTAATAAATTTACTTGTACTGTTAGGTTGTCATAATCAGTTTATTGTCTTGAGAGCACTTTATCTAATCTTAATGGGGGAGAATTAGGGCTCCAGCTGACAAAGCTTAATGCTTCTAAATGATCTGCATCTTCCATCACATGACTACTCCTAATTAACGATAGTGTTAATGCCTTTTGTTTTTTATGATAAACAAGAAAATGCTTGTCAGAAAAGGAAATTAGCACTACAGTTTCAAATTGATGCCAGCACAACACAAGAGTTTATCGTCTGGAAAATACAAGTCAAATTTTCAATATTAAGATTTAAGTATCTGATTTTTTTCAAAATTACATTTCTGGTCAATGAAATGTCTTCTCCATATAAGGAATCCACATTTTAAACTATTTAAAAATACCATTTAGCATCCAGCAGTATTCCACTATTGCATTTCATTTTGTGTAAGATTTGGGTAAAGCGTACTTATTTCAGAAAAGTAATATAAAATAGACTAATGCTGTGAAATCAATCCTAGATCTCAAAAATCATATGTCATAAAATAATACAATGGTATTAGTGTAAAAATGAAACCAAGTTTTGACTCTATTATTTTTATTATATATAATATACATATTATATATATTAATATACATATGTATATATGTATATTGTATATACATATATATATTTGTAAACTTCATATATATATGTAACTACATATATATATGTAAACATATATATATAATATATATATGGGCTGATGGTGGACATTTTTTAAAAAGCCAATTTCCAAACTAGGGAGGAAAATTATGCCATTTCTACTGAATTATTAAGTATCTTAGAAGCAGTCTGTTATACCATCCAAGGATAATCCTTGGCGTTTAAGGCCTCAATCATCCCCTTTGTTAGTTTATTTCAACAAGAAATATCTTGTTCACATGCTAAATAAAGTTGGAAAGAAGCCACAGAAAATTATGATTACTCAATAAAAGAAATCCTTTATGTGCCTTGCTCATAATTTTATATCTGTAGCACTGCAAGCCATTAATTATAGTCAGTTGTTGAAAAATCAGATACAGTCCACAGTTTATCTCTTTGACAAATTGTTGCTGGGTATTTCATATGCTTCCTTAACACAGTATATGAAAAACTGTGAATGAGATGCTTATTCAAAGTAATTATCTTACTCTGAAAAACAAACTGAGGGTTCTAGAGGGGAGGGGGTTGGGAGGATGGGTTAGCCTGGTGATGGGTATTAAAGAGGGCGTGTTCTGCATGGAGCACTGGGTGTTATGCACAAAGAATCATGGAACACTACATCAAAAACTAATGGTGATTAACATAACAATATGATTAACATAACAATAAAATTTAAAAAAGTAATTATATCTTTTTGTAGTTTCATTTTGGACTCAATATGTATTTTAAATTAAGAAGAATTACAGATTTAGTAGCATATGAGACTTCTTAATACTCTACTTTTTTGGTTTAAGAATACCTGAAGAATGATGGTAAGCAACTAATTTAAGTAGCACAGTCATTTTGTCTTTATTTCTTGATTTGGTCATAACCTAAACTGGCGAGTAAAGTGAGCTTTAATGAGCCATTTTCCCTTGAATCCCATCTTCATTGGTTCTTATCTTTATCTTTGTCATGTAGCATCACTATGTTGCCCAGTATTATTTTTCATTAAAATTAATGTCCTATATCAATTATCAAATCACTTTTTTTCCTCTGCAGCTTTTGCTCTAATTTAATGAGTATATTATCTTCAGCCACTTTATTCTCTTAATTATACAAGTAAAGGTATAGGAAAAAGAAGAATTTCGAAATAGTAAAAACTAAAAACTTACTGGTTGGATGAGCAGTGCTCTCTCTTCTAAAATATTAACTCCACATCTAAACAATAAAGACTATTGTCAGCGTACTATGCACCAGGCACTCTGCTCAGCAATAGGGCTACAAAGATATGTCACCCTCTCTTTATATATGTACCTTCCCTAGCTCCCTCCTTGTTTTAGTCCACTAGGCTGTTATAACAAAAATAGCATAGAATGGGGAGCTTGTAAACAACAGAAATATATTTCTCACAGTTCTGGAGACGGGGAAATCCAAGATCAAATCATTGGTAAGTTTGATATCTGGTGAGAGCATTCTTGCAAGTTGTAGACTCTCACCTTCTTGCTATGCTCTCATGTGGAAGAAGGGGCAAGGGAGCTTTCTGAGGTATCCGTTATAAGGAGACCAATTCCATTCATGACGATTCTATTCTTACCACCTAGTCACCTTCCAAAGGCCCTTCCTCCTAACGCCACCACTTTGGTGATTAGAATTTCAATATATGAATTTGGGGTGGGGGAAACACAAACATTCAGACTGTTGTACTCCTCTCTGCTTTCTCTTGCCTTTCCTGCTCTTCCTAAAATTATCTAGATTGTTGGCCCAAATTACAGTCATTTGCTAAATACTAAGAATGCATTTTAAGCCTAGGAGGAAGTGGAAATAACGTGCTAGTTAATGTCATTTGCCTAGCCCATGTAGAAAATACTTATCTAATCATTATTAACATCTCTCAACAGGACGTAGCAGCCTGCACGCCCAGAAAAATCATATACAGGTTGTAGTTTCATATTTCTTTTCCTTTCATGCCTAAATCCTACTTCGCAAGTTAAAACTTAATAAGAACTAAACATTTTATGAAATGAAATCCAAATTAACTTAAACTTTACAACTTACATAACAGCTAATTGGAAAGAAATGCTTTGGAACATTTTGTCTTTGTTCTAATTTAGGTATGAAATTTTGAGGTACTATGTCTTGATGTTACAAAAACAAATAAAAGTAGCCACCACTCAATTTTCCTTTTAATATATACAAAAGAAAGAAATGTATTTTAGTTGTGGTAGAAACTAGTTTGTATCAGTATTTTATGCAAAAATAATTTTGATTTCATGGATTTGGATTTCATCCAGCTTCTATTTGAACTTCCATGGCGTGAGTTAAGGAACTAATTAACATTCACATGTTTCCTTTAGGGTTAATCTTATTTTACATAGTGTCGATTATATACCATATCCACAACCAGATCTACACATATATCAAAACCTTTACCTATTTACAGGGCCTTCCTGTTGCTGTAAATGAAATAGCAATGCTTCTATCCAAAGACAGTCCTTCCACTAATACCTTAAATCCCACTTCCTCTAGTTTGCTCCAGCCAGTCTTCCCTTTCTCATGCACAGTTAAATATTTTCCTTAGGATAATTCCCATGATTGTACAAACATGGATTTACTTTCCCTTCATAAAAAAGAAAAGTTATTTGACCCTGTTTCCCCTGACAGTTGTTACCCCATAACTTTGCTTCTCTTTGCTGCAAAACTTCTCAGCAGAGTTGGTCATTTTGGCTTATCTCTGATTTGCCTTTTTCCATAGTCCCTTAAACCTGTTGTTTCAAACAGATTTTCACTACTGCTGTGGTAATAAAACTTCTTTTGTCAAAGTCAAAAATATCCTCCCCACTGTTACGTCTATTAGTAGATTCTCTGTACACATCTTACTTGAGAAATCAGCTATATGTAACTCAGTATTAAATGCTTACTTCTTTTTATTCCCTGTATTCCAGAACACTACATTCTCTAGGTTTTCCTTCTACCACAGGGTTCTCTGCCTCCACCCATTCTCTTAATGTTAATGGTTCTTTGTCTTCTTCTCTAACTCACTACCTCAGTGATTTCATCTGGTTGTATGTTTTAAATACCATCCATGTGTCAACCTTGTATTCACATTGGAATGCCCTGTTAAAACTCCAGACACTCAGCTGCCTTCTAGATACTTCCACTTGGATACTTAACAGACTTCCCAAACTCACCTGAGTTCATTTCTTACCAAACTGCTTTACCTACAGTTTTCTCCATCTCAGTTGATGGAAATTTCAACCTTTAGTTGCTCAGACCAAAATTATCAGTGACATCTTTGATTAACCTATTTCTTTCATCTATCAGCAAATCCTCTCAGTTCTACTTTGAAAATATACCCACAATCCAGCCACCTTCCCTGTGAACACGCTGCTCAACCCATCATCACCAATCACCTGTTGATTTCTATGCCTCCACCCTCTGCTTCTCTCCATATAAAGCCAAACCGATCCTTTCAAAACTTAAGTCATACTGTGGTCTCCACTCTCCTTCAAACACTCAAGCACACTCTTTCCTTAGGTCCTTTCCCCATTATGTGTATGCTAACCACCTCATCTTTTTCAAGTCTTAGCTCAAATGCCATTCTTCAAAGAGACCTGCTTTAATGACTACATTAAAAATTATAACCCATTCACCTTTCCACAGTTTCCCCATTCTCTATGTTTTTGTGCATAGCACTTGCCATCTTCTAATATACTGTAAAATATCATCCTGTTTATACTGCCTTGCCGGCCTCCCTTAACTAGAATAAAGTTCCACATAGACTGATATTTTTCTTTTTTCTTTCTTTCTCCATCTTTTTGGGTGGAGTAAGGTTCTCTTTTGTTCACTGCTATGTGAGCAATACCCAGATCAATACTGAAGAGAGTGAGTGGGAGTTCAATTAATATTTATTGAAAAACAGAGTTGGCATTCTTAGTCTGTGCCTGCCAATATATTGTGTTGACTACCTGCTTTAATTTTTCCAATAATTCCACGAGGTGGTTATTACTATGTTCCCTCTGGTAGGGATGATAGAACTGAGTCTATGGTTTTAAATAATGTGCCCAAAGTTACACAGTCAACAATAGCAAAGATTAGATTTAAACCCAACTTGTTTTACTCCAAAGTCTGTGCTTCTAATCTCTATTCCCTCCCATCTTTAGCATCAGCTCATTATTGCATGTAAAACCTGTATGGCAAAGTATGTCGTACTCTGAAAAAAGGTTCCTGATGACTCATGGAGAATAATAGCCCTACTTCTTGACAAGAATGGAAAGTCATTGGTGTGGACATTTGATGTTTAGAATTTATCTTACACTTTAATATATCAACTAAGCCATTTGCTGCCATCATGAGTTTGAGATGTGACATGTCAAATCTAATATACTCACCACAAGAACTGGCAAATATAGATTGAAATGCTTGAGAGAAATGTACTGAACTGTTTGACCCATTGGTGACACAGAGATAGAATAGTTTCTTAGGAAATAGGCCTAGCAGATACTCACTATTGGCAAGGGAATTAATGAGAAAATGAGTACTTGTCATTTTTAATTAAGAAATCTGTAATATTAGCATTTGCTTTTCTTACCCTCTGTGTTGATATTTCCTCCAGTCTGTGCAAGTAGCTGTATATGCTTAAGTTGATGATTAATACATTACTAGATTTTTAGATTTGGAACTAATAACTCTACATTTCATAGATGCATTTACAAAGAGTTATGTTTCGTTATCCATTAACAAATGGTTAATGTGACTTGCATGTTACACAAAATATGTCATCTGAATGTTTTAAATAACTACCATGGGTGTCTTGTTTTGGACTATTACATTTTATATGTTCAGGAAAATACAAAAAAAACCCAACACACTTTATGATTTTTTAAAATCTTTACTTAGAAATGAATCATTTTAGTGCTCTTATTTAAATTATGACACATCTGTTTTATTATACTGTTATTACTTATGCTATTATTTTCTAGCTTATGAATAATGACTTACTTGAGATGAATGATTTGGCCAGAAAATCTGAAATAACGATAAAAGAGGCACTTGTATACTACTCACCTTGACTTATCAGATTTTAAGGTTTTGCCATTTTGATACACATTCCCTCTCCCCACCGCCACACACATACATACACATTCATACACACACAGAGACTTTATTTATTTGCTTGTTTATTTATTTTGCTGAACTATGCGAAAGGAAGATATAAATATCACTCTATATCACCCCTAAATATATAAGCATCTCCTAATGGTTAGAAACTTCCACTATATAACCACATATCATTATGACACCAAGAAAATAAAATTCATTAACTAAAATCATCTATTATACCACCCATTTCCAATGCCCCCAATTGGACCAAATGGTTTTCTATACTTTTTTTTTTTTTTTTGCACCTAAGAGCCAATTAAATTTCACTCATTGCATTTGGTCATTATGTCTCTTCTGTCTCCTGTATTCTCGAACAGTCCCATTGTTTTTATTGTTTTTCATGATTCTGAAGTTTGGCAGACTCAAGGCCAGTTCCCTCATGGCTCAAACTATACTAAGTTGCATTAATCAGCTATTATTATATGAATTATCTAATAAAATCCCCAACATAGCTCTGTTAGATATTTTCCTTTTTTTCCCCCCTACAATGAAATAGAGTCTTAGGTGAAGTAAATTTCCAAATTTATATATTTGGCAAGTTGTGAAGTCAGATTTCAAAGTATATATATGTACATAATGAAAGATCTCTGCATCTTGAGCAAACCATATTCCAGTGTTTTGTTTATTTAAAAAAACTTATAACAGTTGTTGAGGACAGTAAGAGAGACGTTAGTCAAGGGAGGTGGGGGCCATGGAGATAGGTGTAGTAGGGACCATTGCAATAGGGTTTTGCAGTGAGGGAAACAGACTGGATTGAATTCTAAGTACAACATGAGCAAGGAGAAATTTATAACCAAGAAGCAGAGTCAGGAGACAGTGGATAGAAAAATACTAAGAGAAAACTGCAGGGATAGAGGGGATTATGGCCAAACAACCAACCTAACAGGAAGGCAGGCTTGGGTGATCAGATATCACCTGGGGAATGTAGAGGATGAGGAACCCAATCAGATATTAAGAGTATCAGATATTGAGGGTGAGGGTTCTTGGTAAAATGACGTAGCAGAGTTCTTACTAAAACTGGATTTTACAAGAAAGTGCACAGATGAACTTAGGAGAAGTTTCAGGGCCTGACTGAAGTCTGGTCAGGCAAAGAATTTTAGTCAGTTTGTAGTTTTATTTGTTGTCTAATACTGAGAAATTTTCATGTGCATTCTATCTTATACAACATATATGGTGAAATCATCCCTTCAAAATTACTGGTGGTATTTAGAGGGCTAAAAACTGGCAGTCAAAGGGCAGGAACATTAAGACAAAAATAGTTCTAGGGCTTCACTATACGTTTCTTTTCTTTACTATCAAATAGTGCCAAAGCTGACAAAGCAAGAATGCATCGAGGAACAAAGCATTAAGAAAAGCCTAGATAAGGTAGTTTTGCTAGATCAGGGACAGAACATGTGAAATTATTATCTTTGATAAATATTTACTCTTCTCTTCTTTCATTTATTCTTCCTACGGAATCCAACTCCAGCAGAATCTGTCTACTGCATATTTGGCATATTAATATTTTTAATGTGGTTGTTACAAGGTCAAAGAAGTCACACTGATTCTAGTTTTCCTGGTGATTTTTCCAGCTTTTCACATATCAGAGTTTCCAGAATATCTCAGATTATAAACAAATCAAATAACAAACATCCTGTAATTGGGAAGGTGACACCTGCTATAGGTAAGGCATTGTACTGTTGAGCTGAGGAATTCTAGCCTAGTGTTGGCAATTAACCATATGGAGACTGACTTTGTGGTGGACCCTGTTTTAGTGTTAAAGCACTGTAGGGTCACAGATGAATTGGGGCTTGAACTAGATTTTGTAGAAAGTGTAACAATACAGACAATGAAAGTGAAGGATGAAAATATATTCCAAAATTCCAAACTGATCATTTCAGAATAGTAAAGCAGCTAAACTTCCCTGGAAGATTAATCTCTCTCTGCTTCCATATTATGTAATAGAAATATGGATAAATATGTATAAATTAAAATATGTAATTTCTATTAGAATACAATTATATTCTAAATATTATCTGTCTGAAATTTATACTGTAACTCCCCAACCATCTTTTTTTGTTTCTTCTTCCTTTCCTTTCTTTCTCCCTCCTTCCCCCCTCTCTCTGTTTCCTTCCTTCCTTCCTTCCTTCTTCCCTTCCTCCCTTCCTTCCTTCTCTTGCTGATAAGAATCTCTGTGTTTGGCACATAGGAAATTTTAGTAAATGCTTGTTGAATAAATTAACCACATTCTGGATAGACACTGAGCTACATTGTGAACTACCAGCATCTCAGTTCAGAACTTGCTATATATGTGAATGGATATAATTCCTTGTGTTTATGTGTGATCCACATAGGTCTGGAATTCTCTATAGTATAATTTTTTGGAAAATGATTAGTTTATAGGTGAGTTATGTAATACTTATCTTTTACCATAGATAACATTAATAACTTATAAATCATAATTTAGAGAATATCACCTTTTCCTAACCTGTTGTATTAGTCAGAGTTCAATTGGTAGCAAAGGAAAGCTCTCTAGCCATTTTAAGCAGAAAGTAATTTAATATAGATTTTTTTTTTTAATGAAATTGCTGGGATGTCAAAAGGGCAGGTTCTAGATTGAGTCTTCGAGGAGACTGTAAGAGCAAGGATAAGAAGCACACTGCCAAATGAGTGCTATCTCTGCCACAACAGGAAAATCATGAAGTTGATGTCAGCATCAACAAAGTCTTCCATTCAAGGATTAGTACCCTTGAAGTCATGACTGAACAGTGGAGCACCACTTAAGAAAAACCCAATGCCCATGCTTACCTTCATGATCAAAAGCACAAGAAAGATGGCTTCTATGTCTCTCCCACTTTTCAAATCTCACCTAAATGCACCTAATTGACTATATCTAATCCACATCTAGAATACTAGCTGCAAAAGAGTTTGACAAATTAAGTTCTCTCTTTGGTTCATTTGTTCTTTTAACTTTTTAGTCCTGTAAGGTATATCATATGAAGGTTGGAACGGATGGTGAGTATTAGTCCTCTGTACCTACTTCACCTATTTAGTTAAAGCCAACTGCTCTCTAAAAGCTTCTCTCATCTTATTATTTCCTTTTACCCTTTCACTGTTTTTACCCACTCTCATTATTTCTTTGCATTCTCTGGAGGCCTTGTTATATTACTGACCTTTCTGTCTTAAATTTTAATCTCTTACTGGAAAATATATATAACTTCTACTTGGTCTTCTAATCATACTTACAATTCTCTTCCCCATGGTAGCTACATATATTATTTATATATATTTTAAGATATCCAGTGAAATTATCTTCCTTCACATCAAGTTTGATGTAATTACTATGATTATAAACCTGATTATTTGATTATTTTATTTTGAAATCTGAATAATGTATCAAGTTTAGAGTGAATTTAGACAGAAATACTTTCTGCTTCATTGAAAGGTATTCAAATTATAAATCTTTTTTAAACAGAAAATGACACTAATGCTAATCGTATAAATAGATTTACATTTGCCTTTAAAAACTTTTGTTAACACCTATTTTGTCTCAGGTTCTGTGTTAGGTAATAGGGCTGAAAAAAATGAAATAGACAAGGTTCCTTTATCTACAAACTTTCAGAAAAGTGGGAACAAATACATATAAATCGGTCATTTCAATATGTGCTCTTAGCATTTAAAGCAAACAGGATTTGCTAAAAATGGTATAGTAAAGGCTGCCTGAGGAAATGACACTGTAGATAAGTCTGAAAGATGAATAGAAATTTTCAAGGTGAAGTAGTAAAAAGTCTGAATTACAATATGTAAAATGAAATGAAGTTTAACTGTGTAATACTTTTCTCTTGCTTTGCTGTGTAAAGGACTGTCACTCTAGGTCACCAAACCCATACACCTCAAGGGCACTGGAACAAGAATTGTTAAGGTAGCAATTCAAAGTAAAGGAAATAGGTCAGCTACTGACTACCCAAGTGTGAGTTTGAGTTCAGTTGAGAAGATCATCTTGAAAGCTAGCCTTTGTCATAGATAAAAATGAATTTTCTAAATTCTTTACAACCTATGAAACCTATCACCATAAAATTTCCTCCATATTGTATAGAGGAGACATCCTTCCTAAATGTGCAAGTTCCGCCTCCAAGCTCACTGTGGTAGAGAAGAAGAATGTACAGAAGAGGAGATAAAAAGCCTATAATAAACACCGGCACCAGCCTGAAGAATTAGGGGAAAAAGTAAGATACTAGACCTCTTGCTCAAGGACAAACTAATAACCAGCTTCCTAAGTGTTGAGTTGGGTGGGGAAGTATGCAGCCCATAAATTAAGCCAGCTTTCCTTTTAATATGGCATGGGAGAAAATTCAGCCCCTGTTTTTTGTTCCATACAGTGTGGACATGTGTGGATATGCAGTAACTTCTACCTACTGCCCTAGTGAAGAGTTTTGTTGTGTAACACTGTAAGACTAACAGACAGCAGATACCCAAGATTAAAGCACTGAAAAGCATAAATACCTTAAGGGCAAATGGCCAGACCCCTTATATGCCCAAATTACTCCAAAAGCCCAGACCAGAATAATTTTACCTGAAGGCTCATCAGTCCAAGTAAGGTACTAAGCCAGCTACCCCTACATCAGCAGCAACAGAAAAATCAAAGGACATCGGACAGTTACTGGCCTCCCTTGTCCTGTCAATCTTTTTGATATCACATTAACCCACCCCATTACACAGCCATTATACAGCCCTTCTGAAGAAGAGCAGGAGAAGGATAAAGATTTATACGTATCAAGCACTTAAACTATAAGGAAATCTGTTTAACAGAAAGTAACTGAGTTACCTAAGTGATTACTTAAATTATTGGATTAGACTAAATTTACCAAATTGATCTATAATTGATTTTCCCCTACCAACTTGACAAGGCATTCTTATCTATGTTTTTTAATCAAAGTAACATTTCACTGAGAATCCTGCTCTTTCAGACAAAGCTTCCTTTCATTCTTGGTCACCTTGAGCTCACAGTTTAGACCCTGAGGATATCTGTGGTAGTGGATGTGAGTGGCAGAGGCTTTTCTTCAAATTGTTTCTAAGTTTTTCATTTGAGGCCTATGGCATCGCTGACTTGTACCCAGAGTCACAAATTTTACCTTCTAACTCCAACTTCTTTATCTGAGCTCAAATCTCTCCCATAGGCCAGCAAAGGATTAAGAACCAGTTTCTCAGTAATTGCCTCTCCTATCTCTCCCCTCAGACCTCTGCATGATTTTTCTCTTGTATAACAGATCCACAGAGACTCACAGACCACCAGTCACGTAGTAGACAGACATGATGTCCTAACCAGGATTCATCTAGAACACTACGATGAGTAGTATATCATTATATATATATAGTATATATAACTATTTACATTTATATAATATTTACAAAATTACATAATTTTTATATATATGTGTGTGTGTGTATATATATATAAAAGACAGTGATGATGATGTATAAATCACACTGCCTACCACCACCTCTATAGCTGCCGAAGCTGTAACCCTGAAATTCTGTTCAGCAGCTCAGCTGTAATCTATGGGTACTCTTCTCCTCAACAAGAACATGCAAGAGAAGCTCAGATTTTAGGGCTGAGTGAACCGTGAAGTTTTCCATTTGAGTAAAGCCCATAATATGTAAGCATTATTTAGGCATTGCATTTAATAGGAAGTAAAAATGTATACGTAAGCTTTCCACACCCTTGGTGTCTTGAGATTTCCATTTCATTATGATTAAAAGAAATGAGAGTGCTTCTGCCTCAGATAAGAGTCTGCAAAATGAAAGAGCATACTAAAATGTGCCCCTCAAAATATTAAATTAACTGTTCTGCTTGGAGTAGAGTCAAGTATGTTTTGTTCTAATTGATGTTAAAAAAAGTTATAGACTCCCTATTATTTATAGCATTCTTTTTTGAATTAAATTCCACAAAGGACCTTGCCACTCTACATACAATTTTTTGTCCTGTTCTTAAGTAACTCTCATGACTTCTTAAGCTTTTATAAATATTTACACATATTAGACTCAAACATCAGATTTAATTAAATTCTACTGTGAATGGTGATGCTGTTAAAAAACAAATTTCAAGGGCGCCTGGGTGG
Source organism: Mirounga angustirostris (assembly GCF_029215605.1). NCBI lineage: Eukaryota > Metazoa > Chordata > Mammalia > Carnivora > Phocidae > Mirounga > Mirounga angustirostris. The sequence continues at coordinate 25,920,717 of NW_026991712.1, forward strand.
CTCAGTTGGTTAAGCCACTGCCTTCGGCTCAGGTGATGATCCTGGAGTCCCGGGATCGAGTCCCGCATCGGGCTCCCGGCTCGGCGGGGAGTCTGCTTCTCCCTCTGACCCTCCCCCCTCTCATGTGCTTTCTCTCTCTCATTCTCTCTCTCTCAAATAAATAAAAATAAAATCTTTAAAAAAAAAACAACAAAAAAACCAAATTTCAACTCAGTAATTTTTTTTAAGTTTTTTTTATACCAATATAATTAACATACAGTGTTATATTAGTTGCAGGTTTTCAGTTCAGCAATTCTATACATCACTCAGTGCTCATAATGATAAGTGTACTCTTTAATCCCCATTACCCATTTCACTGATTCCCGCACTCCCCTCCCCTCTGGTAACCACCAGTTTGTTCTGTATTATTAAGAGTCTGTTTCTTGGTTTGTCTCTTTCTCTCTTTTTTCTTTATTCACTTATTTTATTTCTTAAATTCCATATATGAGTGAAATCATATGGTATCTGTCTTTCTTTGACTTATTTTACTTAGCATTATACTCTGTAGCTCCATCCATGTTGTTGCAAATGGCAAAATTTCATTTTTTATGGATGAATAATATTCCATTATATTATATTGCAATATTCCATTCCAATATATATATATATTCCATTCCATATATATATATATATATATATATGCCACATTTTTATCCACTCATCTATCAAATTAGTAAATTTTAAACACTGTGTTGGTTTTAACAATTCATGAATTAGGTAGCATCTGATCTGGCAGATAGAAAGGAGCTTCAAGAAGCTGTACAAAATGAAAGAATTTATAGGCAAAAGAAAGTAGGAATTATAAGGAAGTTATACTAGGCAAAAGAGTGGATTGGTTAAGACAAGGTTACTTTCCTTTAGAGGATGCTAGGAGTTTATCAGGCACATTACCTAACTAGTGCAGATCAGGTAATTCCTGACTGGCTGGTTTAAGATTCCATTTCTGGAAGAGCAGAAACTATACCTCTCAGTTTGGTGATGGAGGGCTTAGCATAAACAACTCCATTTTGGACATGTTGTCTTAATATTTTTTTTTAAGATTTATTTATTTATTTTAAAGAGAGAGCACACAAATGGGGGGAGGGGCAGAAGGAGACAATCTTCAAGACTCCCCATTGACTGTAGACCCCAACGCAGGGCTCAATCCTATGACTCATGAGATCATAGCCAGAGCTAAAACCAAGAGTTGGAAGCTTAACCAACTGAGCCATCCAGGCACCCCAGATGTTGTCTTATTTTTAACATACTCCTATAAAATAAGTACAAAACACCTGTTATTGAAAACCTGGGGCAGTGTGGTTGTCCATATTTATCTTGGTGTTAATGTATGACTGAATTTCCACATGTACATGAGAATTCATAAAGCAAATAATACCTATGCAATGTACATTGATTTACATAGTAGATGTATTCCTGAGAAGTCAAGTATAATTCATGTTAGACTTTTAAGAACACTTCCAACTAAAGGTGAAGTTTGTATCATTTTAAAATTTAAATATTTGTTTACCATTTATGTAAATGGGCTTAAAATGTTTTCTTGATTAGTTTATGGGAAGGTAAAAAAGCTGATTTCAGAAGAGAATCTAAGTTCTAAAGGTAGGAAAAAAATTTAAACTTATATAATTAAAACTCTAGTTTTTCAACAAACTATGTTTTTTAGTCAATTATGTGGTGATTGAAAGATCATTTGGAAAAATCAAGAAGCTATTTGTATAGAATTCCTTCCCCTCCCCACCCTCCTGCTCCTTCTTCTTCTCCTTTATAGATTATATATGAAAAAGTAGAATTGTGTGGCCAGAAGGGAACTGATGGGTTGCCCAGTCTACATCATAGCATAAAGAACTTGACTTTAGCCACTCCAAGCGAGAAATAATAAATTTTTAAATTGTGTAATATACAAATACTCATGACATAAGGGATTTTTAGGCTCTGTATCCTTTGTGATTAGCCCACTGTATTGTCTCAGACTTTTCTTGTATTTCCCTACACATAATTCTTTCAACTCCAAACTTTAATATAAAAATGAAACAAAAACTTTTAAAAATAGAAATCCTTTCTACTAAGAAAAAAATGTATATAATTTCTATATATGGCTGTTGTTTGGGGAAATAAAATTAAAAATGGAATCTCCTGCCAACCCAGAAAACCTGTTTACAAAAGTAGTAGATAAAGAAAGCTGTTTTATGATTAAATAAGCATTAAATAAGGATGTGATGTGGATCACAGGCAATCCACCAAAGAGATTGCAAGGGCAGAAAGACATTTTATCCTTTTATATAGTCAAGCAGATACAACCCATTACATGTATGTTCTAAAGATAAATGGCAAATAGTCCTCAGGTAAGAGGACTAGACAGCATTATTGCCATACATAATTCATCCTGAATTGATCTGATATTGGGATGACTATCTGTGTTAGCCAGTTGGCTTTATCCAAAGGAAAGATAAATTTCTCATATCTTTATGACAGGAAGTAGTTTTGTAACTTGGAGGGAGGTGTCCCCTGAAATTAGGTTCTTACCTTTCTACAGAAAGGGATCTAGGAATGCCATCTTCCTGATGATTATATTTCAAAGAGATGGTTTACAGATTCTTGAGAAAACATTCCTAAGTTTTGAGTCTGACAAGAGGTTCATTTAGCATTTGAAAATATTTATATACATTTGAGAAAGACAGAAAGAACTGACAATTACAAGTTTCCCAAAGTGAGAGCTTTAAGATAAAGGGAGGCAAGGGGCAGTCTTCTATTTTCAGCAGGGAGAACTAAGCCTCTTGTTATTTGTATTTACCTTTACATTGCCCCTTCAGTTTCTGATACAGCTTTTGCCTTATTAAATTTGCTCTGCCCAATGCATACTCCTGCTTTAATAGTAGGTAATAGGACAGAAAAACAAAATTATAAGAGAAAGGCTAAATGTTAAAGAAGCTTTAGGAAAAAAGACTAGAATGTTATGAAACTCTTTCCTTTCTTGATTTCTGCATTTTTCTTTCTATTTCTGTGAGCTGTAATTTCTAAATCGATATGCTTTAATTTGAACTAAATGGTTGTCATTAAAAACTGTCTTTATCCTGATTTCCTTATTTGCTAATCACATCCCCAGTCTTCCAGTAATCCCTACTCAAAATGAATGCACACTTTACCAAGTATAATCTATAGAAACAAGATTCAAAAGATGCTCCATGAACATGACTTTGGGGGCAAATAAACTTTAGAAAATCAGTGTAAAATTGCTTTGCAAAAAAAAAAAAAGTCATATTGATTAGGGTCATTAAATAATTTTAATGAGTTGGGTCTAGCTTTTTTTCCCTTGTCTTTTTTTTTTTTTTTTTTAATGAAAAGAATAGAATGGAACAGACAATATCAGAGAGCATAGTACACTTAGGGAGTTATACATTGTTCTATGAATCATGTTTCACAGTTATTTATTTTCATGTATGGTGCCAGTGTGTATATATAAACTTAATTGTTTACTGGAGTTTTTGAAAATAAATAAATGAAAACCATAGAAATGAAAACAGACTATTCAGAGCTTGCTATAGCAAGGGGGTCAGCCACCATCACTTGCTTTCATAGCAACTCAAAGGCAGTCAGTGGAGTGGGAAATCTTTACAGTGAAAAAAGAAAGAGAGGGAAGGAAGGAAGGGAAGAAAGGATTTCCAATTATGCTCTTATAGAGATTATTGTCATGGAAATGCTGGAGGTGGGCTAGCTAGAAGCAGAACATCTTATCTGATTAATTTGGGCAGCATATTGGGCTTCCTCTGATTGATCCTGAGTTGGAAGTGGGAGCAAAAATTAGGGAAATTGGCTATCATTGACCAAGTCTGATCATTCAAAGGTTGAAGTCTGGCTTCCTGGACCTCTCATGTGGGTCAGAGCTGTTGTCATATATAGACTGGCCATTTTCCATATAGTTGGCCCATCAATAAAAATAGTAAAAGTTTTAAACCCATAATCATGTACTGTATATCCCACTTAAACTTTCACAGTGGAAATTAATACATTAAAGGATTAAAAAATGCTACATAAATCATTTTAACATTCTCTAGAGTGTATTCATATCACAAATTATTTTTTTTTAAGATTTTATTTATTTATTTGACAGAGAGAGAGATAGTGAGAGCAGGGACACAAGCAGGGGGAGCAGGAGAGGGAGAAGCAGGCTCCCTGCAGAGCAGGAGCCCGATGCGGGGCTTGATCCCAGGACCCTGGGATCATGACCTGAACCGAAGGCTGACACTTAACGACTGAGCCACCCAAGTGCCCGATATCACAAATTATTTTGACCATCAAGCCCCATTTTTATTCCACAATCCCTCTTAACTCACGGAGCTTATGTTGCTTTCGGAAATATATTTTTTTTTATTTATATATGTACATTTTAAACTTTAGTCTTCCTTCTGTACTTCCCACTTCAAATAAATTGCAAGTTTTATCATTTGTCTTTTACCAGTATTTATCAACTCTGTTTTGGTCACAATTCTAATACCTTTTATTTTGCTTTTCTTGAATTATTATTCCAATAGCTAATTTCAGGTTCCTTTCTTGAATCTGCTTTTCTCGTAGATTCCAGGTTAATTTTAGCTCTGTTACTTGACTCCAAAATCTTAATAGAATTTTCTACATTCATACACAATCCCAATTCCACTCTGACCAGATACAAGAAACTGTACACTGTCTGGCTGTAATTTGCTTTTCCACTCACATCTTATAAAACTTTTTCTTGTTCAAACTTATGCCCCAGTCCTTTTGTAATGTATTTTCTGATTTCCATCTATAAAAGTCCTCTGCATTCATTAAGGACCATATAAAATTCAACTTCTATGAAACAGTCTTCTATGTTCATCCCTACACTTTCCTTCTGTCTATATAGGAAACATAGAAGACTCTTTCCTTCTTCTGAATTTCTCAATTCTAATTTCTGAATCTCTTCCTCTGGCTTTTCTTCCTCTGTATTTCTTTTCTTTTTTTTTTTTTTTAAGATTTTATTTATTTGACAGAGAGAGACACAGCAAGAGAGGGAACACAAGCAGGGGGAGTGGGAGAGGGAGAAGCAGGCTTCCCACTGAGCAGGGAGCCCAATGTGGGGCTCAATCCCAGGACCCCAGGATTATGACTTGAACTGAAGGCAGATGCTCAACAACTGAGCCACCTAGGCACCCCTCTTCCTCTGTATTTCTAAAACACCTTGAAGGGCTGCCAGGGTGGCTCAGTCAGTGAAGTGTCTGCCTTCAGCTCAGGTCATGATCCTGGGGTCCTGGGATTGAGCCCCATGTCTGACTCCCTGCTCAGCCTAGAGTCTGCTTCTCCCTCTGCCCACCCCCTCCTACTTTCACTCTCTCTCCAATAAATAAATAAAATCTTTAAAAGAGAATAAAACACCTTGAATAAATAACACCATATTTTTCTCATATTGCCTTGCATTAAAATTATTTGTATTCCTATTATGTAACTAATCATTTTTTGTCCTTATATATACACAAAATCTATACATTATTCAACATTTTAAACCTTTATAGCCCCAAATATTATGTCTTTCACATGCTATGTTGTTGAATGAATGAACCAAACACCTGACTTTTTTCTAATCTCCAGTCTTCAAACATCACAATTAATCCCCCCTTATCTGCGATTTATTTTCTGCACTTGGAGTTATCTGCAGTCATCCTTGGTTCTGGGGCAGATGATTCTCCTTCTGACCTATTGTCAGAAGGTACACTAGCCTCATGCTGTGTCATAATGCCTGCATTATTCACCTCACATCATTTCATCATGTAGGCATTTTATCACCTACATCATCACAAGAAGAAGGGTGAATACAATACAATAAGATCTTTCGAGAGAGAGATCACATTCACATAACTTTTATTACAGTGTAATTGTTCTATTTTATTATTAGTTATTATTAATCTACTGTGCCTAATTTATTAATTAAATTGTATTATAATTATGTATGAATAGAGAAAAAACATGGTATATATAAGGTTTAGTACTATCTGCAGTTTTAGGCATCCACTGGGGATCTTGGAATATCTCCTCATGGCTAATGGGGGGCTACTGTATATCCCAAATACAACTTAATATCATTTTAAAATTGCAGTCATTCATTTTACTATTTGTGAACAGTTAAAATGCAAATAACTTGCAAGAAGTTAGATGACGATTCAAATTTAAACTAAAATGTAGATGATTGATAAGAGGGTTCTCTCCTGAAAACACTGGAAACAACCTGGAGCGTGAAAGATAAACAGAGATAATGAAGTGGTTGTTATAGTAGTCTCAGAGACCTAAACTGTATGAAGAAATCAGCTCCAATAATACTGCATTTATTTGTTGTTTCTATATTTATTACCAGTTCTCCAAAATACCTGATTAAATGTTATGTTTATCTCCTTGAGCAAATGCCTAGTCCAATGCATTTAGGATTCTCCAATGACTAGCTCAGCGTGTATGGGAATTTGATACCTATTTCTTAGATTGAAAGAGGTTGTGTGGATAGTTCCAGGACCTAATACTGTATCAGCATTATTAGTTTTTTTTGGTGTGCATTTATGTTTAATGTTTGACTTTTTCTCTATCCCAGTACAACACAGAATAATACTCATATAGCCCTGGATCGTTGATATGAAGTATACAACACAAAATTTAAGTATCTTCATCATACAGACATACACACAAACAGCCATGGTCACCAACATCAAGGATACCAAAACAAAAACAGAATTAAATTAAATAAAAAAACCCAGAAACACACAAGACATTTTACCTGTGAATGATTGATATTGAAGGTCCCTGGTCTTCAATATAAGTGTTTTTGAGTAATAAAAAAAAATAACTTTTTTTATACCTATCATCAGTTAGGGACTATGCTATGTGTTTTACTTACATTTCTTATTATTTAGTCCTTATAATGACTATATAAATCAATTATTAATATTCTTGTTTTACTTTGGTGAGAAAACTGACATATTTAGAAATTTAGACATATTACTAAGAGCAACTTCATTTTATCACATTACTTCATCCCCATCCTTCTCTTTCTTCTTAAAAAAAAAAAAAATGATGGTTTCTTTTTATCACATAACAAGGAGTCCAGAGGCAGGCAATTGAAGATATTGGTTCAGCAGTTCAACAAGTCAGGGATAATTTCTTTGCAAATCTCTTGACCTTCCCTTCATGGTTGCAATATGAGTATAGTAGTTTGAGCTATCACTTCCTGTATTCAAGAGAGAAAAAAAAAAAGACAGGAATGGGTTGCAAGATGCAATGTCTTTCTGTATCATATGATCTCACTGATATGAGGAATTCTTAATTGTAGGAAACAAACTGAGGGTTGCTGGAGTGGGGGGTGGGGTGGGAGGGATGGGGTGACTGGGTGATAGACACTGGGGAGGGTATGTGCTCTGGTAAGCGCTGTGAATTGTGCAAGACTGTTGAATCTCAGATCTGTACCTCTGAAACAAATAATGCAATATATGTTAAGGAAAAAAAAGAAGAAGAAGAAGGTAGCAGGAGGGGAAGAATGAAGTGGGGGAAATCGGAGGGGTAGACGAACCATGAGAGACGATGGACTCTGAAAAAACAAACTGAGGGTTCTAGAGGGGAGGGGGGTGGGAGGATGGGTTAGCCTGGTGGTGGGTATTGAGGAGGGCACATTCTGCATGGAGCACTGGGTGTTGTGCACAAACAATGAATCATGGAACACTACATCTAAAACTAATGATGTAATGTATGGGGATTAATATAAGAATAAAAAAAATATTTAATTAAAAAAAATAAAAAAGAAAGAAAGAAAGAAAGAAAGAAAGAAAGAAAGAAAGAAAGAAAGAAAGAAAGAAAGGTGTGAATAAAAAAAAAAGATGCAATGTCTTTCCCTTTTTGTAAGGAAAGAAAAGTGTTATCATAGTTACTACTGTCCGATTGCTGCTTACTTAAATAAATAAATAAATAAATAAATAAATAAATAAATAAATAAATAAATAAATAAAAATTATAGCAATATCCAAGAAGGTATATAACGTGAATGTACAATCATGATTATGACTAAATGAACGCCTAGAACAAGAAAGAGACTATTACCAGCATTCCAGAGACTCTCCACCTTGCCTTCTCCTAATAAAGAAAAGCACTAAAATGGTTTTTGTAAAAGTCCAAATAATGGTTACTTCTAAGGGAGTGGAAATGGTAGTGATTAGGAGAAAACATTATTATTTTTAAACAAAAGACATATTCTGCTCATTTTTTGCACTCTGGGTTGTCTCAGTTTGGTCTTTTGTAACAGTAAGAGTGGTTGATTCTTCTTACTTGCCTTATAAATATAACTCCAAATAATTATAAGTCCTTTCACTATCCAGTACGTATAGTAAGAGAAATAATGTTTAGAAGTATTTGATGGCTGCTAGCAGTTATGGTTCTTTCAAAAGAAAAATCCATTTACTTTGATTGCTATTATGGTTCAAAAAATATTGATCTACCCCTGCTTGCAAACTCTTTTAAACAGGTAGCTACAAAGATTTAGACAAAAATCTATATTTCACTTTGTTGTTTCATTCCAGGTGCTTTAAAGGAAAACATTTAAAGAATAGGCAGGTTAAGTGAGGTTGAAGTGAACAATGCTGTGTTGAGTCCTTCTCATAAAAAGGAATGCTTCCTGATACTTTCATTTAACTGTTCTATTATTAGACTGTAAGTTCCTAAGGGAGTGGGGTCATATCTCTTTAACTGACTCTGTATCATGTTTAGTTCATTTCATGGGAGATTAGCATGACTGTTATGTGTGAAGTATCTGTTGGGTGTGTGTCATCAGGATACTTTATCAATGGCTTCTCTGCGCTTAGAATAAAGTCAGAGACGCTTCTTACTGTACACCAGCTACCCCATAGCTCCCAGCCAAGGTATTACCTCACCCTCCTTGTACCCTAACCCCAGCCATACTGAGCTGCTTGGATTTTTCCAAATGTGTTGTTTCACACTATCACCCTTTGGTAAAGCTCTTCCCCTTGCCTGAAATGTCACCAACTCCCACATACATTATTACACCTTCCCAACCACACACATCCTTGCAAACTTGCCCAATCTTAGTTTATGTTTCAGTTTTTTTGCTTGTTTTGTTTTGTTTAAAGATTGTATTTTTAAGTAATCTCTATACCCAAAGTGGAGCTCAAACTCACAACCTCATGACCAAGAGTTGCCGGCTGTACCGACTGAGCCAGCCAGGAGCCCCTTATGTTTCAGTTTTTGGAATCTGTCCACTCCTAAGCAGAATTGTTCATTATTCTTCCCATGCCTCCCAATATCTTATTATAAAACTACATTATTTATCACACTTTTATGCATATGCATACTTGTTTTTTTCCTGATAGGCAGTAATAGATTAAGTTTTATTCATCTCTACATTCCAACATTCAGGAGAAAGTACAATTTCAGGACACTCCTCTTGAATGAACATACTAAGAGACGATTGAATGGACAGATGAATGAATATGTGAAGGAGTAACGTCACTGTACCTGAAAAAAATGATAATGAAGCTATCTATAGTTAGATGGTTTCCTACTTGATAGCATCAACTGATCTGAAATTTTTACAATGAGAATGACCTTGAACAAATCCTTGGGTTTCTTAATCTCAATCAGCCTGCCACATTGCCTTTTATCACAGACATTGTACCTCATCCCAGATCTAAGGCAAATGCTGACGAGGTCCTTTGAAGGACATTAAGAATATAAAAAATGGGTCAAGTTTTAAGAGTACTACCTCAGGGCAAGTCAGGGAAGAAGAATCACTTGTCACTTTACATTTCACCTTTAGGCTGTCACTTAAATCAGAATACATAGGGCATGCACTTAACTTCTCCAATCATCTTGGAGCTTTAAAACATTTACAGTTTGTGGCATGGGTGTCAACCAGAGCATAGTCTGTTGTCATTCTCTTAAGAATCTGTGCTAAGAAATTGAAAAATATACGCTGAATACACCTATTTGACGGACTGACTCTTACAGCTGTTTTTTAAGGGCCAGGATTATGACACCCACCTCTTCATGTCCATATTTCCTAGCACAGTCCTTGGTACACAGTGGATACTTAGCAAATATTGAACTGAAATGAGTTTGTTATACTTTGAGGTTGGTAAGATTAACCTTTAGATTTTCTGAACTAAGATACTATATCAGGAAGTATGTGTGTGTGTGTGTGTGTGTTTAATTGATTCTCACCTTTTCCCATTAAAATGTTTGGACAATAAAATTTTTTTTTTTTTGGACAATAAAATTTATACACTAAGGAACTATTTAGTTAACAGTTCTCAGTTTTGGAGTCACTGCATTGTGGTATATTGTGAACTATTGTGACATTTCAAGAAATATGTTAATACTTAAATACCTACTTTCATACATTATTTCTTTTTAATTAAATTAGAGGATACTTAGTCTTTTCTCTAAAAATAACCTCATTCCCTTGAGTAAGGTCTTTCATAAAACCCCAGGAAGCCCGTGGTCAGGAGAAAGTCTGATTATCAGTGGGTTGGAGGAAAATGCCACATAATCCAAGTTCATAGATTTCATCCTTACTGCCTTAGTCCATTTGGGCTGCTACAACAAAATACCACAGACTAGGTAGTTTATAAACAACAGAAATTTATTTCTCACAGTTCTGAAGGCTGAAAGTCCAAGACCAAGATACCAGCATGGTTTTTTTTTGTTTTGTTTTGTTTTTTGGTTTGTGTGTATGTGTGTGTTGTTGTTGTTGTTGTCGTTGTTTTAGTGTGGGGACCTTTGTTCAGAATTCTCTTTCTGGGTCATAGCTGGCACCTTCTCTCTGTGTCCTCACATGGTAGAAGGGACAAGGTATCTCTCTGAAGCTTCTTTCATAAGACTACTAACCTCATTCATGCGGTCTTAGCCCTCCTGACCTAATCACCCCCAAAGGTCCCACCTTCTAATACTATCACCTTTGAATTTTGAGGAGACACATTCAGACATGGCACCTATGAAGGCTGACAAACTCCTTGCTTGTGTACACGTACATTAACTGTAGTTCCTTGGGTATCCTCTAAATTAGAAACATGGGCACTGAGATGATGGAATAGAAATAGTTTTGTCATATATATGTCAATGCAACCATAAAAACAACTCCAAATTAATGATATGTCAACATCATATTTAGAAGCAAAGAAAAGCACATTGTTTTTAGCACTGATAAAGAGTTCTTAATTCTATGAAATGTGCTAAAGCATTCAATAACTTTTTAAGGTGACATATGATTAAGAATTGAGTAATTTTTTTTTAATTCCTCTATTTGCTATATATCAAAAGAGTGTATGATTTAACTACTGGCTACAGATGTTCTTTTATACCAGCTCTGTGGAAAAAGGCACTTTGTCTCGGGGTGTATTTACCAGCATTCTGAAGTTTGCATATTTTTTTATTAAATGGTTTTATCTAACCTGAAGTTTTTTAAATGTCAGGGTTTTCATCATGATTGTAAAATACACATTATTGCAAATACATCTTTTATTACTTTGCCTGGGAAGTTATAGATTTTATTCTCAAAATCTCTTAAATGTTGACTAGAGTCTCATTTGTCTGAGATGCTTGAAGGTGAGACCAAATTTAACTCACAAGGTCTTTTCTAGTGGCATGATTCTGTATTTCACAACCTTTGTAAGCCCGTTGCTAAGGTAATGAGATTCCCAAGAGGCTTCTTAACATTAAGAATCAGCAAAACTGCAAGTTTTATAGATCACTTTCTTTTAACCTACACAGTTTCTCTGTGAAGTATTTGAATTACAGTGTCAACTGTTGTCAAGTCAGAGATTGATCAATGAGAATTTCTATGTCAGTTTGAGGCCAGATGTTAGTCTTTGGCTGGAAATCTGATTGAATTTAAAATTAGAGTTTATTATTTTAGGCAGCAAGGATCAAAGTTTCTTCGTCACTATAGAAAAGGTGTTGAAAGAGTCCTGTTCTAGAAAGTTCAGCCACTGCCATTTAAACCTACATTTCCAATTTTGTTTTCAACTCACTGCAGAAGAGCCTTCCATAGTGCTCTGCTTCTATTTCCTCTGACCTCCCATCTTCATTTACTTTAGCACCTCTTCCCCAGCCTCTGATTTCTTTGCCTCCACAGCAGGGAAGAGAAAGAGCAGAACCAGGTGCTACTCCGTGAATGACAACCTCTGACTCTGCAAATGGATGCTCACTCTTCTCCTTCCAGTTCGAGTTGTGAGTGATGCACAGTATTTAGCTGACTCCAATGGAGGCAATATTTCCTAAAGAAATCCCAACTCCATTTTGTATTCTAGGGGACACAATATTATAAGATAATGAAATCACCTATCGGTAGGACGCTAGCTAAATTATTTCTGTGTTGCATTGAACATTCAGTGGTAAGCTACACTGTATCAGTCAGAAATACTGTGGGAAACAAATGGCACCTTCACATTAAGTCTATGTATATATGTAGGCGGAGCTTAAGGAAACTAAGAAGAGGTTATACACTATCTCAGGCAAGTGCCAACAGGGAGGCAGGATCATCTTCAGGAATGATAACCACAGCTCTCAGAGGACAGTTGTACAGAGAGGGCACCCCGACATAAGCTTGGCTTTCAGTCGAAGGTTACAGCCATCCCATGGTGATCAGGCAGAGGAGTTGGGAGAAAAACGTGCCATGGAATTCTCTTCTCAACTTCCTCATTCCATCTCCTGCCAGTTCCGCTTGTTCTTTGACTACTCGTTGCACACAGAGGAAGTTGGGTGGCACAAGAGCCTCTCTGTTATGGGTCCATGTGGGTCAGCCTTTACTCCTACCCCCAGTGGTAAAAGGCAAGAAGAAAAAGATGGAGAATGGTTCTTGAGAGGTAAGGAGAAAATATTCAGCACTCATGTTCTAGATTATAAGACAACTATAAAATTTAAATTATTCAAAAGACATAACTGTAACAGGTCATTCCATGGTTTTCTATACATGTAGTTCTCTATAGCTATAGGAATTTGTGATCGCTTATATTGTTTACTAGTAGAACAACATGCTTTTGTATGCTCTTTATTGCCTTTATTCTTTTCATATTCCACAACCATTCCTTGAAAATTATGCTGAGAGAAGATACAGAGCTGAAGAACGCATATTCTGTAACCATACTAACTGGGCTCAAATCCCAGCTCTGCCACTTAAAATATGTGTGCCTTCAGTCAAACTACGTACCTCTTTGAGACCTCATAGGGCTATATCAGGATTAAATGGAACAAGTGCTTAGAATTTTGCCTGACATTGGGATGCCTGATGGGGGTCAGTTGGTTAAGTGTCTGACTTCAGCTCAGGTCAGGATCTCAAGGTCCTGGGATCCAGCCAGTGTAGGACTCCACACCCATCAGGGAGTCTGCTTCTCCCTCTCCCTCTGCACCCCCCCGCTTTGTGTGCATGTGCTCTCTCTCTCAAATAAATAAAATCTTAAAAAAAAAAAAAAAACTTTTCTTGGCACATAAATGATATATAAATTGTTATCCTCACATGTATAGACACTTGAAATGCAAACATCAATAAAAGCTCATGGGAGGAGACAGATAAGTAAATAAAGTAAAATATACAGGTCAATATATAAGTATGCCCTATAAGGCCCGTAGAAGCCCGAAGAAAGGAAAAACTAACTGTGCTTGTAAGCTCAGGGTAGTCTTTATGGAAAAAGTATAATCTGACCTTGGGAAATGCACAGGAGTTTCCCCAAGTTTTGTATACTAGGAGAATGCCTTATTTCTAGGCAGAGAGGAAGACATTCCTAACGGCATGTGGGTGTGAAAGCGAACTGCGGGTGTCTCAACATGTGTGACAGGTAGCTTGTAGGAAAATGATGGAAGACAGGACTAGAGAGACAGGAAAGATTTAGATTATGAGGGCCTTCCATGGGAAAGGATTTGAAGAGAACTGAACAGTTTTAAAATCACCCTGGTACCATGCAGGGGTGGGATGAGTGTGTTGAAACTATGGAGATAAAAACCTCTTTTAAAATTAATGTTGCTATCTTTTCCAGTACTGGAATCAAGTCAATTCATCTCTTTTCCTTAATTATTCCAGTACCCGTCCCACATTATCCTCTCTATCCTTTCTCTCAAGCAGCATGGAACAGTGGAAAAGAGTGTGCTTATTGGAGTCATGTAGATGTTGAATAGAATCTCATTTAAGCTATTTCTGTGTTTATGAGCTTGGTTAGCCTCTCAGAACCTTTTGTTTTTCATCTATAAAGCTGGAGTACTATGCCTCACTCTCAGTGTTTCAGTAAGAAATGCATGATTTAAAACAGTTACAGTATTTAGCAAACCTCTTGTCAAATAATAGTCATTCAATAATGGGAGCTAATATCCTATCTTCCTGGAAACCACGTCTATGTTTTTTTTTTTTTTTTTTTTTAATTTTTTTTATTCTTATGTTAATCCCTATACATTACATCATTAGTTTTAGATGAAGTGTTCCATGATTCATTGTTTGTGCACAACACCCAGTGCTCCATGCAGAATGTGCCCTCCTCAATACCCACCACCAGGCCAACCCATCCTCCCACCCCCCTCCCCTCTAGAACCCTGTTTGTTTTTCAGAGTCCATCGTCTCTCATGGTTCCACGTCTATGTTTATACAACCATTAGATAGCCTAGTCCCTGACCTTGTCCGTTCATTGTTTGCCAGTGGTAAGTCACAGGTCCTAGCTCTGGTTCCCTCAAAAACAGAGGCTGAGGCATAGTTTATGGACTAATACTTTATGGGGGGAGAAAGGGAGTGCAATTCCAACACAGCAAAGATGAGGGGAAAAAAAGAGATATAATAGGGAAAGGAGGAATCCAATATGAGGTGATATGCTATTGAGTGTTACTGAGTTGATCGAGCCTCACAAGAAACACAGCTATGTGTTTGGTTACGTGGGCCGTGTGGGCCACTTGTGGTCTGGAGCCATCTTTTTGGGGAGAGGGGGGTAAGAAATGAATCCACTGGTATCCTCCCCATTTCCTGCCTCTTAGTGGTCAAAGTTCATCCCTCAGGCATTAAGTACTCCACAATTCCAGGTGGCATTGAAAACCCTTAAGGGAGCTGTTGGGAAGATCAAGCTTTTCTCAATCCTATTGGATCCAATCTGGGTACTGGAGCTTCTATAGTTTTTGCCGCAATGGACAAGATAAAGTAGACTCTGCTGATTGCTGTTCCATGCCCCAAACATATACAGGCTTGAGACAACTGATAGTGTTAGGAGAGCTGCTGAGAGAAGTAGTCATGTCCCTTTTGCCATATTCCATTTGTTAGAAGCTAGTCACTAATGTTGCCCAATAATCAAAGAGAAGAGAATTTGATTACACCTTTGGATAGAGGAGCATCAAAGAATTTGCAGACATATTTTAAAACCACCACAGAGGGGCGCCTGGGTGGCTCAGTTGGTTAAGCAACTGCCTTCGGCTCAGGTCATGATCCTGGAGTCCCTGGATCGAGTCCCGCATCGGGCTCCCTGCTCAGCAAGGAACCTGCTTCTCCCTCTGACCCACCCCCTCTCATGTGCTCTCTCTCTCTCGTTCTGTCTCAAAAAAAAAAAAAAACTAAAAAAAACCTAAAAAAATAAAAATAAAAATAAATAAATAAATAAAACCACCACAGAACCATTTGAAAGCAAGATGCAAACATAATGCCTCATTACTCCCCAATACTTTGAGTTTTACTTAAAACAGAGACTCTGCCCCACAAAACCACAAAATAACCATCTGGATTAGAAAGTTAGCCTTGATACAACACTATCAAATAATTCATGGACCTCATTCAAATTTCACTAATGATCCAAAAATGTCTCTTTTCCCTTCCTTATCCGGGAGTCAACCCACAAAACTATTACATTTATTTGTCATGTCTTTTTGTTATGTGTAATATGTCCTTCAATCTGAGTCCATGCAGTCTTTCCTCCTATTCAGACTTAGACCATGCATTCTTTTTTTTTTTTAAGATTTTATTTATTTATTTGAGAGAGAGACTGAGATAGAGCATGAGAGGGGGGAGGGTCAGAGGGAGAAGCAGACCCCCCGCTGAGCAGGGAGCCCGATGCGGGACTCGATCCCGGGACTCCAGGATCATGACCTGAGCCGAAGGCAGTCGCTTAACCAACTGAGCCACCCAGGCACCCCTAGACCATGCATTCTTGACAGGAATACCACAGAAATGATTCTCAGTGTCTTAGTGCATCACATCAGGAGGCAAACAATGCCTGCATTTCCCATACTGGTTATGTGAAACTTGATCATCTGGTAAAATTAGTGTCTTCTGGGTTTTTCCATGGTAACATAACCATTTTCACCTTTGTGACTGATACATGCTTCAAAGAGAGGCAATCCAAGATTACACTATTATCTTGTTTTTTTATCAAACATTCACCCAGAATCCAAAATCACTACAATGGCTACCAAATGTTGATCTTCTATTTTTATTAATTCTACATTTTTTAAACTGTCATTCTACATGCAGAGCTTTATCTTTCCTCCCATTTGCATTGAATTACATTAAATCAGTTGTAATCTATCATTATCAATGTTGTTTTGATGGTGAAACTGTCCCAGCATGCCCAGTGGAGCCCCTTCAAGCTGGTGATTTGATATGTCCCCACTGTTCCTTAAGAACTTTTTTTTTTTTTTTTTTGGACACATCAGAGTGTTCTATGTCACATTGTTCTTTCCCTTGTCCAACCCTAGAAACAGCCTTCCTGGCTCCTTTTAGTAAAGAATGGCAGTTAGAAACCAAGATCTGGGCACATAGTATGCTTGTTGCTATAGAGATTTATTGCTTTTAGTATTTATAGTGGATGGAACTAGAAAATATGTGTGCATACATACATGTATATCTGTGTGTATTTGACATAGGATATATATATACCCACACACATTATATATACACATTTTCATCTGTATCTAACCTGTGTATATCTGTATTTTAAACATGAATTCACACAGCTCCTCCACTTTAGTTTCTCCTCAGGATTCTTTGAAGCCTTCCCTTTTTCTACATCTCCTTTTTGATAATGAGAAATCTGGTTACCCTTATCCTCAAATTCATGCTTTTCACAACCTTACTGGCTGCCTCCTTGGCCTTACTTCTACTTGTTTGGCCCCAGCCACAACATCACCTGCTTCACCTTACCACCTCCTCAACCCTTAGTGCCACCAACACTGCCTTTGCTATAGGCTGAATTTTTGTGTCCCCCTGAAATTCATATGTTGAAATCTAATGCCCAAAGTGATGTACTTGGAGATGGAGCCTTTAGGAGATGATTAAGTTATCAGAGTGGAATCCCAGTGAATGGGATTAGTGCCCCAGAGAACTCCCTCACTCGTTCCACCATGTGAGGACACAGCTATCGGAGAAGAAAGCTTTTCCCTTCTGGGTTCTTTGGCTGGTCTAATAATTTAGTTGACATAAGACAGATTAACAGGAGAAAAATGTTAATTTTGTATTTATAAGAAC
Source organism: Mirounga angustirostris (assembly GCF_029215605.1). Lineage (NCBI taxonomy): Eukaryota > Metazoa > Chordata > Mammalia > Carnivora > Phocidae > Mirounga > Mirounga angustirostris. The sequence continues at coordinate 25,938,229 of NW_026991712.1, forward strand.
TCCCATGATATAGGCTTTTTTTTTTTTTAAAGATTTTATTTATTTATTTGAGAGAGAGAGAGAATGAGAGACAGAGAGCACAAGAGGGAAGACGGCAGAGGGAGAAGCAGACCCCCCGCCGATCAGGGAGCCCGATGTGGGACTCGATTCCGGGACTCCAGGATCATGACCCGAGCCGAAGGCAGCCGCCCAACCAACTGAGCCACCCAGGCACCTCATGATATAGGCTTCTTGACAGTGAAGCAATTGAGATTGATATACCATCCTGAGCTATGGAGAAGGAGAGAGGGGTCTGGGATTTCAAAGGGGAAGAAGAAGACAATTTACATGAAGATGGGGAGACAAATATTTGCCATGCTGGGCAGAGACAATGGGACTCAAAGAGGAATTTGAACAGGCCTCTCTGAGCTACTTCTGGCTAACCACACCTAGCTCATACTCTTTGTATTTTCAGTGATAGCTATCTATCAGGCCAGGCCCTCTATATAAATGCTTTCAGGCAGTTAAAGGGAGATAAATAGCTCCTCCTGAGTCCCTTGGGCCCTAACGGACTTCAGCTCAAAACAGTCCACACATCAAAGTGGCACACTCTGGTGTGGCCTGCCCTGGACCCCATCACAGCAAAAAGAAGGCTGTCTATGAACAAGGAAATAGGCTTTCTCCAGACACCAAATCTGTCGGCATTTGATCTTGGACCTCCCAGCACAAACAACCCAGAGAAACAAATTTCTGTTGTTCATAAACCCAGTCTATGGTATTCTGTTAAAGCAGCCCTGATAGACTCAGCTTCTTAACCCCAACCAAGTCACCACCTATGGAAGGAAAGAGAAGCAAAAAGACTACATATCTTTTCTGATATTGCTCCTCTTCCACCTAAATACCTTTCCTTCTTTCCTCTTCTCCAGTTCACTCAGTGAAATAACTCTTAAGCGCAAGGATCACCTTTACCTATTTGCCAACCTCCAACTCCAAGGGGTTTTATCTATACCTCCTTTTTGCCCTCATTTAAGAGCAGAGTATACATCTTATTTATCTTTATATTCCTAATGCCTAGTATTATTTTGATACATATTAGAAACAAAACAAATGTTTCATAAATGAGAAATTAAAGAATTAAAATTCTTCCAGTATATCTTACCAATTTAGACTTTGTGGGGCACCTGGGTAGCTTAGATGGTTAAGTATCTGACTCTTGACCTCAGCTCAGGTCTTGGTCTCAGGGTTGTGAGTTCAAGCCCCGTATTGGGCTCCACACTGGTTGTGGAGCCTACTAAGAAAAGAAAAAGACTTTTTGCTATGCACCTAAACTCTGCTATACACAAGTTTTGTGAAATTGTCCAAGTTAGTGTCTTTGGGCTGTTATAACAAAAATACCATAGACTATGTGGCTTATAAACAACAAATATCACAGTCTGGAGACTAGAAAGTCCAAGATCAAGGCACTGGCAGACTCAGGACCTGGTGAGAGCCCATTTCCTCATTCATAGATGGCTGTTTTCCCCCTGGGGTCTCACACAGGCAGAAGAGGCAAAGGAGCTTTTAAAGGCCTCTTTTATAAGGGCACTAATCCCATTAACGAGGCTTCTACCCTCAGGACATCACCTCCCCAAAACTTTACTTCCAAATGCCATCACATTGGGGATTAAGTTTCAGCATATGAGTGTGGGGGGTTATTCAGTCTAAAGCCATACTTACCTGTTCTGACTCTCAGTTTTCTCATCTGTAAATGGAGATAACAATTAATTCCTTCACAGAGTTATTATGAGGATTAAATTACATAATTAATGTGTAAAAAAAAGTTTTCCACAGTGCTAGTACAGTTTCCATGCTCAAAAAGTGATAGCCACTATTATTAGTTATTGTTTGTGACTGTTTCTACCGTAACAATCATCTGTTGCATGTTAATTATTTGTTCAGATATCAGTTTCACCTCTTGGGTACAAAAAAAAATTTCAAAGGCAGTGATATATAATAGGTATGTATTTATTGTACTCACTGCATATTGTTTTTCAGTCTGAGGGCACTGCAGCTCCAAAATTACATCTTTGTTTGAAAATGTATCTTTGATAGATGGCTTTTATGATATGGAGGTATGTTCCCTCTATCCCTATACTGTGTGGAGTTTTAATCAAGAAAGGATGTTGTATTTTGTCAAATGCTTTTTCTGCATCAATTGAGAGGATCATATGATTCTTGTCCTTTCTTTTATTCACGTGATGTATCACATTGATTGATTTGCGAATGTTGAACCACCCTTGCAGTCCAGGAATAAATTCCACTTGGTCGTGGTGAGTGATCCTTTTAATGTACTGTTGGATCCTATGGGCTAGTATCTTGGTGAGTATTTTGACATCCATGTTCATCAGGGATTTGATCTGTAATTCTCCTTTTTGGCAGTCTTTGTCTGGTTTTGGGATCAAGGTAATGCTGGCCTCATAGAACGAGTTTGGAAGCTTTCCTTCCATTTCTATTTCTTGAAACAGCTTCAGAAAAATAGATATTAGTTCTTCTTTAAATCTTTGGTAGACTTCCCATCTGCCCCTGGACTCTTGTTTTGGGGAAGGCTTTTGATGACTGCTTCAATTTCCTTGCAGGTTATAGGTCTGTTCAGATCTTCTACTTCTTCCTGTTTCAGTTTTGGTAGTTTATACGTCTCTAAGAGTGCATCCACTTCTTCCAAATTGCCTAATTTGTTGGCATATAGTCGCTCATAATATGTCCTTAAAATTGATTGTATTTCCTTGGTGTTGGTCATGATCTCTCCTCTTTCATTCATGATTTTATTAATTTAGGTCCTTTCTCTTTTCTTTTTGATAAGTCTGGCTAGGGGTTTGTCAATCTTATTTATTCTTTCAAAGAACCAGCTTCTAGTTTCATTGGTCTGTTCTACTGTTCTTCTGATTTCTATTTCATTCATTTCTGCTCTAATCTTTATTATTTCTCTTCTCCTGCTTGGTTTAGGCTTTATTTGCTGTTCTTCAGCTCCTTTAAGTGTAAGGTTAGCTTGTGTATTTGAGATTTTTCTAATTTTTGAGAGACACTTGTATTGCAATGTACTTCCCTCTTAGGACAGCCTTTACTGTATCCCAAAGGTTATGAACCTTCTCATTAGTTTCCATGAATTTTTAAAATTCTTCTTTAATTTCCTGGTTGATCCATTCATTCTTTAGTAGGATACTCTTTAACCTCAAGTGTTTGAGTTCCTTCCAAATTTCCTCTTGTGATTGAGTTCCAGTTGCAAAGCATTGTGGTCTGAAAATAGGCAGGGAATAATCCCAATCTTTTGGTACCAGTTGAGACCTGGTTTGTGACCCAGCATGTGATCTATTCTGGAGAAAATTCCATGTGCACTCAAGAAGAATGTGTTGATTTAGGATGGAATGCTCTGTATATGTCTGTGAAGTCCATCTGGTCCAATGTGTCATTCAAAGCCCTTGTTTCCTTGTTGATTTTCTGCTTAGATGATCCGTCCATTTCTGTGAGTGGGGTGTTGAAGTCCCCTATAATTATTGTATTATTATCTATGTGTTTCTTTAATTTGGTTATTAATTGGTTGATATAATTGGCTGCTCCCAAATTAGGAGCATAAATATTTATAATTGTTAGATCTTCTTGTTGGGTAGAACTTTAAGTATGATATAGTGTCCCTCTTCATCTCTTACTATAGTCTTTGGTTTAAAATCTAATTTGTCTCATATGAGGATGCTACCCAGAGCAAGCTACACATTCAATGCAATCCCTATCAAAATACCATCGACATTTTTCACAGAGCTGGAACAAATAATCCTAAAATTTGTATGGAACCAGAAAAGACCCTGAGTAGCCAGGGGAATGTTGAAAAAGAAAACCCAAGCTGGGGGCATCACAATGTCTTATTTCAAGCTATATTACAAAGCTACGATCATCAAGACAACATGGTACTGGCATAAAAACAGACACATAGATCAATGGAACAGACTAGAGAACCCAGAAATGGACCCTCAACATTATGGTCAACTAATCTTCAACAAAGAAGGAAAGAATAACCAATGGAAAAAAGAGGGCCTCTTCAATAAATGGTGCTGGAAAAATTGGACAGCCACATGCAGAAGAATGAAACTGGAACATTCTCTTATACCATACACAAAGGTAAACTCAAAATGGATGAAAGACCTAAATGTGAGACAGGAATCCATCAAAATCTTAGAGGAGAACACAGGCAATAACCTCTTCAACCTCAGCCACAGCAACTTCTTGCAAGACACGTCTCTAAAGGCAAAGGAAACAAAAGCAAAAATGAATGATTGGGACTTCATCAAGATAAAAAGCTTCTGTACAGCAAAGGAAACAGTCAACAAAACTAAAAGGCAACCTATGGAATGGGAGAAGATATTTGCAAATGTCTTATCAGATAAAGGGCGAATACCCAAGATCTAGAAAGAACTTATCAAACTCTACACCCCAAAAACAAGAAATCCATTCAAGAAATGGGCAGAAGACATGAACAGACATTTCTCCAAAGAAGACATCCAAATGGCCAACAGACACATGAAAAAATGCTCTCCACATCACTTGTCATCAGGGAAATACAAATCAAAACAACAATGAGATATCATCTCACACCAGTCAGAATGACTAAAAGTAACAATACAGGAAACAACAAATGTTGGCGAGGATGCAGAGAAAGGGGAACCCTCTTACACTGTTCGTGGGAATGCAAGCTTGTACAGCAACTCTGGAAAACAGTATGGGGGTTCCTCAAGAAGTTATAAGTAGAGCTACCCTACAACCCAGCAATGGTACTACTAGGTATTTACCTCAAAGATAGAGATGTAGTGAAACGAAGGGGCACCTGCAGCTCAATATTCATAAAAGCAATGTCCACAATAGCCAAACTGTGGAAGAAGCTGAGATGTCCTTTGATAGATGAATGGATAAAGAAGATGTGATATATATATATATATATATATATATATATATAGATAGATATATATATATATATATATACTATGGAATATTACTCAGCCTTTAGAAATGATAAATACTTACTGTTTACATCAACGTGGATGCAACTGGAAGGTATTATGCTAAGTGAAATAAGTCAATCAGAGAAAGACAATTATCATATGGTTTCACTCATATGTGGAATATAAGAAACGTGCAGAGGACCATAAGGGAAAGGAGGGAAAACTGGATGGGAAGAAATCAGAGAGGGAGAAAAACTCTGAGAGACTCTTAACTATGGGAAACAAACTGAGAGTTGCTGAAGGGAAGGTGGGTAGGGGATGGGGTAACTGGGTGATGGGCATTAAGGAGGGCACAAGATGTGATGAGCACTGGGTGTTATATGCAACTGGTGAATTATTGAACACTGCATGATGTACTAATGATGTACTATGTGTTGGTTAATTGAATTTAAACAATAAAAAAAAGAAAATATATCTTTGATTTTTAAAACTCAAGGAGCAAAGAAAAAACATATGGTTTCAGAATAGTAGAGTAAGCACTTAACTCTCAATCCTAACCTGAAGATGATAGAAAACATATTTTTAAAATGCATTGATGCTTAAGAATAGAAAGAGGAAATGTCAGTTGTTATGAGACTATAGGGATCCCTAACAAAGATGTATATAAATAAACATGTGAAGATATATACAGAATATAGAGGTAAGCTGAGAACTTCGTAAGCCTGCGCCATCATGGGAGGCTGTTGCTATAGCTTTTGCATAGGAAGCCACTGGGCTTTGGGGCTAGAAGCGTCCAGGGAGGGGTCTGCTGACAATCCTGAGAAACTAGTGATTACCTCAGAGGAAAATATTTCAGCTACTGAGCCAAATGTCACTTATGGAATGAGAGTCCAGTGCAGTTATCAAGAGGGAGGGCTCCCCTACTCAAGATGAAGACCACAAAAGTAGACTGCACCACAGAGCAACAGAGGGAAAAGTTTACACCCAGAACTACAAGGTGGTTCTGACATGAGAAGAAATAAGCCTGAAGGTGGGGATTGTTGACAGTGAGGATAGGGAGTGCAGGACCTGCAGAGTTGCAGCGAAGCAGGCAAATAAGAACAGTTATTTGACAGCTTGCTCAAAACCAGCAGTCTTGTTCTTTCCTCAAGTACCTCCTCCTGCACCTTCATCACAAGCTCAAAGACCATTATGATTTACCACGTTCTCTTCAAACATGCTGCTTTAGAAGAACGTTTATTCTGCTGCTTTCTTCATACACTTCTGCTTATACCCAAGGAAACAGTTAAAAGAGGAATAAGAAAATTATTTTAAATAAGTGTATTCGATATCCTCACAAAAAAAGGGAGAAATTGTATTCATGAAAGAATAATAGGAGGTTATGAAACAATAAAAAGTAATAACAATCATTAAATATTCAAAAAATGACAACATAATTTTTCAGTATTAGGTTGAATTAAGATTAGATAAGCATGCACAGTGAATTAGTAAATCAGAATATATACATATATTTACATATATATATTTCTTCAAGAATGCAGAATATAGAACTTCAAAAATAAGAATTTGAAAGATTGAGCAACATAAAGGCTAAATCCCCAAATTCCAATATTCAATGTAAATGAGTTTTAGAGAGATGAAAGTACATAAGAAATAATATTTTAAGGGAAATAATTGTAACAATTTCTTAGAACTTAAAAAAAAATTACAAGTTATTTGACAGAAGAAATCTACCAAGCACCAAGCATACAAAAAAAAATAAAAAATAAAAACCAAAACCTAGGTAAATGATAGTGACATTAAAAATAGCAAGTCTAGGGGCGTCTGGGTGGTGTAGTGGGTTGAGTGCTGTTTCAGCTCAGGCCCTGAATCTCAGGTTCTTGGTATGGAGCCCCTCTTGGGTCTCAGGAGGGAGTCTGCCTCAGATTCTCTCTCCCTCTCCCTCTGCCCCTCCCTCTTGTGCTCTCTCTCCCACTCTCTCTCTTTCTCTCAAATAAATAAATAAATAAGGAAATCTTTAAAAAACAAAACAAAAAACAAGTCTGAAAAGGAATGCCACCACTTATGGTAAGGGAGAAGGACATTGCATGAGACAGATTAATTATAAAAAAATTAAAATTTCTTTGGTATCATATTTGTCATCAGAAGTACTGGATGGATAAAAGATCAGGGAAAAACATCTTCAAAATGCTGATAAAAATTTTTTGAATTAAAATTCTATAACTTATCAACTATCATTCAATAGTGAGGGCAAAATAAAGACATTTTCAGATGAAGCAGAATCCACTCTTTCAGTAACAGAAACAATTTCAATTTCAAGGCATGAGAGTAATATAATTTTGTGAACCTGGTAACCATGTCATCCCACCATAATCTAGCACTTAAGCCTATCTACTCCTGCTCAATATTTTCCCCCAGAGCATGTATCACTTTCCAAAATAAGATGTTATTTATTTCTTGCTTATTATTCATAAATCTCCAATGGAATATATGGTACAGGAGAGCAGGAATTATTGTAGTGTATTCATTGATTTATCCCACCTACCTAGAACTGAATTTAGTAAGTCATAGGTGCTCAAATAAGTATTTGTTGAATAAATTGAATGACTAAATGATTATTTCATATATGTGAAGTGAGCTTGATTCAACTACAAGGAAATGTGGTAAAATCCGTACTCTGGAAGTGTAACACAGTTCCTTTAGAAATTGTCAGAGAGGGTAGACAAAAAATAACTAAGGGCATAAATGATTTCAATTTGACAAATACAAGTTGAATTGAATATATTTTACTGATTTATCCACTGTGAGACCTGAATACACTTACATTGAATACTGAAGCAATAATATTAGAAATCAAAAAAATGGGGGTGCCTGGGTGGCTCAGTCAGTTGAGTGTCTGACTCTTGGTGTCTGCTCAGGTCACGATCTCAGGGTGGTGAGTTGGAGTCCTGCGACCAGACCCGCTCCTTGCTTACTCAGAATCTGCCTGGGATTTTCTCTCCCTCTCCCTTCGTCCCTCCCCCCACTCCCACATGCATTCTCTCTCTCTCTGGAATAAATAAATAAATAAAATCCTTAAAAAAATAAAAAAGAAATCAACAGAAACGTGATAGCACTAACCCATAATTTTTTTTTTAAGATTTTATTTATTTATTTGACAGAGAAAGACACAGCGAGAGAGGGAACACAAACGGGGAGTGGGAGAGGGAGAAGCAGACTCCCTGCCAAGCAGGGAGCCCGATGCGGGTCTCGATCCAGGGACTCCAGGATCATGACCTGAGCCGAAGGCAGTCGCTTAACCAACTGAGCCACCCAGGCGCCCCAGAAAAATAATTTTAGAAGAGATTAAAATGGTAGTCAGATATTCCTCAAAATTATACCAGACTCAGCCAGCATTCTTTTGGCAAGTTCTAACACTCAAGGATCTAGGTTTCCTATTATACAAACTCGCCTGAAGACTAGTGAAAGTTGCAAAATTACAAATTTCTTTCTCTGATATTAAGTCTGGATAGGAACCGCATGAGGAAAAAAAATGTGTAGACTAAAGTCACTATGGTATAGATAAAAATAAAATATCAAATCCAGTCTATTAAAGGAATCATTATAACCAGCTGTGGTTACTGCTGAAAATACAAGGGTGTTCAAAAATAAATCCAAAATTATTGTTTGGTTAGAAAAAGAGCAAGTTATAGAATAACAATGACAGTATACTACAATATAAATATAATACATATGTAAAACAATACTACATAGTTGAAGAGAGGAGTTTTATATTTACATAAATACAGATGTTTATAATATTTTATATTATATATGCCTATGTATAATTATAAAAGCATGGGAAAAGAACTGGAAAGACTACACCAAATTGGTGCTGGTAGATTGCAGAAAAACCAGGAATGTGTGGTTGTTGGAATATCAGGATAGAGGCCGTAACTTTATCTCAAAGTTTATCTTTTAATTTTAATTTTAATTTTTTTGCTGTAGTTTGAGGACAACTGTATTAATGTGATTTCATGTGACTTAAAAACCAAAATAACTACCACAATAACTTGCTACTGACATTCTTAGCTTCCCAATGAAGATCCTAGACATTTGGAGTTTCTCTGAATGTCAGCTGAAAGAGTGCTTTCATGTGCTCTTAAAAGAATTTTTTCAACCTTTTTCAATTTAATTCATATAAAAACATTTTTGGAGGAACACATCTGGGTAATTTGGAATGCAAAATTGATTCCTGCCCTAAAGAGTTTTTTTGGCAGGTGTAGGTGGGGAAATAATTCAACCAGCAAGTGTCAGGGAGAGTGGCAGATCCTATGGGAAAGGTATTCACTGACTGCTGTAGGAAAACTGAGGCGGACAACAGTAGCTCACAACCTGGTCATGACCTAAGGATTTACTGTATCATTTACAGATAACAAAAATAAGAAATGTTTTGGGGGTTTGGGGAAAATACATAGATGTGTGTGTGTGTGTGTGTGTGTGTACTGCAGACAAAAGATTGAAATTTTGTCATAATTGTTCTGTTAGGGCACAACCACTAGCATGTGCTCCGATGACCCCAGCTTCCCCATCTACTAAATGAGAGAACTGCATTAGTTGTTTTCTAAAGATCATGTCATCAAATTATAGTCATAAGAGTAGCAAAAGAAAAAAAATTAAGGTTGGAAAACATACTCATCTTTTTTGTTCTGAAATATCTCAGATATAGAGAGTGTACCTCTACTAAACAGGTCATATGGATATCTTGTGCCTCAAACCCTTGGAAGGTGACTTGTATCTTCTCTTTTTTTGCAGAAATTGAGAAAGAAAGTTGTGGTGATCCTGGTACACCCTTATATGGAATTAGAGAAGGCGATGGATTTTCTAATCGTGATGTTTTAAGGTTCGAATGCCAGTTTGGGTTTGAATTAATTGGAGAGAAATCCATTGTTTGTCAAGAGAATAACCAATGGTCTGCAAACATACCCATCTGTATCTGTGAGTACCAAATGCTTTGCTTTCGGATAGCATATGTCACCCTGTCCTTGCATATAATTGCTTTTGTAATTAATTGCAAAGAGCTGGAACCGTGTAATTATTTTTGAACGAGTAGCACTTTGTGATACTATCTTTAACAAGTGTGCTTATGCCAAATTATAAATTTCATTAAAGATTTAAATAAAGTTAACATAGTTCACTTGGTAATTGCAGATGATATGTGTGATAAGATATGTGTTCTTATTAACTTTTTGTTGGTGGCATTTTATACTTTATAGATAGCATACTTCTTATGGAAATTATACATCTGAGCTAATTCTAGTAGACTCATTTATTTATTTTAACAAGATAGTATATGCTTATTTTCAATCAAAAGCTCTTAAAATATTTAAAGCTTATATTCTATGTATAATGCATTAACTTATTTTTTGCTTGTAGATGCTCACACTAATGCATACTCATGTGCCATTTATATTGCACAGAAAAAAAATTCATTAATGTTTATGATATACAGTATGCTTGGATTAAAAAAATGTATTTCTTCAAATACATTAAAACACTGCAATTTAACTACAACAAAAATATAATTTGTATTATCTATTGATACACTTTTAGTTTCAGTTAAATACCAACACATGCAACTTACCAGATATAGGTGCAATATTGAAAATTTTGCATCTGGGCTTTGACTACTCACAAATGGTAACATATAAAGCCAATATTCATGAAAATAAAAATAATTTTATGGTTTTCAAATATAAGATTTTTCATCTGTATCCAACTTACAATGTTTTTCATTTGTGAAACCCTTCATTCCCTACAAAGGCACAAACTTTACTTCAATATTTAACTGGTTTAAAAAAAAAAAGCATTTTTCAAGACCTACATTTCATCTGAGTTACAATATATGCTGCAAAACATATATTTTCCTTTATTCAGAATGTTGCTTATTTAACATTTTAAAATTATTTAACATTTTTAAAAAGTAACAGAACTTTTAAAGAGACTAGAGGTGATTTTCTAATATGTATTTTTGCGTAGTTAAAAAGAAGGAGAAAAGAACCAAATATCAAGTAAGTACTACTGTTTCTCAGTATAGTGTCTGGATACATATTGCCACGATACCTAATCTTATGTTTTAGTAAAGTGGATATTTTTTGAATGTGGCAGAAATTTCCCTAATCAAAATATATATTGCTGGCTCTTCAGGGAATGTAGGAAAGGAAGAGTGCATAGAGCCCCTCAATAGAACCCTCTCCTAGGGCCAGTGCTCATCCCTAACCAAGATCACCTTGTGAAGTTCCTGCTGTGAGAAAAGAAAATGTATTAGGAGAGTTTGATTGGATTCTTTTAGCATTATCTAAAGTTAGTAATACTTCCAAAGACTTCACTCGAAGATCTTTCGTTCTAATTATTCTTCCAAGGAGACAACGTTGTGTGATATTGGAGAATCTATGAATGTAATATATCACATCAAAAATGAAACTATTTTAAAGTCATTTTAAGGGATGCTAAAATACATTTAATACAATATTTAAAATAATGCTGACTAAAACAAATTTAAACTCTTGAAAATCTAGAAGACACTTTTTTATTTTTTTACTACTTTAAAAGTAATTAAGCCCTGCAACTTGGTATATGATAAATAGGTAGCAATTAATAGCTTCCTATATACCAACAATAGCTAATTTGAAAATGTACTGGAAAGCTAATTTATTCAGAAAAATAAAATGATAAAATATGTAGAAATAATTCTTACATAAATCCAAATAACCTGTAGAAAATTAAAACTTATTCAGAAAAGGAAATTTTATGAAAAAAACAGAGATAGATGCCCTGTTCCTGAATTAGAACACATTATATTATTATATTATAATAAATATGTGAATTAGGGGCACCTAGGTGGCTCTGTCAGTTAAGCGTCTGCCTTCGGCTCAGGTCATGCATGATCCCAGGGTCCTGGGATCGAGTCCCATGTCGGGCTCTCTCCTTGGTGCCAAGTCTGCTACTCCCTCTCTCTCCCTCTGTGTTCACGCTCTCTCTCTCTCTCTCTCAAATAAGTAAATAAAATCTTTAAAAACTAACTAAATAAATAAATATGTGAATTATATAGAAATTGCTTTGAAATTTCAATAAAAGTCCTAACATAATTTCTCCGGGAACACACATTCTTTGGGAATGTGTTGACATGCAGCTAGGTTAAAAACAAACAAACAAAAAAAACAGGCAACAATAGAATCAATGTGAGAATTTTTTAAAAGAAAAGTGCTTATGTGGATATCAAAGTATAATATTAAATTGCTACCATAAAATTAGTGTGGTACTCACAGAAATATAACACTGGGTCAAAGGAAGTTACGTTAAAAATTGCATCTAATATAACAAAGGATTTAGAGTACTATACCGGCATTGACCTATTTATTTGAGATGGGAGATTAGCATGATAGATCTTGGTCATCTCTTGCCCGGAAGTAGGGATCATTTAGATCAGAGATTAGCAAAATAAGGTCTTTGGGACAAATTTAGCCTGAAGCCTAGTTTAGCAAATAAAGTTTTATTGGAATGTAACTGTACTTTTATTTACCTATTGCACATGGCTGATGTCCTGCAGCTGTGGCAGAGTTAAGTAGTTGCAAAAGAGACCATGTTACCGTCTGTCCCTTTACAGAAGTTTGCTGAACCTGCCTTTAGGTGAAGGACAGTAGAATCAAATGATTGCAGGATGCAGGCAGGTCAAAGTGTGAAGGGAATAGGACTAGGTATATGTGGGCGCCTGGGTGGCTCAGTCCTTAAGCGTCTGCCTTCGGCTCAGGTCATGATCCCAGGGTCCCGAGATCAAGTCCCACATTGGGCTCCCTGCTCAGCGGGAAGCCTGCTTCTCCCTCTCCCACTCCCCCTGCTTGTGTTTCTGCTCTCACTATGTCTCTCTCTGTCAAATAAGTAAATAAAATCTTAAAAAAAAAAAAAAAAGGACTAGGTATGTGTGCACCCATAATGGAAGTGGTAGGTAGGGAGCTGGGGCGCATTAGCTTTTTCAAAGAAGCTAGAACTCTGGATTTTTCCCCCTCAGATGTAAAATAGGATGATTTTGAAATGTGATTTCAAATTTTTGTACAGGCATAAGAAAAAATTGCACCAGACACATTTGCAGTCTGGATCCAGCCCAATGGCTATCAGTTTCTAAGACCTGGTGTTAACTCCTAACATCATTCCATGTAGAAGAAGCAAACTTAGGTTAGAAACTGTGTTTAAAATGATAAAAAAAAAAATACATATATAGTAATAAACAATTGATTATATATATAATTCCTGTCATTCTTTTACATATGTTACATATTTTACACACATATATATAGATATGGTTGTATTTTTGTCTTTATATTTCTGTAGATAGAGAAATAGATATTGGTCTTATTTCTGAATGTTAATAAAAGATCTAAACTTAAAAGCAATATAAAAAATCAAAAGAAATGATTATTTTTAATAATCAAATTATAGTAAAATTATTAACAAAATAATGTATGAATATTATATTAATCATAATATTGAATAGCATTCATAATCTTAAATGATCAGAGTTCATGAGCCTATAATTGAAAAAGAGAGAAAATGGAGAAATCTTCCACTTTGCTAGTAGGCAAAGAAGGGCAAATTAATAATATGTCATTTCTCTTATCATATAAGAAAGGTCAAATAATCATAATAGTTTATGCTGGTAGAGGTATTGTATGCTCTAATATATAAATTATATTTCAGTATAAGTTAATACAACTTTTCCAGGCAGAAATTTAGCAAACTATTTTTCAGGCTTAAAGTTCATACTCTTTGTAAATAAAATTTGGTGAAAAATTAAATGAATTTGATTTTGTCAAAATTATATAACAAAAGCCACTGGAAGAAAATACATCATTATTGTAACTATGATTTCTTCTCTGTAAAAAGACCATTTACTTTTGTTTCTTTACCCTTTTTCTGCTTCCTAAATGTCCTGTGTGATCCTTTAGCTCAGATGTTTTTAAAAGCTAGAGGAAAACTGAGGGGAGGTGTCAAGCAGGGGCAGGGAGAGACTTCATTTTAGTAAGGTGTGAAAGTTTGTCTTTCCAGGATTAGCAACTAGTGGTGATAGCTATAAAAGCTAATTTGTCTTCTTATCTGTGTTTTAAACTATGAGAGCATCTCATGGCCATAGTAGGAATGAAACTTGCCTAGTCACCAGCCTCCCTCCAAGTTTTGTCTGGGCTACAACATCCCAGCCCTGTTAATATCCGCCTAATATTTTTTGTCTTCAATCATTTCCCAAGCATTATTGCTTTGTATGGAAATCTCTAAATATTTTACCAATCTTCTTTCTTAAGCACAGAAACAAAAACTTTGTATAGAACTCTAAAACAAATATGATAAATGTCAAAATAAATTGCCTTTATTACTCCCTATGCATGACATTTTTGTGCTTATTAAAGCATATGGTCATCCAAAGTAACAGTTGCCTTTTCTAATATGTGAAAATGGTAACATTTTTTTTTGTTTTATAAGTTACATTGTTTAATTTTTTTTTCAAACTGCTAATTGATTATCATAGTTGTGGCAAAATAAGGTATAATAAGAATAAAGTATAATAAGTAAATAAGGATAAAGTATAATAAGGATGTGGCAAAATAAGGTATAATATTACTTTTGAATATTTATTGTATTTTAAAACCTTATTTCAACAGTTCCTTGTCTGTCTAACTTTACTGCACCAATGGGAACAGTGCTTTCTCCTGATTACCCAGAAGGGTATGGAAATAATTTAAACTGCATCTGGACAATAATCTCTGATCCAGGGAGCCGGATACATCTTTCTTTTAATGACTTTGATCTGGAATCTCAGTTTGACTTCCTTGCCGTTAAAGATGGTGACTCTCCAGACTCCCCAATTCTTGGAACCTTTACTGGGGCTGAGGTGCCTTCCCATCTTACTAGTAATAGTCATATTCTGCGATTGGAATTTCAAGCAGACCACTCAATGTCGGGACGTGGCTTTAACATCACTTATAACAGTAAGTTTATCTTTTTCATATAATGTATTTCTACAACGTAGAGCTAGAAGGAATCACGTAAACCAGCTCTCTTCCTCCACAGAAAAGGAAACTTGAACAAATCATATATATGTAAAATTATGCCAGGGATAGTCATTTAGTTCTTGATTTCCAACCATATTTTACTCCCTATTGTGTCATTTCTCTGTTTGTGAGAAGCCTGATATTAAGAAAATATGTTTCAAATATTATGATAGCAGCCAATATATTAGTTCATTCTATTAAATCTTATAAGCATAAGATCAAACCTACTGTATATCATATACTTTGCTCCATTATTGGTATGCAAACATATAAAGGAGATACATCTTTCTTTCAAAATATTCATAAACCGGGGCACCTGGCTAGCTCTGTCAGTGGGGCATGCGACTCTTGATCTTGGGGTTGCAGTTTTGAGCCCCATGTTGGGTGTAGAGTTTACTTAAAAATAAAATCTTAAAAAAAAATAAAAAAACAAAATATTCATAAGCACATAGGGGATCTTAAACAAATAATGAAAGCACAGAGTTATAATTCCAAAGACAAAATTCACAAGGCTGCAGAAACATTACAGAGCAGGCAATCATTAACTTAGGGGCAGCAGACCGCTGAGCTGACTTAGCAAAGCCACCATGGGGGAAAAGCACCTTAGAGATTAAGAGTGTCATCTCTATAGTGAAACTATGCAACTTCAGATCTTGGCTCTGCTCCATTTTTAGGTTTAATAAATGAGCCTCAGTGTTCTGATCAGTAAAACCATATTTGGGGGGCGCCTGGGTGGCTCAGTCGGTTAAGCAGCTGCCTTCGGCTTGGGTCGTGATTCCAGGGTCCTGGGATCGAGCCCCATGTCGGGCTCCCTGCTCAGTGGGGAGTCTGCTTCTCCCTCTGCCTCTGCCTCTCCCCCTGCTTGTGCTCTCTCTCTGTCAAAAAAGAAATACAATCTTTAAAAAAAACAAAAAACCATATTTGGGTTTCTGTAAGGAATCAATTAGAGGATGCATGTAAATAATTTAGCATAGAGTATATGGTACCTAGTAAACGCCCAATAAGCATTAACTGTCATTGTTTAGTTGCCTTCTGAACTATTGCCTTAGCATCTTATTTAATTGTATTTATTATGTTGCTTAATTTTGAGATTTCTTTAAGATTATTTAACTATTGTCTGTCACTCATATTTTTTGTATTTTTCTGTAAAAAAGGTATAAAGATAGCAGAAAGAGGAATCATATGAAAGAGAAAATATCTTAGTACGTTAATACACTTATATACTAATGCTTCTGTTTGCAAACATGTAATTGCACATCATTAAAGTTAAATTAGCTTGACGTGTCATACAGACTGCTGTATAAAATAGTTGCTTTATCTGAAAGTCCTTTGAAAAATATTTCATATATATGTATAAAGATAGATATATATATGCACTTACCCATCTATAATTTTTATTTTATCTTAAACGTGTATTATTTTTAACTTTAATGTTTATGGTACCTTCAGGGTATTATGGAAATATGTCTCCTTGTCTCTTGTTCTGTTTCTCAGTAAATAATTTAATCCATCGTATGCAAATTCTTATATTTAATTTTTCTGCTAAAATTACATTTTTCTGAAATAAATACCTGTCGGGCATTATATATAGGAACCACAAGGCTTAATCAGTTGAGGGTTTTGGGTGTTTTTTAGCACAACAAAAAACAATAATTAGAAAAAAATATATACCTACAAAATATATTTTATATATTTTAGAAGTTACCTTAGTAGTCTTCTGTACTGCCAAACTTAAAAATGAGGAGGATGAATAATAAAAGTTTTATAATTTATGAACAATATCAAAGGGATGATTAGTGAGAGAATTTAAAATAACTTCATGTACTTATATAGCATGAATATAATAATAATTGTAAATACCTCATAAACTATGTTTTACACATTCAGACTTTGCTATTTTAAATGTTCTTCCATTTATATTGTGCTAATTTAAATATTTATGGTACATACTTGGCCATCCAGATGAATAAAGAGAGAAATTTGGAGGGCTCATGTAATCTATAATTTTGAGAGATTAAAATATGCACGTTGTCCCTACAGTTATGCTACTTGCTAAGGCTAGGCTAAATATAATCCTGGGAGACACAAAATAAAATAAGAAAGTGGCCCTGAACTCAAGAACTCACATTCTTTTGAGACCTGAGACAAAAAACCCAACATAAAATGTTGTTGAGAAAAAATTTAGTCAGAGCAAGGGATACATTTCAATCCTATCTCTGTGACCTGAGGCCAGCTACTTATCTTTTTCTGAATCTCATGTTACTCTTTAGAGCTCTAAATGTTAAATGAGATTATAACATTTCCAAAGCTCCTATCACTGCCTGAAACATGGTAATTGCAATAGTTAGCTCCCTTCCCTTTTTCTAGATGGCAGAAAATAGATGACAAATGGAAAATTATAAAGAAATTTTAAGACTTCCATACCAGTTTGGAACCTTTCACTATAACCTCACAAGACTGTCTCTTCATTCCAAAGAGTGAATCACAAGAAAAGTTTGCAATGAGATGTCAACCTGCTCTGTATTCAGATAATTGGAATTCTGGCTGGTATATACTGGTAATTTTTACATAGTCTATGCCTAATGATCTCCAGAAATAGGCAGAAACAATTCTATTTTGAAGTTTAATCTTAAGAGTATATAATTCATATTTTTATTTATTTTTTATTATGTTCAGTTAGCCATCATATAGTACATGATTAGTTTTTGAGGTGGTGTTCAATGATTCATTAGTTGTGTATAACACCCAGTGCACTGAGTATAATTCATATTTTAAAACAATCACACCTATTTACATCACAGGCAAACAGGTAGGGTCAAAGGAGAGCCTCCAATTATATATATATATATTTTAAATAAATAAAGGCTTTTCTAGAAATAAACATAACCTTTTTTAAAATCAGTTTTTCTCACCCCAAGTATATAAGAGTCCGTCTCATACTGCTTGTTTGTGTGTTTTTTGTTTGTTTGCTCTTCTCAAGCATTTGGACATAATGAGTGTCCTGATCCTGGAATACCAATCAATGCACGGCGGTTTGGGGACAACTTTCAATTAGGAAGTTCAATTTCAGTTATTTGTGAAGAAGGATTTATTAAAACCCAGGGAACAGAAACAATTACGTGTATCCTTATGGATGGAAAAGTAATGTGGAGTGGACCCATTCCGAGATGTGGAGGTAAGTGCCATGGCCAGTTAAAACTATAACCCCATCATCATTACACAATGGAAACCATCGCAGGGAGTGCATCGTTTACCAGGACTGTTGTAAACTTTATCTTAAAATACGACTTAATATTATACATTAAACGTATATAGTTAAACAAATTACATTAGTGTTTCATGTTAAAATATTTTTTTAGAAAACTTTTTAGAAGTCCCCTTTTAAAAAAGAGCTCTTATCAAAAGATATACCTTAATAAATGGTAAATCTTGGTTGTATGTACAAATTCTCTTTATAGAGTTGTAGTTTAGTATACTTTATAGTTTCTAGTCATCCTTTTTCATGGTATTTTAACTATTCACAGTATAAGCATTTAATTTTCAAAAACGTGTTAACAACAGGGCACCTTGGTGGCTCAGTTGGTTGAGCGTGCGACTCTTGGTTTCAGCTCAGGTCATCATCTCAGGGTTGTGAGATCAAGCCCTGTGCCAGGCTCCATACTTAGCGGAGAGTTTGCCTGAGATTCTCTCTCTCTCTCTCTCTGCCCCTCCCTCCAGCACTCGCTTGCCCTCTCTCTCTCAAATAAATAAATCTTTTAAAAAATGTGTTAACAATGATTAATTGAAATAAATAAATTTATGCTGGAGCAGCCATTATTTAAAATGTATAGTTTTTGTGGGCATAGTTTGCTAAACACTTTTTTTTTTTTTCAATTTTGATTTGCTCAATAAGATGTAGTCAAGAAAGTTCAGGGCAATATATACATGTATGTAATTTGCATATGTGTTTATGTGGTGGTGTGTGTGTATGCAATGCTTGAAAGTTTATATCTTTGACTATATACATTCATATAAAGTCACAAATTATGTTGGTAAAAAGAAAGGATGAGCCTACCTAAAAAATAAAATATACCAAGTATAGTGTTTCAATTTAGAATCTATAGGAATGTGTGTATGAGGTGTGGAGCTTTCATTTAGAATTGTCACAATACAGGGCGCCTGGGTTGCTCAGTCAGTTGTTTCTGCCTTTGGTTAGGGTCATGATCCCAGGGTCCTGGGAGCGATCCTGTAGTCTGGCTCCCTAATCAGCAGGGAGCCTGCTTCTCCCTCTCCTTTCTGCTTCTCTTCCCAATGGTGCAAGTTCTCTCTCTCTCTCTCTCTCTTTCTCTCTCGTGCTCACTCTAGTCCTCTCTCCCTCAAATAAATAAATAAATAAAATCTTAAAAAAAAAGTCACAATAGGAATTTACATTCTGTATTCTGCTTTTCTCCTTCCACTCCAGTACCCAAGGCTACACAGTTATTTTATTTAAAAAGATATAGAAGAACTTTTACTAAGGAATAGATAGATTGACCAGAGCCATGAAACACCTTTTAACAGATCACCATGTAATGATTAGGTGATGATTTTTTTTGCATTTTAATTAATTAATTAATTTATTTATTTTGATGTAGTGTTCCATGATTCATTGTTTGCATATAACACCCAATGCTCCATTCAGTAAGTGATGATTTTTAAATAGTTTCTTGTTTTTTTCGCTTTCCTAATTTTTCTTTTTACCTGTGTCCAAACTCATAAGGGAAACTTTTTTCTGTTTTTTTTTTTTTAATTTCTAGCTGATAAATAGAGAATATTTAATAGATAATTCTCAGAAATATAACAGACTTCATTAACTAATACAGCATTACCTATAAATGCTGCCATTCATTGAGTTAAACATTTTCAGACCACGCAGTTATGTTTTCCAATTAGCCCCTTCAATTAGCTCCTCCCTCCTCTTCTAATCGCTTTCTCATTTGTAATATCAGGGGGCTGAACTAGATGACTTCATGGGTTTTTTTCCAAACTTCCAATGTTATGGGCTTAGTAGAAGCTACCCTGGCAATGGCTATGACTATGCTATTATGTTAAAAAAAAAAAACATGATGGAGTTTCACAATAAAGGGCTGAAATAAAAAAAAGAAAAATGGAAAGTAATGTTCATTTTTGCTTCCCATTATACTTTGCCCCTGAGCTCACTCATTTTTTTAACCATAGTTCCTGACCGAAATTTGGGGAATCGGTCAGGAAAGCCTACATTAGTCTTTGAAGGAAAAGTAGGAGATGGGAGAAATTTCATTTCAGGCAGAAGGAATGTTACTGGTTCGACGTACTGAGTGGAGGACAGAGGGCCAGAGGTTTGATGAATAACCAGCGGGGTGCAGAGGATGGCCTGCTTTGTAAATGATGCTAAATGGTTTAAAATTATCCTGTGGCCAGCAGAAAGACACTCCAGCCCAGAAGTGACATGATCCGAGCCTCTCTCTCTGCTGCCCCGGGAGCTGTATACAGTCCAGTGACCATCTCTAGGCATTTGAGTCTGGTTGGATCCTCCCCCGCTTAACTTGGTGTTGGTTTAGAAGGAGTTTGTTTCCTAGCTGAATGGGGAGGTAAAAATAATGAGCTGGACATCAACAAATCATTTTTTATGAATCACTGCTTAATTTGAGAGCAATTTTAGCGAGATTTTTTTCACTGTGAAAAAGGAATGGTTTTTAACTTTCAAAAAAGGGTGAAACAAATCTTCCAAATTCTAATTTGGTACAGGCCAATAGGCTCTCGAGGCATCCTAAAGAGAGCTTTGTGAAGTTTCCAAAGGAAAAGAATATGTTTTTCTGCATGTATGAGTGAAGTTACATACACTTGGCTCACCTACCAATTTCTGGATCTAACCCCAACGTGGGAACATGACTAAGAATAAGGTTGGAGACAGGGAAGGCAGAATCGGAGTGGGCTGGAAGCGATCTTACTGTGGTGCTTGCCAGGTCACCTGCCATATCCCAGGCCATGTCACAAGGCAGTTTCCACCCAATAAAGCAGACTGCTGTCAACTCCTGTGTAACTCACTCTGGCCAGTTTAGTTTCTGAGACTGTAATTAAGGTTTGTAAAGATTTCCTTTAGTTTTAGTTTTGCCTCAATTCTACTTAGATGTAAACAACAAAAGCCTGAGACTAGCTGAGGAAAACTTCTTCTTTCCTAATGCGTTTTTTTGGGGTTGTTGTTGATCTGTTTTTAATCACCCTTCTCCCTCCACCATCCCCAAGCTGCCATGCAGCCCTTCCCATTGACACAAAGAACCATGTCTGAGAGCCCTCTCTGCTTGTCTTCTTTGTCCTTTAGACTTTCCATATTTTGACAGAAAAGTTTTGCTTATTATTTCTTGCAATTTATCTTTTAGGGCACTATTACGGCCTCCAATACAGACTTGATGTTTTAGCTAAATTTTTTTTTTATCATCATATTAAATATTTTATATGGATGAAATACGTACATGTGTATGTTCTGATTAATACAGATAGCTATTTATATTTTAGCTTGTTAACACAAAATGTTCCACAATTAAATGCATTGTTAAAAGTTGCTCGGATGTATGGATTGCCATGTTAGAAAGTGGGTAGTTGCTTGTTTCAGTCAGGATTTATAGAGCAAGGGAAGTCGGTACAAAATGTTTCGATAACAAGACACAAAGCTTCAACCTCTTTAAAGATTGCCCTCTCCCTCCACACCCCACCCCCGTCGACTGCAATTGTCTAGAAGTTTAGGCATATTGGCAAATTAGTAATCCACCCGTGTCAAGCAGTCTTCAACCCTAAAACTGTGGAACATCTTTGAAAAAAGTAAAAGGAAATGTTTTATCAGTCTTGGTCCTTGAATAAGGATTGGTGAGAGGAAAGAGAGAAATGAGATCATAATTTGTTGCAGTTCTATGATCCCACAGCTGAACTTGGATTCATTTCAGGTAGCTTAAATGCAATTGTTGGACATAAATGGGTTATACATTTTATTCACTGACCCGAAGTTCACCACTGATGTATTAACTAAGGATAGATTTAGGCTATCTTTGTGAAAATTTGAACCTCTTTCTCTAGAATGGGTTGATCAAATTTCCTCATGAGGAAGAAAAATTAGAGGCATTCTAAAGCCTTGCAGTCTTTCAGTTTTGCTAATGGAAAACAAAATACATTAATTACTGTAATCAGCATTGAAATCATGCACTTTGAATTCTGCAAACTGTTTGCCTAACTCAGTTTAGTGACGATCAATGACTTCTTCACTTACACTTAGACTGTCACCTGAATATAACTGGCTGTATCTAGGGCCAGTCTCTGCATGGTGTCTCCTTCAAAGATATATCTTACCGCAGTGAATAGTGTAGATGGTTGTCATAGGTCTACTTTAATGGTCTGACATAGGGATTTTCATGATGTGCCATGAAAGCTTCCTAAAAATCCTCTTCCTCTGTCTCCACCAGTTTCCCTCTCATAACAGCTGCATAAACACTTTCCCCCTTTTGCCCTGTGGTCCCCTCAAGACCCCTCTGGCCTCACATTCATTTATTTTTCCACACAGCCCAAACCCCTGTTGGGCAACTGTGAGCCTCCTCACTAAATTCAACCCTCAGGAAGTGCAGTTTTCTTTTTGGAGTATTTTCCCTTGGATTTTCTTCTTTCCATATACCTTCTTTCTTTCTCCTAATACAATCAGAATTTCTCTCAGGGGCCCCTGAGGGCATTGTGAGTCTTGCCCTGTTTCCTTCAAAGTCCTTTCTACCAGCCTAGGTGCTTGGAAATTTGGAAAAGGGGGAAAAGGAGCACAACATTACTGTGTTTAGATTTATTTCTCTCTTCACCTGGATGTATGAATGTATCTTCTGAAATATGGGTAAGATGTTGCTTTCCCTTCATTCTTTTTCTCAAGGGAGTAGTGTGCAACTAGATTTCCTTCACTGTACCAAGCAATGCAAACTGGAGCCATCCCTAACTCTCAAATCCTAGAATCTTTTTCTTGGTAAAATCCCAGAGCATTTCTAGTTTCTGGAATGTTCCTTGTGAACATTCTGAATATTCTGCTATACAGAAGACAAAATTCAAGGTATAATATTTGAATCAGAGAGGTTTCCTTATCGGGCTTTGGGAAACTCACTGGTCTCTGACCACCATATTCTGCCTGTCCAAATGCCAGCTCCGAAGTGCTGAGACATACCTGCCTTGTTGTCCGTACCTCAAATGATCTGAGCATCATTAGATTCATGAGTCCCTTTGTAGTAGGGTTTATGCGTGTGGTCATTTGGTCAACTGGCTATAAGTCCACTCTGATGTGAACTTGTTACTTCTGATCCTCCCATCTGTTTGTACCTTTGCCCAGTGGATGTCTTGCTTTTAACCCTTTATAATGAATTTGTCACATACCCAGAAAATGCTGTTCCAGCATTTGCACTCAGCTCAGATTCATCTGGATATTCATATTCTCCAGGGTGGTGAGCCTGACTGCCATTAGATGGAGGTTTTGATGGATCTGTGTCCACAAATAATACCTAATGCCCATTGCTATAGATCAGGAGTCATAACCTCAAATGCTTACAGGAGCAAGGCAATTACAGAAGCAAATTAGTTGGGCTAAATAGAACAAGCTGCCCTCCTAAGGGGGAGATGTGATTTCTCACTTTTTACAGAGAGATGGTTACAAAATAAACACTTCTCTTTTTGACATCAATAATAATAATAATAAATAACACAAGAATGATATCATTGACAGCTGATGACAGTGTTCCCATTAGCCCTCACAGTTCCTTCATGCACACTAGAAAAGGGCATTTTCCAAGAGGAAAATGGCTTGAACTAGCGATTACAAAGGTCACTTTAATTTGAAATCCAATAGTAGCAATCAATCCCTTGGGGAGTGTGCCAGGCCAATAGAGCAGGTCAGAAAGTATATATCAACCTCTCCATTTTGAGAAAGCACTCCAATGTCTCAAGAAATTGGTTGGACTTACCTAAGAATCACTCTCCAGATAGCTATACCATGAAAAAATGTTTTGAGTTCCTCCTATCTGTGAATTTGTGTAACACTGTTCAAGTCCAATCCTCTAGTACCTAGAGTCTAGGCTGGAACATCCTATTCTGTGAATAGAGCACTCTCCCCCAAATTGTCATTTCAATCTAGAATAGTGTCTATAATGTCGTTTTGGCTTCACATTGGTATTGTGCTCATGTCTGATTCTTTTTCACCTTTTGGTACTACATTTTTTTTTTTTCTAATAATTTAGCTGCTCATATGGCTCAATTGTGTGGTATGATTTGATTCATGTGGACTCAGGAACTATCCAAGTTATTCAGGAAGCATTAATAAATAACAGGATGTTTGCTTTGTTTTTCTTTAAGAGTTAAGATATGAACATTTTATGCAGTACAGTAAATAGAAAGCTTCCCAAATACCTTCCTAAGCCATCTCTTCCCCCATCCTCCCATTCGAGGGAATGGTTACATGTAAAAATCATCATCACCATCATCATATCTCTCTCTCATGCTTACACACACAGTCCTGTAATCACTAAGCTGTTCTCTACCTTCCTATTTTCCCTGTCTCAGCCCCATGCCCTTGCTGACATGTATGTAGCCCCTTTCCTCCACATTTAACCCTTAGACTAACACAAGACCTATTCATTCTACTGTGCTCTGCTCTCAGAAAAGATTAGTTCATCCCATTCTAATAGTTTCAGTTGAGATTTTATCTCCTTGGAAGGTTGGTAAATACAGTTCTCTACCTTATTATAAGAAATTATGCATTAGCTTAAAAAAATGAAAAAGGAGAAAGATCAAGTTTTTGACATATCTTTTCAAGCTATTCTCTGGGTTGCATTTCTACTTTATGAATGCCTGCTTCTGTATTTGTCAGTAATAAACCAGCCAACGAATCCCAAAAGAACTTGAAAGAGATACCATGCCATGAGACTTAAAATAAAACAAGAAAGTTCTCTTTCTAGGTGTCAAGCAGTGAGTGCTAAGTCATCTAGAGTTTTCTGTTTTAGAAAGCAAGACAGTTGGACATAAATTAAGTCTCCTATCTTTGTTGCAGTCATAGAAGGAAACTGTTCCTGGGTATGAGGATTTATTATTCATTGGTGAATGTCACTTTTTTAAAGCTACTGAACTCAACTTATGTAGACTGAAAGATGAGAAGGATTTATTTACAGACCAAAAATGAGAGTTGAGTTAAAATGTATTCAATATTTTGTTATAAAACCTGAAGTACAACCATTTACTTTTTAAAATCAAATGTTTCTTAATACTTTAAAGTTATAATTATTTAACTGTTTGTGGAAAAAATGTTAGTCTAAAAATTATATACTTTATTAAATTTCATTTTATTAAATATACCACTCAAGCTCATTTTAGTCTCTCTTCCTGGTTTCTCATCTCGATGATCTCTGTATGTTCCAGAGCTAGGTCTTGAATATTTTCCTCCTCTCTATTTCCACTCATTCTATGGGTAACTGTCATCATCTCTAACTTTAAATAATATCTATGTGCTGATGTCTCTCAAATTTACATCACTAGCCTAGTTCTTTGCCCTGAAGTCCAGACTCATATATTCAACTTCCTACTCAACATCTCCACATTGATGTTTAATAGGCATCTCAAACTTAACCTGTCCAAAACTGATCTGCTCTCCCTCTGTCACTCCAAACCTGCTACTGTCACAGACTTTCACCATCATCATTAATAGCTCCATTCTTCCAGTAATTCAGACCAAATTTCTTGGAGTAATTTCTGATTCCTTTCTGTCTGTTATAACCATACACAATCCATCAGAAAAAAAAAAATGTGTTAGTTCTACCTTTGAAATATGTTCAAAACTCATCTAGTTCTTACTTCCTCCACTGCTGACATTCTGGTCACAGCAACCATTATCTCTGGCCCAAATTACTGCAACAACTTCCCAACTGGTCTCACTGTTTCTGCCCTTGTCCCTATTCAATTCTGTGGAAATTATTTGTTGTCCCATTCACCTGTGTCCATTGATTAATTTCTTCATAGTCATTTCTCCACTGGGACTCAGAAGGGTTCTGATGCATGTGCACTATCAGCATGTCTCCTTATTTGTACCTGGGTTTTATCTCCCCTGCTCTCTGTGCTGTAGCTAGCAATGCCCTCTTTGATCTAAAGCAATCCCTTCAACAAAAATGGAAATAGAATATTGGCCTTCTGGATTATATGGTCATGTTCTTGAATATAATTAGGGTATAATACATTCATTGAACTGCTTTATAGATAAAGAGGATTACATTTAATGAAATACATTGGACGAGTCAGATGTATGCTATTGGCTCAAAGCTGTTGATTTAATTAAGACACCAAGTTAAGACTAACTGAAAGAAAAGTTCCCCTTCCTTGTGGAGACTCATAATATTTAATAATACTATCATTGTAGCTTCCCTGGCTGACAAGAAAATCTTTAGGAGCAAAATGAATGACAAACAAGGTATAGAGGATAATTTTCTTGTAGCTTTGGTATTGGCAACTTAGACGCCCAGCTAAGGAGAAAGAAGTCTCAATACCCACTCTATAAAATAATAACAATAATAAATTGAAGTCCAGATACCCCCTTCATGGCTAATTAAGTATGCTCTAACTGATTCATCTCTCTCAATCATAACCTCAGGCACCCCACTTCCAATTTATATAAGCAGCAAAAAGAAAGGGAAATCAAGATCTATTGATCGATCTATTGATCTATCTATTGATCTATTCATCTATCTATCAATCTATCTATCTATCATCTACCTACCTGTATGTCAATCTATCTGAAACCCCTGAAGTCAAAGTTGTTCAGTTTTTTTATCTCCCTATAAGAAGGAGGATACTAGTCTTTTTCTCTTCAAGCCAAGTTGAGGGGGAGGGCTTTAGAAGAATCCCTCATAAAGTATGGAGTTGCCTGGGAGAAAGAGAAACAAGAATCCCCAGGTAGATATCTGATTATACAGTGTGGTACTTGCTGGTCTGTCCTCTGTGCTGATTGAGCAAGAGGAAGAAAATTGACCGAATGAAAAGAAGGAAAACTGTCTAGTTCAAACAATTTGACAAGTCAGTGATGTCAATTTCCTATGCATCAAATGAATACCAAAGAAGGTACCTGAGCTTCACCACCAAGTGAAGGAAACCCAACAACCTGAGACCATAGGGTATACTGGCAGGGATGGGAGCGAGGAGGTGACTGGAAGAGGTTGAGCTTCTCTGATAACAGAGAATTAAACAGTGAGAAGCCACCTTTCCCCACTCTTGGCCTTTCCAAAGGACTCATTTATTCTCATGGAGAACAAATATTTTCCATATCTGACAAATGGAAGGCATCAAGGAAGAGTCGGGGTAATGAGGGATATAGCAATAGCCAGGAAAGGACTGACAATACCATCTATCCCATCCCAGCCCTAACAGACCACAGGCAAAAGGACCTAAAAGGAAGAGGAAGGAGATAAGATGAGGGGGAGACTATTCTAAGTGCTGAGGTGAATAGAGGAATGAATCATCAGCAAGTGCTAGTCCTCCATCAGCACCCTCCTCCCCATTCTCTAAGCCTCTCAGGCCATTGCTCAAGGACGCACCTTGGGTAGATGTGTGGAGAAGATAAGATAATAATTTTGCTTTGGACTGGACCAAGTTTTTTAATACTGAAAGTGATGAGAACGTTAGAGGATCTGCCCAACTTTTATTTAAGGAGATGGAGATTCGGCAGTGCATTTTTGAAGGCAGTAATTAGAAGGAAGGAAGAAGGGAAGAAGGGAAAGGAAGGAAGGAAGGAAGGAAGGAAGGAAGGAAGGAAGGAAGGAAGGAAGGAAGGAAGGAAGGAAGGAAGGAAGAAAAGGAAGGAAGGAAGGAAGGAAGGAAGAAAGAAAGAAAGGAAGGAAAGAAGGGAAAGCCATTTCTGTTTTTGTTCCATCAATTTCAGAATGTACCATAAAATGCTTACTCAAGCAAGAACTTCCTTGCCCTCAGCAGAGAACACCCTGCATAACCATGGCTTATTCTCCTTCCTACTCTCTAGTGGGGTATCTGAGAAAATTCCTTGAGTGAATAGGATAGGACTGAAGTCCCTGGAGAACTGTTTGGAGGTAAGGCTAGATCCATATGCCTGATGAACTTTCCCTTTGAGGATAAGAGATTTTCTCTTGAACTCAATTAGCCTCAAAGGATAGGAAACCCTTCTCATTCACAGATATTGCATTTTCTTTGGAGGGAGTTCTTCTGAGGGAGCAATTAGATCTAAGCTGATGCATAGATCAGAATTTATTTGTGGTTCTCATTGAGAGAATGTGCATACATCTAAAAATAAACCCCACTTTTAATTAAATGTTTACATAGTATTAAATTCCATTCTCCTGGAGGGCTACCACAGGGAAACTGATGTAGTAGCAATCTGCAGGGTTTTGCTCCCACTCTCTGTGGAACTGAGTCTGGGAGAAGGGTTGAAGGGGTTATGGAGATAAAAGAAGGTACAGAGCTGTGATTGTTTCTCTGTAACCCTGGCCCTTTAATTTGTGTGTTTCTAGCTTCCTGTTTTTATTGTAGATTCAGACCCAATATATTTCTCATAATTTTCTTTGAAAAATCACCAGTGTGCTGTGGTTAAAGAGAGTCCGTGATTACTTACCACACCTATATTCATAAGAAAGTTAAAAAGGGGGGGGCAGGGATGGAACCCTCATTGTTTGATAATCCCTGAGATGGTATCTGGATTTTATTCATGCACAGCTCCCCAGAAAGGCGAAATGTTAGAACGCTCACTTTTAAATTCACTCATAGCCAAACTCCTGAGATCAAACTCAGCTCTTCCCATCCCCAACTACCCTCTGAGCACCTAACTGCCACTTCTCAGATGAAAGAGCATCTCCTGCTGTGGAACACTAGAATTCCTTAGCATTTTTATTCAAGGGAATTTTATCTGAATACAGTCTAAAGCACTTTTGACTCTTTCATATAGGTCTTAAAACACAGTGGGTATTTTGAATTTGTCCCTTCTACTTAAAGTAACACAGAAATGAGTCAGCACTCCAACGCAAATTATTTATAACAGACTTTCTTCAGACCTTAGAAAAATAAAAGTAGATAAATGAACTATGTCTACTTTATATTTATAATATGTGCCCTGTTTTTATTGTTAAAGATGGGGGTTGGTTGGTTTAGAGACAGCAATCTGTATTTCACTAACAGATGCAAATCACTTCTTTATCTCAGGAACCTGAGATATTATCCAGGGGAATCCTGAAGCTACAGACCAGCCATATCTTAGGTTTTGTCAGTGTGGTCTATGGGCCAACAGCAGCAAAATGGCCTGTGAGGCCAGGGTGGGGGTGAGGGAATTGTTAACAGCGCAGCTTTCTGGATCCCACCTTATAACTAGATGTGCATTCTGGAAATCTGCATTTTTTTTGAAGATTTTATTTATTTATTTGACAGAGAGAGACATAGAGAGAGAGGGAACACAAGCAGGGGGAGTGGGAGAGGGAGAAGCAGGCTTCCCGCAGAGCAGGGAGCCCGATGTGGGAGCTCCATCCCAGGACCCTGGGATCATGACCTGAGCCGAAGGCAGACGCTAAACAACTGAGCCACCCAGGCACCCCTGGAAATCTGCATTTTAACAAGTTCCCTGGGTGCCCACTAAGGTTTAAGTCTTCAAAAGCAGTAACCACTGCATAAAACCAAAAAGTCCTTTCCTTACTCCTCCACGAACTATAAGCTTCCAAAACAAAGAACTACTTGACTTTCCCTCATACACATTTGTATTTTCACTTCCTGTCTCTGCTCTCTCTGTCCAACTCCCCTTATCTTCTATTCATTTTTTTAAATCTAAATTCACTTCTGACAAAATCACCTTCAAGAACTCTTCCCTAATGTCCCTAGGATGTTATTTGTCTCTTCCCTGTGTTTCCAGACTGCCTATCCTGCTCAAGCATGTGCTTGTCCTGCGTGTTAGCTATACCCGTCTTCCTTGTAGAGTGTGGGTCTCTTGAGGGCAGAGAAAATGTCATATGTATTTGTTTTTTAATTTCAGCACCTAGCAGAGTATCTTATATATAGCAGAAACCATATATGAGACAGATTAACAGGAGAAAAAAACCAAAGTTTTATTACATGCACAAAGAGGCCCAATAATTGAAACCTAAAGAAATGAGCAAGGCAGATAGTTTATATACTTTTTATGCAAAGACTCTTTGAGGAATTGACAGGACAAAGAAAACCTTGGGAGCTTCAACTGGTAAGAAATTCTAAACAGAATTTGGACCACAATAGTAAATTAGTAAAAAAAAAAAAAAGGAAAAAAAAATAACAAGAGTTATTTACACAGTCTCCTTGGCTCTAAATTTCCCATCTCTGGTGATAAGGATATCTCTTTACCTCCTGGTACAGGGAAGGTACTTTTCATGTGGGAGATTTATTTCCTGCTTTCAGGGGGACAGAGAAGGGTCTGAATGTCCTTTTTGTACAGGTTATCTCTTAAGTAATATTTATTTAAGATAATGCCAAGTGGTCCATCTTGGGATGGTCTGTCTTGGCCCCACATAGGCAAATTATTTAAATTCTCTACACATCAATGTTCTTATCTATAATAATAGTACATATGTGGCTGGATTTTTTTGAGTTATATAAAATAATCCAAGGGACTTCTCTCATAGTTCCTGGCACATAGGAAATATTCAATAAATGTTAATTGGTAAAAGTTATACAAAGACCACACAGACACATACCTGACACTCAGTTGCTTGCTACATGACTGAAATACAAATGAGTGAATGATGAATGAGTGAATGAATGAATGGGACTTTGAAAATACCTTGTCTGGCCTTGATCTCCTTTCTGTTTTGTATATATTCCAGTGTCCCTGGTTCAGGCAAGCTTAGTTACTGTCTTTTATAGAGGTCTATCTTAAATTGTGTTGCCTTTATACCTGGAGGTACACAATCTTATTTTAGTTGTTGAATGTGTAAGCATTTATTACATTTCAAAAGCTACATATTTATTTTTAGGCATTTTGGGGAAAAAATATAAGTAGTACATAAACACTATTACTTCATAGATATTTTTATTTAGGGCAAGTCTAAAAAAGTCATTGAAGTTAAAATATAAGTGAATCTATTTAAAGAAAATTATTAATTTAATATAAGAAGTACACGGATATGACAAAGTTGTAAGGTTTAGACCACTAACTTATTATTCCTTTTACTGTTAAATTTCTCTTTATTAATTCAAATATTTGCTACTAATATTATTAGTAGTTCTTTGTTCAAAAGTTCATGCTCTTGCTCTCTCTCTCTCTTTTTCCTCTATCTACTGCTTTCTGCTTTGGGCAGATTTCTACATCTCTTTTTCTCTACCATTGATATCCCCTTATTTTTTCCCTGCATTTTGCCCACTCCATACTCTGCTGCTTTTGCTACAATGTGGCTTGTCCCTGTGCACATCTCCCTGTCACGCGCTGCTAGTCGCTGTGACCATGAGGCTTCACTGAGCATCGGTCTCTCCTCTTAGGTTTCACACCCTGTTGGGGAGTCTGTTCCCATACTTTTGGAATGATACATTTGGAGAGTTTCAAGCCTATATGTGAGAGAAAGAAGAGCTTCAGAATATATGTTATAAGTTAACTAGAAGATTCACCTTTTAGTAGGGTCAACTTCAGGGAAGTCCTTTCAAGGAACAAACTAACCGCATTTTTATGTTCTCCTTTGTTCTAAAGGCTCCTCCTAACTGCCTCCCTCACACTTAAGATAGAGGGGCCTTCAGCTAAAGTGCTTCTGGGTACTTTACTTTTTAATCCTTTATGTCCTGTTACTCAATTGTTAATTTTATGACTGATTACCTCTTTTAATGATGATTAGACTGAAGTACACAAACACTTGTCTAAAACAATATGAGTCCATGACATATTAAGGAGTTCTGTCAGAAATTTTCCATATTTCCGGGACCTTCTCTCACTAAGATACTTTACTCTCTTTTAAAATATGGTAATTTAAGTGGCTATTATGCACCTAATTTTATTTTTGAAATACATAATAACCCTACAGGAAACCTAATTATGAGTCATTGTAGCAAAGAGGAGTAAATAATCCTCCTGAAAATGGTCTCCTTTGAAAGCCTTTTAGGAAACAAAATTAAATTCTCCTAAGGAAGAAAATCTAATTTTATATGAAAGTTGTTTTTTTTTTTTTTTTGCATGCAAATAACAAATTTTGACAAAATTTTACATAAATACATTTTTCTCAAATGGATATTTATAGTAATGTTTGATTCCTAGGCCAATTTATAAATATTTCCTATTTTGTTTAGGTTATATCAAATTCTTTTAAAAATGAAAATGAGTAAAAATAGTGTCTGAAGTAATAGGCTTTAGAAATTTTGCTAGTATAACAGAAACAAGTAAGCAACAAAAATATAAACACATGGGATAAAGTTTAAATGGAGCGGTTTAGAGGGAATAAAAATATAACATATGAAGTCATTGGGAATGGTCTCTAATATGTTGAAAAGCTAATGCAGTATATATTTGCTCTTCTTTTTTATTTTCCTTTCTGAATAATTTTCAGTAATTCAAATACTCTTTGCTCCATTTTTGTTTTCTGTGTGTACTTCCTGAAGGTACAGAGCAGGCTAAGGTAGCTGGGCTGCAGAGTCAAGTAGAGATGTTCAGAGTCTAGGCTAGAGTGTAAACTGGATCATGCAGGGCCTTATTGGTCAACACAGAAAGAAGTCATTGAAGGGTGTGCTCAGATTCGTGGTTGAAAAAAATACTCTGGCTATAGCATGGAGGATAGTTAGTGTGGATGAAAAGGCTGGTTAGAAGGGTCAGTTAGTGGGGCACTTGGGTGGCTCAGTCAGTTAAGCATCTGCCTTCAGCTCAGGTCATGATCTCAGGGTCGTGGGATCGAGTCCCATATCGGGCTCTCTGCTCAGCGGGGAGTCTGCTTTTCCCTCTTAGTCTCCCTCCCTCTTTCTCTCAAATAAATAAACAAAATCTTTTAAAAAAAGAAGAAGAAGAAGAAGGGTCATTTAGGAAGGTTTACTGCAGGGATGAGATGATGATATGATAATGTAAACTAAGATGGCAGCTATAGAGATAGAGAAACAAGAGGGAGCTTGAGGATGGCCTGGATATGGGAGTAAATGAAAAGGATTATAGAAATATGAAAGATGCTAACATCTAGCTTCCTGGTTTGTGCAACTCCCTGGATGGTGATTTCATTTACCAATACTAGGAAATAGCGAATACTGGGAAATAATGGGAGAGGACCAGTTTTGAGGTCCTGTTTTGTAAAAAATGATTTGAAAGTACTTTTAAGACTTAGTAAGCCTTGTGAACTTTTGGGAGTTGCTCTTCTCTGGACTTGGTTTATTCATCTCCAAAATGAGGTGTTTACACCAAAAGACCTAATCAGTACCTACTGGAATTACAGTGTTATCATTATGATTTCAATTATGTGTAAATTTAGAGAAAAGCAGAAAATTATATACTGGAAATGATAAGCTGAGGATTTGAATCTAATGTTAAAGGAAAAGGGATCAACATAGATGTCTAGGAAAGGGAATGGTATAATGAAACTGTAATTTGAAGGATATTATTCTGACAGCTGGACTGAAGCAAGAGAGAAATTAGCGGATGGGAAGTCAGGGAAGAGGCTGAATCAATGAAAGCCCAAATTGTATTAGGGACTCTAGAATAAGGAAGATTAGAGTTTTAGACAGCATATAGAATGAATTAGCAGTATTTGATAATGTAAGTCAGAAAAATGAAAGAGAAACTAAAACTAACAATTTACGTTGTTTTCAAGCCTTAAACATGAAAATGATGGAGACACAAGAATGCATTTAAGGGATATTATTAGGACACTTGAGGACAATCAGTTTATCCGACATGCTGAGTGTATAGCAATGCCATATTTTCAAAAAGTGAATTACTTTTTCTAAGGAAAATAATCATTCAGTAATAGGACTAGATGTAGCTTTCCCTTCAAAACGTTACTAAATAGCATTTTAAAAGTACATGCAGAGATTCATTTAAAAGATTATAGTTGGTACTAATAATAATCTCTACAACTTGTTCTAAAACTTCTGTTCTTACTCGTTCTCTGATTCCATTTTTTCAGCTCCGTGTGGTGGTCATTTTTCAGCTCCTAGTGGATTGATTCTTTCCCCAGGATGGCCAGGATACTATAAAGACTCTTTGAATTGTGAGTGGGTGATTGAAGCTGAACCCGGACACTCTATCAAAATTACATTTGAAAGGTCTCTACAAATATTTTTCTACCTTTAAAAAAATACAGATTATCTAAAAGAATAGTTGGCATTATCCATTTTATTTACCAAATCAATGTATCATTTTATTGCAATAGTCAATGTCTGTGCCTTAAATGTTTCAGTTCGTCCCTTTTAACCTTTCAGCCTGCTTTCAAGTTAATTTTCTATTTGTTTAATGCTCTGTCAGTACTATTGAGATATGTAAGATGGACCTTTTTTGCTTTATATATATATGCTTCATATGCATATGCTTTATAAATATATATACACTACTGAGATATGAACATGTGACCTTTAACTTAACAAGTTTACTTGTCCTGATTTTAAAGGGCTGTGTGTTCTGCTGTATTTCGAATGGCAAAAGTTTATTTTGCATTTGCATTTATACTGTAGTAGAGACTAAAAACACTCAAGCACACTACCTGTGTATCTACGACTACAAGTCCTTCAGAAAAATGGCTATGTCAAATTAATGTGTGTTAATGATTGGCCAGTTGAACATTTTTTCCCTAGGAAAAATAGCATTACTGATCAAATAATCTATGCCATGAAAGATTACAATATTAAATATTAAAAAGTTAAAAGACTGAAGCTTCAGGTCTGTGATTGGATCACTATTTACAAATTGAAATGCAAGTATTTATATAATTTCCCAATTATATTGTTGACTCCCTTCATCTTTCAATCCCTTTATTTAAAAAAAATAAACTTTTTAAACATTATATTCACATAGAAAACATAAACATAGCAGAATTATGCTGATGATTGAATTTTACGAATATAACATGATCCTTCCCTGATCCAAGAGGTTCTTCACTGAATTAATCTGTCCATACTAGTGTTAAAACTTGAGAAGAAAACAAATTCTATTTGACAGCTGTAAAGTGTTAAACATCTCACATGAGGTCATCCTACCTTACTGTGGCCTACACAACTTGACTACAACTGAATTAGTTTGCTAGGGCTGCCATAACAAGATACCACAGACTAAGTGGCTTAACCAACAGAAATCTATTTCCTCACAGTTCTGGGGAGGCTGGATGTCTGAGATCAAGGCATCAACAGGGTTGTTTCTTCTGAGGCCTTTGTCCTTGACTTGTAGTTGGCTATCTTCTCCCTATGTCTTAACATGGTCTTTCTTCAGAATTTTCTCTTCTTATAAGGATACCAATCATGTTGGACCACCCATATGTTCTCATTTACCTTACTTATATCTTTAAGGGACCTTTCTCCAAATACAGGCACATTCTGAGGTACTAGGGGTTAGGACTTCACATATCAATTTTAGGGGGATACAATTCAACCCAAAACAGTGACTTATGCACTAAAAAAAAAAAACTTTATATTTAGAATACTTTGGCAGAGTTTTTGTTGTGATGTTGAAATCATATCCTTTATTCAGTGGTATAGCCTGTGTTGCCATAGCAATTTTAGTGAAAAGCATATGATTTATTCAGAATAAAATCTTCATCAAATAACAGTGTTCCATGAATGTGGGACCCAAATTTACCAAATTTACCCAAATTCTATTTGGTTTGGAATATATAATATAACATAATAATATTGATCATATCATTTAATAATTTAAAAAATTGTATTGATTCATGTCAATGAGACAGATTTATTACATATTTTTAATTTGTTAAATTTAGAGCATCACATTTGAAGGATTAGCATATTTTTCTATCAATTGATTCATATTTTAAATAAGTACATTTTTATAGGTGTAAGTACATAATTTTAGTATTTCCTGTTTTGGACATAACATTATTCTGTATGAGGTGTTATGATAAGACAATTGAAAATGTATTATACTCCCATAGTTTATAACATCTATCTGTCACCCATATACTTCTTACCATGTCATTACCTTCAATACCTAAATAAAAAGACTTGAGCCTCACCTTATATGCAGAGGAAAGTCTGGACCCTCCTTAAATTTTCAGAATTCCTAGGGATGCTTTTGTTCACTTCCAGCTCTGAACTCCTGCTCTTAGCGTCATCTCATTTGTGAGCTCTGGAGGCTGTCACCCTCCCTCAACTCCTTACGCTGCTCCTTATTTGTATCACTTTCCTTCCTTCTCACAAAAACCTTAATACAAGGGATAATCAAAGAGAATTACTGCACTGCCTCAATTTTTTCCTGGTAATCCCCATCTCGGGAATGATTGTGTGTATCTCCCCAGTGCCCTCTCTTATCCCAGACTCTTCCCTGCCTCTGGCCTTGTCCACACCCAGGATCTTCAACCCTCCTTCCTCTACCTCTCAGTACTCCCTCCAGAATTCAGCGGGGTAAACATCTACTGTTACTTTATTATTCAGAGCAATTTAAATGTTTGTTTCTCTGAGCTTCCAACTGGGTGATATTGGGGGGTAGGACTGGGGGTGGATTTTGTTTTTCTTTACAAACATGCTAATTAAGATTTTTTCCCCTAAATCAAAGATCAGTGTTTTCCTAAGAATTCACTCTTTTTCCATCTCCCAGCTGACTCCAATGCTAGACAACTTTAAAAATAGCTTATTTTCATTATTTTATATGCAATTTAAAAACACTACATAAGCATAAAATAGTATCACTAGAAAATTAGTTCAAGTGTTATTAACACAAAATGCATTATTTTATTGAAAAGGATCCCCTGGTTTGCTAATGAGAGTCATTAACCATCATTAAATAAATAAATAACACATGCTATCTCTCAGCCCTAAGTAGGCTATCTAGAATTGCCAACTTGAGAAGCAGATTGCAAAGCGGTCCTTATAATTCAGAGCACCACACTTGTGACTTTTGATTTTATACTTTTTTTGAAGACACATTTTCTCTGTCCAAAGTTTTTACCATGTGTGTTCTATCCCTCCTGATAGGCAGTTACATGGGCCGCTTTGCTGCTTGCCTGTCTTGGGTAGATACCTTCAGAATCTCTAAAGTGAATTAATGTACATTCTGCAGCATATATTCTAAGTTAAACCATCCCAGACTTACCTTCCTGGTTAAAAAAAAAAACAAAAAACAAAAAAACTCAGCGATTTTTATAAACTGTAATGCCAGTTAAACAGACAAAAACCCAATTTAATTTTGATAAATATAGTTACTTAGCACTTTTTACTCTGTCACTTTCTTATTCTCTTATCTGCTTACTGTGACACAAATCCTTTAAGCTAGGCTGTAGGCAAGAGTCACACTGAAAAGTGATTTTCGATGCTAGGGTTTGGGCACAGCAACAATAAACAGTTCTGTAGGTCAGCCAGAACAGGCCTGGGGTGAGAAATGATTCCCAGAGTCCAATGATTTTGTCTTCCCGTGAGCACCACTGAGCAGGAATTGTCAACTGTGCCTCTCTTCTGAATCCCTAAGTCTCCCTCTGAAGCAAATTATAAACCTCCTAGCTCCTTCACCTTCTTGATACCAGTGATACCAATGTGTGTATGTATAT
The DNA here is from genome assembly GCF_029215605.1 of Mirounga angustirostris. Classification (NCBI taxonomy): domain Eukaryota; kingdom Metazoa; phylum Chordata; class Mammalia; order Carnivora; family Phocidae; genus Mirounga; species Mirounga angustirostris. The sequence goes on from NW_026991712.1 coordinate 25,975,948, forward strand.
ATATACACACAGAGATATACACATAAACTCTATGTATAACTATTCCTTGTTAATTAGCTCAAACACTGGAAGAATCAAGAGTTAGAAATGCATTAAGAATTTACTGATGTTATTTTCACTATTTTAACATAGACAGGACATAGCTGTATCAGTATATATTTCTTTGGAATTTTACTTTATATAACTAAAATAAATAAAATCTCAGTTCTTTAAAAAATGTTCTAAACTGAAATGTTTGTTTGAGCTCTTGAGTCCTCTATCTACCTCTCCCTCAGACATACACACACACACGACACAAACACAACACACACGCAAGCCTGTAAGATTCTTGAGTTGGAGCTATTTGAAAGGAAAGTTATTTAAATACCCTCCTCCATTTCTTCTTTTCTAAAGATCCTTTAAGGGTATGAGGTTTTACTTTAGGGCTGTCCATATCCCGTGTGCTTTGTCAGAAAATTGGTTCCTTTAAAATAATCCACATCTTAAATAGCTGTCACATGGTTAGGAGTAGCTCAGTCGCAAAGCAGTGAGCAAGGGACTTCATCAAGTTAAAAAAAAATGAGAGGTTTATCCATTAGATTAGAGGCATAAAATAGTCACCTTGAAATTAGAAATATGTACATCTATCACTTCTTTGTTTACTGACCCTATAATATCTTGGTGTTTCATTTCCCTCATAAGATTGTTTTGAGAAACAAGATATCCTCTCTGAAGTATCAAATAAGAATTATGTCCTGAAAAACCTAATTCCCTTCTGATTTCCAACTAAGCTATTGTAAGAACACTGGTTGCTAGCTCTTTAATAGTTTGTCATTCTCAGAATACTTCTTACAGAATTTTTTTCCAAATAATGAATTGTATTTATTACTGAGCCATGTCTCTTGCTTTCTTGTACCCAGAAATAATTTAATTTGGTTAAAATGAAATTTTATAAATAAATCCTATAACGAAGATGATGGCATAGCTATTTTCCTATATTCTCAAATGTAGCAATTGACTAGATTTAATTTACAGGGGTGGAAAAAAAAAACCTAAAATACATCACAAATATATTAGCCACTACTTGCCTTCTTGAAATTGTCTCAAATACCTTAAATCAATGAAATCTTAAGAAATCAAATTTCCTGTCAACACAGAGCAAAATAATAATGCCTAGGAACATATATGGTTTTTAAACTGTTTACCTCTTCTTAACATAGCTAAACCATTACAAGTCTTATATTCAGATCTGCAGAGGAATTTTGCTTTGTTTCTTCCAACAGTTTCTAAATGTTCTCAATATTTGGCAGCTTCTAAATGAACTCATTTACTATTAATCATCCTAAGCCCATCTTTCTATCCCTTTTCCTGTCCTCAATTCCTAGACCATAGCTATGTATCACTCTTCCAGACAGCAGCTTGTTTTTACTTTTAAATTAATGAGGACTATTTCAATTTGGTCAGAATGGTTTTGGATTACATCAAGAATGTTTTTAAAAGACAACAAAAATTGAGTAAGATTATATTCAATTTCATTTTTAATATCATCTAGTGGTTCCACAACATTTGTTTATGATAAACAATAAATTTAATGTCATAAACAAATGAACACTAGATTGAGGCAGTTTATGAGAAATGTATACAACTATTTTGAAACACAAAATGAAAGAAATTCAAATTATTGTGTAACCCTAATTCATTTCCCTTGTTATTCTAATGTATTTTTATAGTTCCTTAGGGCAAATCTGTGCTGATTTTCTTTTTAAGGATTCACTCCTACTGAACAGTGTTCTCTATATCATCAGTTAATGTTGCTATTCTATTAAGAATTGTCTCTTTATGTTTCAATTCAAAGTAATCTCTGACTCTTCTGTGCATTTTAATTTGGTTATTATCAGCTGACTAGCTACCGAAGTGAAACTCCAATTTTAATACTACAATAGACTGACTACAAAACAACCAAATAATGGATTCACAATGTAAAATTGTCTGATCATTTACTTAAAGGACATAGTGTGTTCCTATACATTTCCTATTCTAAATTGTATTATTGGAAAAGTTATTTTTAGACCAATGCAATATATTTCATATTGCAAAATAAAAACCAAGATAAGCTTATGAAATTCATTCATTTTACTAAGTATATTGCTTAACAGGGTGTAAAAGTGGTACAGATTGAAAAATATTTCAATTACACTTCTTAAATAGCATTTAAAATGCTATTTTATTAATAATATTTTATGCATGTTAAAAGTGGCTCTGTGTTGATTGCATTTATAAAATATGCATCTTTTAAGAGAATTGAAAACATCAACAGTAACCACCACCAAAAATCAAATAATAAAACCAGCCAGCATAGCATAGCATAGCATAGTAGAGAGGCTAGGGACAGAGAGACTTGGGTTTGAACTATTTAAGTTCTGCAGGCCTCAGTTTTCTTACCTGTAAAATGAGTATAATAATAGGAGCTAACTGACAGGGTTAGTATGAGGTTTGGATAAATGAATATAGATAATATATTTATCAGAGCAAGCACTTAGTGAACATCAACTACGTCATCATTATCATTACCTACTTATAATTAGGACAACTGTTTTGAAATAAAAACTATATAAAGTTTTTAATGGCAAAAATAGATTTGTCAAAAAAGGACCACAATGTAAAGCAGAAGTCAGATTTGAAATATATATACAAGTAAGATGAGAATCTGATTAACGGATTGAAGATAAATATGAATCACATAGTTTTCCATAAAATGAGGAAAGTAAAAGAAAGGTGACTCCCAAAAAATGCTTGGTTAACGAAAAGGCCATTTGTTTACTGAGGATATTCCATAATATTTGAAAGAAATCTTACTTATGAACAACAAATATATATATACATACCTCTTTAATGATAATTTCCCATAAGAATAAGAGCTTATAACTTAGGTATTTAGCACATGATGAGGTCTTAAATGATACGTATGATATTAGGTAAGCTAAAGAAAAATTATAATATAAAAATTATAAAAAGTTTAGTCATTTAAATAGCAATCTAAATCATTATTTTCCTTATAGTGTTATTCTAATAAATATATTTTCACATTGTCTCTTAATCCTAGATTTCAGACTGAACTGAATTATGATGTTCTGGAAGTGCACGATGGACCAAATCTTCTGTCACCCTTGCTTGGATCCTACAATGGTACACAAGTGCCCCAGTTTCTATTCAGTAGCAGTAATTTTATATACCTTCTGTTTACAACAGACAACAGCCGTTCTAATAATGGTTTCAAGATTCATTATGAAAGTAAGTAAAGACAAAATATTTTTTGATTTCCCTATTCTCTTTTCCCTACATTCGGTATTACCATTGCATCATTAAAAGAACTACAAGATTTATTAAGAAAATAAAATTAAAGCTTTCCTTGACCCATGAGAATGCTAATGCTTTGCAAGGTATGTGTTTTAGTAAATTCTGCAAAAGAGTTTTCAACAATATCTGTCTAACATCATCATCATGATGATGGTAGTATCATAATGATACTAAGGAAATCTCAGAAGTATCAGATAACAAATTTTAAACAATGGCTTCCTTAAATAGTTATTTGTGCACAATTCTGAAAAGCCAATAATAGTAAATATCAATCTAAAATGTATATGAACATTGACAGATTCCTTTAACATGTACTTCATAAATTCATTCTTTTGTGTTTTACCCACATTAATTGCACATATTTTCCATTTAAAATATTCAATTTTATTATTTTGTGTAAAATACTGAAAATTATGTTAACATTGAAAAGTACATACATGTATATTCAAATATGACTAACATAACTGATCAAAGACTATATATTAAAACAAGCTGTAATTCACAGTGTTGCAATCAGCTTATAATAATCCCACCTAAAATATTATAGTTTTATTTAAAACAAATCTAAAATACATTTGATATTTTAAAATAATTTGATTCTGGTATATACATAGAAACAAGTTTTTTAATTTATAAACATTTGGCATATTTATACGTGTATGGGTGTATTGTATATGATGTATACGGATAAACTCATATATGCATGCATTTGCAACTCAAGGTACATTGCCATGTATCTTTGCGTGAAAAGCGGTTTTGGTGAATTGGATCTAATAGCACATTTAAGAGGGGTACTGTAAGATATCTTTATATCAAGTACAGTTAGGTATTAAATCACTTCTTTTTATATTCAAGTCTCCTACACCCCTTGCCCCCTCAAGAAAAATTTTTCATTTGAAATTTATAACTTTATATTCCATATTGGGTGTCTTTTCAGTAGATTTGATCAGTGGACTCCTGGGCTTTTTTTTTTTTTTTTTTTAGATTTTATTTATTTGAGACAGAATGAGAGAGAGAGAGAGAGCACATGAGAGGGGGGAGGGTCAGAGGGAGAAGCAGACTCCCTGCCGAGCAGGGAGCCCGATGCGGGACTCGATCCAGGGACTCCAGGATCATGACCTGAGCCGAAGGCAGTCGCTTAACCAACTGAGCCACCCAGGCGCCCCTGGGCTTTTAAAACAATAATAAATATATATTCATTACTCTTTTAAAGATTGTAATATCCATAATATTATTTAATTATATTAACTTCTTTTTTTACTTAGAGCTTTATGGCATCAAAGTATATTTCCTAAATATTATTGTAAAATGTAACAAGAAGATTAACACATGCTTGGAAATTCAAATGAACTGAAGGGCCTTAAGTGAGATTTTTAGTTTAACATAGGTGTGTTAAAGTTGAGTCAGAGTAAAGTCTTTTTTTTTGCAATCTATTTCAAAATTAATTCTTATTAGCAATTAATTTTTATCAATATGTTACAAATGGGCAGGCACTTTTCCTTTAATCCATTGCTATATTCTATACCTAACAAATCACATTCAATCCCACTCCAACCAAGGTATGTGGTCTTGATCACGTGTCAGACATAGGACAATTTTAAGAATTAAGTAAAATCACACATGCAATGTGTTTTTATAATAGCATGCAGTGAGTAATGAATGATAGCTCATATTTTTTCTTTGAAAACTAAACGGATGAGGAATTAAAATGAGAAGCAAGCTCAAATGTATCTTTGTTATAAAAGAAATTGTTCACAAATACTTGTTAAAGACAATAGAGCAGACTTTTACTACAGTGGGGTTTTCTATAAGGGAAGAGAGATTGAGCTCAGCTCTGACTACAAGTGGGACTTTATAGTCAGGGAGCAGGGTGTGTGGGGGGCAGAGTGGAATCAGTGGATGGGAAATTGCTAAGAGGGGCAGAGGATTAGAGGTAGGGGGAATCTGGCTAAAACCACCAGACAGGATTTTTGCTGAAGCAGGCCAGAGTGAGAAGATATTGAGGGTGGGGAATAAGGAATTTGATTAGATATCAAGGGAGGGGTATTTTCAGTAAACTGATGCAGTAGGATTGCTGCTAAAACTGGACTAAATGGGCCACAGGTGAGGTCTAGTCAAAAGGATTCAGAAGAGCCTGACTAAAGGTTGTTCAGGGCAGAGCGTCTCTGTCACCGTCAGCAAGCGTGTCACCCATAGGCTCTTGGTAAGATAATCGAAGTTAACGTTGGAAACTAGTGACGAAAAAGACTGAGTGGAGGAGACTGAGAGCTAGAGAGGCTGAGGTTGATCAAAGAAACTTTGGATGTTGGTTTAGGTCAAATCTGGCCAGAAGGCAGTAACGTTCTATTTAAATTAGTTTATAAGAGCTCACTTCCTCTCATTTTTATTCTATTTAGTGTTGTGGTTTAATTACTACTGTGGAACAATCTCTAACATCACAAGCCCTTTCTTTTCAGGAACACAAACAAGCAAAGACCTGTTTTTTTGTTGTTGTTACTTAGTAAGTTTCCCAGCTGGAGGTAACCAAACTACCTTTTTTTTAAATGAACCATTCACAAACCCCCAAATCAATAGAATGAAATTTTAATTATTACACTAATTAAAACTTTAAATATGTAATTGGTGTTTAGTGACTTTCTATTTTTTTAATTAAATCCATTAAAAAAGAAAACATGATTTTTCCGGGAGACCAAAATGCGATGGGAAGGATTATTTGCACTGCTACCTCTGCTTCCACTCCAGATTTTTCTTGTATCCCTTTGCTGGGGCACTATTTACCCAACTCTACTTTCTCTCAAAACAGGGAGATTGCAAAAACTGTACCAATGACATAAGATTCATAGTTTTCAAAACACATTAAAAAATTATAACAACATGGACTGGAATTTAGGAACATAACCCATTTTTTTCTTTCAGTACAATTAATTTCCCCTCCCTCTCCCAAGAAAAAGTTCTGTTTATTGTGTTGTATTTCTTTAAAGACAAGTATAATTAAGTCTTCTTGGAAATGTAAATAATATATAAAACAATAAAATTATAAATGGATACGGAACAAATTTATAGACACAGATACCCATCTCCAAAGACATATTTTTTGTATGCAGGTATATATATATTTTTCCCAACTATGGGAAATGGAAGACATCTAAGAGAATGTACTGTTTAAATAACAGTTCTTGTATTTAAAGTCAATACATATGGGAGAGGTAGAGGAATCAAAATATTTCCATTGCCTTGATTTATTTTCTTGTCAAGAAATATTTTCTTCTCAATTATGAAATATCACCTTTAACTTATTCTGTGACTGCTAGATGTATACAGTGCAGTAAGAGACATAAAAGAAACGCATTATCTTACTTTATCCATTAGTTGGAGAGACAAGAAGGACAATGAAATGACTAACCTTGTACTAATATTCACTGACCTTTAGTCTGAATAATCTGAAACCATTAAAATCACTTTTGGAGAATTACATTTGCTTGATTTTGTTTTTACCATGATTTACATTTTATGTGACTTCTTCAAGCCCACATTTCCCTGATTTCTTAAAATTTCACTACAAAATAGGAGTTTTGGATAAAGGAAAGTTATTTATGGGCCAGAGCATTAGAAGATCATGACTTGAAGGAGAGGGCATATGAGTTTGGTAAAAATTGAGAAGATTTTGTAAATTAAAGGGATGATTGAGTGTATTTGTGGTAGTAAGATAAAATATAAAACTAGTAAGGAAACTTACCTGACTGGTAGGAAAGATGATTACTGAGAAATAATGGAAATTACAAATAGTAGAATTCAATTTGGAAGTCTTGAATTTCAAGGTGATGACTTTGAACTTGATGCCATGAAAAGTAGGGTGCAAAAGCAATGAAATAACATATTTTAGGGATATATGTGTCCAAAATTATATCCAGGATAGACTGGAGATGAAGGATACTGAAAGAGAGGGCAGACATCATTATTTGTCTTATAGAATTGAAGTGATAAAGGCCTTGGGTAGGGTAAGAGAAGTAATAAATGACATGATGCTTTTCAATGAGGACAGATTTCAGACATATTTTATGGAGGAAAAACACAATGTGAGAGGGATTCAAAGATGAAGGAGGATCTCAAAGCCTTGGATGCTAGAAGACAAATGGTCACATTGAGAAGAGGAATACAGCAGGTTAAAGTAATTGTGTTGAAGATAAGATTTTGTTATTTTTTAGTTTCCCATTAAAAACAACAACATTTAAATGAAATGGATATGTTTGATAAATATATTTAAAATGTGTACTTTGTCTCTTTAAAAATTGAACTACTATGTTTTTAGTATTTTGTTTAGCTTCATTTTAAAATTGGATAGTAATACAAATAAATAGTTTCTCTGGTGGATGTGATTTAATCAGATATAATTTGAAAATGCTAATTATTATATTTTTGGAACATAAAAACAACAGTAATTCATTGTTTAAGCCTTTCATTTAGGAAGAAGAAGGTAATTTTTTATTTTACCTTATACCTCAATTCTTAACTCGGGGCATTTTTTTGCATCCCAGGGAACATTTGGCAATATCTGGAGACATTTTTGGTTGTCATGACTGGAGAAGTTAGAGGTCAGGAATGCTGCTAAACATACTGCAAAGCACAGGACAGCCCCAGGACAAAGAATCGTAAAATCCAAAAACTCAACAGGGCCAATGATGGGAAACCATGTCTTATTAAGGGAAAGGCATTGTTCAGGTGTGGTTTCAGCTAGACATTATAAGTCACAAGGAAGCTTATCATCAGGAGACACCAGATACACTGAAGGCTATTGAAAACCCTGACAAGGGGTGCCTGGGTGGCTTAGTCGTTAAGCATCTGCCTTCGGCTCAGGTCATGATCCCAGAGTCCTGGGATCGAGCCCCGCATCGGGCTCCCTGCTCAGCGGGAGGCCTGCTTCTCCCTCTCCCACCCCCCCCGCTTGTGTTCCCTCTCTTGCTGTGTCTCTCTCTGACAAATAAATAAATAAAATCTTAAAAAAAGAAAGAAAACCCTGACAAGTAGCCAACAGAGTTGTACTCTTTTATTTAGAAAGGTACTGGCATTCATACTTTCATATTTCCCTATATATTTATATCTATATAATTTTTTAAAGATTGATTTATTTATTTGAGAGAGAGAGAGAGAGCAAGGGGAGGGGCAGAGGGAAAGGGAGAGAGAGAATCCCAAGCAGACTCCCCATTCATTGAGCATAGAGCCTGACATGGGGCTCGATCCCTGGACTCTGATATCATGACCTGAGCCAAAGTCTAGAGTTGGCCGCTTAACTGACTCAGCCACCCAGGTGCCCCATATCTATATAATTTATAATAATGTAAAGTTTGATAGATAATTATACATTTTCATCACGTTCTTATATAACTAAGTGATTTGAATGTGGACTCCGTGGGTAGAAAATGTCAAAACAAATTTGTTAGACAATTGCTGGTTGTTTAAATAAAGCTATGGGCACATTAATTTATTTGTGAAAATCATAACTCACAATCGTTTGAAGAAATAGGAATCAATTTTGGCAAATCTGAATCCATCAAATTTACTCTTTGTTGTATTCCCTTGTTTCCTAGGTGTTACAGTGAACACTTATTCTTGCTTGGACCCTGGCATTCCTGTACATGGCCGTCGCTATGGTCATGATTTCTCCATAGGTTCTACTGTTTCATTTAGTTGTGATCCAGGATACAGGCTGAACCATGAAGAGCCTCTTCTGTGTGAAAAAAACCACTGGTGGAGTCATCCACTCCCAACCTGTGATGGTAAGAATTAATTCAACATGCAAAATAAGCTGATTTATAAACCAAAAAGAAGTCAATATAATATTTATAAAATGTGAGACATAATACAACTATAAATATTTCGTGTTAAAAGATTATCTTGAATTTTGGTAATTTTCTTATCAGACCATTAATAAAATAAAAAATGCATTATATGTCACCAAGACTTCAAAAAGAAAAAATAAATATTGATAACCAGCCAAACTTACCCTATGCCTTACCCAATGCCTAAAAATGGTATATATATTTTCAAAATATGCACTTAACCAGTTTAAGTGCATATTGTGTGCTTGGACCTTTGACAAAGTAGCATTGAAAATGTCAAATTGCTATCAATGAATGCACAAAAGAAACAGAATATTACCTCCCAAGTTGGAAGGCAAAATGTATCAGTCCAAATTCTACCTAAGTATACAGCACTATGACAATGTACTCAGGCTGTCCTGTGGTGGCAAATTCTTGGTCATGATGAATATTCTACCAGTGTCCTTACCTCTTCTTTGTTTCAATGGAGAATAAGTCAGAAATGCTTCATTTTTCAGAAAACACATGTGAAAATACAGTGGAAGAAACTGTTTCACTAAGCTCAAGAAGTGTTTTCATACTTGCTTTATCAAAAACACACACAATGTAAATCTATGTGTTATTTGATCCTGGGCTTTATTTTTTATTTATTTATTTTTTTTTCCTGGGCTTTATTTTTTATTTATAACACTATTTCCAAGTTCTGTACTTGTTCTTGTTCAAAGTGGAAGATCACATTTGTCATTTTATGATTAAAGTTTCAAATACTGTCACTTCCATTATTTTTTAGAAAGAGTTTTAGGCCAATTTGTTTTTATAAAAAGGTTTAAAGGAATCATCAGCACATCTTCCTTGTATTTGGTACAATACGATTTATAATAGTCAGCGTTCTTGAGATTTTAAGTGGCAGAATCCCAACTGTAACTGGTTTTAAAAAATAAAAGCAGAATTTGTTGTTTATTCAAATCTTACAAAAGGCAGGGGTGGTGTACTTCTCATGACTAATTATAAACATGAATTCAAACTTTTTAGAGGCTCTCTCCATTTTCTGCCTAGGCTTTTCTCTGTGTCTTGACATAATTCTCTTTAACTGCAGCCAGGCTTTTTCTACATGGGTGTATTTAGCAGTGGAGAATACACTCATAGGAACATGTAGATTTATAGTCTCATATTTCCAGGATCAGACAAGAATGAGAGTTCTCCCATGTTCCAATTAGAAAAATTGCAGGAAAGGTCTCTAAGTATCCCATACCTGAACCAGTTACTGTAGTAAAGGAGAAGGGCCCAGTACAATTAGCATTGTCCAGGTCATATGTCCATCCATTTCTATGGTTGAGACAAAATATAATGCTGGTGTATAGCTGTTTAGTTTATGGATGCTCTGCACTACTTGGAATATGTGGCTGAAAGACGATACGTTATCCTTTCTGCTATCAAGTCTGTCAGGGGGAAGAATACTTTTAATTCAGTTCTCTTTTCTGTATACTTAGGTTTCTGAGTTTGTACTGATCTTTTAAAATTCATCTTGTTTCACTACTGACCAAGGAACCTTGAACCTCAAGTCAGAAATGGTTCAGTTAGATTCTGTGCTATTTAGTAAATTTGATATCTTATCCTTTTTTCTTAACGCTTTAAAAAAATATTTATTTTGAGAGAGAGAAAGAGAGAGAGAGAGAGTGTGTGTGTGCATGCAAGCAGCAGGAGGGGCAAAGGGAGAGGGCGAGTAAATTAAGCAGACTCCACGCTGAGCATGGAGCTCAACGCAGGGCCCAGTCTCATGACCCATGAGATCATAACCTGAGCCGAAACCAAGAGCCCCATGCTTAACCTCCTGAGCCACCCAGGCACTCTTTTTGCTGCAGAGTAACACCTGTCATGCCACTTACACTTTTCTTTATAGTATTTTCCACCCCCTAATACCTTTATGTATTTACTGTTCACTTTTCTACTAGGCTGTCAGTTCTATATGGCAGGAACTTCATTAAGTTTACTGTCATGTCCTCAGTGCCAAGAGCCGTTCCTGTCCCACAGCTGGTACTCAATAAATTTGTGTTGAATGAAAAGAATGAATGCAATATAGTTCCTAGTCTTTTGGGAATACGTACTATATTTTCATTCTGCATATATATTTTCTTGCCCTTTGCCTTCATTCATCTTTTTATTCTCCTTATACTAGAAAGTCTTAGACCTCCCCTCACCTGTATCAAAATCTTAGTCAATATTTAAAAGTCGTTGACTCATTATGCTTTCTCTGGATAAAGCATCTGGGCAAAATCTCAACTTTTCTTAAGCCCTGTAGTATAGTTTCTCATATGGGTTTACAGTTCAAATTGGGGAGACCTGGAAATAGAAAAAAAAAAATTGAGTTTAAAAACAAACAAAAACTCATAATGGGATTTGTAATAGACGGCTATTTCTGTGCTCCATTGCAATACTCAAAATGTTTTGGTGGATACTAGTCTAGAAATTGTCTGTTGCTGTTCTCGACAGTTGAGAACTTGCCAGGTGTGTACCACTACAAAGAGCAAAGTATAATTTTATAGGTCTGGACAATAACATTCAAGGGCGTGGCTTTTGAGAAGACTTTACTATTTTAAAACTCTAATTGATATTTATCGTGTGACAAAGTAGTGATCATGTGTGGCAAAAATCTGAGAGAAAAAAGAAAACTGCTAGTCAAGATCACTGTATATCTGGCTAACTGCCCTCAACTCATATTTTGGGCTATCATTGTAACTTAGCTGTGCTACTGGTCTCTGTCCTTTTAAATGGTTTCCCCTGAGGCTGTTTGCTCTAACATAAAGTAACTGGGTATTTCATGTACATTTCATCACTCTCTAATTTCTCCACAGTGTTTTACTTGATACAAAATTCATCTATCTCCCATTCACAAGAACATATAAGCCTATTATATGTGTTAAAAAATGTTTGTGTCCCTAAAGACATATGGCATCCATTAGCAAGGTGGTTGGGATAAACTGAAATTTCTTCAGAAGAGGTGATATACAAAGAACAGGAGATCCATGGTATCCATTTTAGGTACTCTCAATCTAATGAAGTTTACTGTGCAAATGACCATATATTCTGTTGAACTGAATTAAACTATTCTCGGAGAAATTTTCTTTGTAGTCTGTATACCACTATATCTTTTTCAATATATTTAGTTCCATTTTCTATCTTACAGTAAAAAAAAAAAAAAAATTCACATATGAAATTTACCTTTATTATTCATCTTAATATTTTAGTCTTCTCATAACTGATTCTAATAGACTGATTTCCCCTTATACTTTCTTAGCATTCTAATAGGAAGGGAACTTTTTAGAGAAGCAAACATCATCAGATTGGTAGAATATTCAGTAATAAATTAACCACTTATAAAATTAACCCAACTCAAACCTGCATTAGCATTTATCACTATGCATTGTATCAATGCACGTGTAGGTAATTTCTTGTGATTGTTCAAAAAAGCCAATAATATAAAGCAAATACAATTCCAAATATTTGCAATGTAAAATAATCTCATTTAGAAAGATGAAGGATTTCATCAAATGATGCTGTGACTGCTGCTGATGGAAGACTGTTTCAATTACAGACAAAGTCATTGACAAATGAGAATTCATAAGATATAAATCAATTAAAGACAAGAATACTGACACATTTAGGTATTCGGTGCTTAAAAAGAGATTGATTTGAATATGAAAGGATTAAATTAATCTCTGAGAAAATGAATGATATCCTAGAATAATTTTTTTAAAGATTTTATTTATTTTGAGAGAGAGATAGTGAACGAGGATGTTCGTGTAAGTGGGGGTCGGAGGGTGTGGAAGGGTGCAGAGGCAGAAGGAGAGAGAGAATCTCAAGAAGACTCCATGTCCAGTGCAGAGTCTGACGCAGGGGTAGGGGCTGGATCTCAGGACCCTTAGATCATGACCTAAGCCGAAATCAAGAGTTGGATGCCTAACCTACTGAGCCACCCAGGCGCCCCATATCCTTGAATAATTTTTATATAGATTGATCATTTGAGGGGGGAATGCTACAAAATAAACATAAGTGAAGGACATCATAGTATAGCATGCTATAATTTTTTGGTAGAATTTGTGAAAAAAAATCAACACTTGATTCAAGAGGTCAGCTTAAGATCAGAGACTCCAGAACTAGACTGCTAGAGTTTCCTCCATACTTGCCTTCTCATCTGTAAACTGTGAATAATTACAGTACTTTTCTCATTGGATTGTTATGAGGGTTAATTGAGTTAATAAAAATAAAAGTATTCAGAATAGTGCCTGTCATGTTGTAAGTTCAATATGAGTCATTGTTATGCTTTTGCTAAGAACTGGTGAGTAGTTGCAATTTTATCCTGTTTTATTAAGATATAAAATACACATTTTCCTATTTTTAGTTTCATTTTTTTTTTTTTAAAGACCTAAATCACAGTCTTTCCCCATAATTTACTATGAAATTCTACCTTTAAGTCAATTCCTTTCAGGGGCCTTTATCTACTACTAATATTCTCAACTAACAAAAACCTCCACAATGTCATAAAAATGCACTCTATATTTATCATCTGCTTATAATCAAAGTAATAATATAAATGTTCATTAATAGTATGTTAGTTATTGACTATTCTTCCTAAATATTTTAATGTGTTCATGGTTACTTAACGTTATTCATGTTTCTGCAGAATGTCCCTTTAACGTCCCACCTTCAACACAGATGTGGTAGGTATAGTTGGCAGACAGGAAATTCTCAAGAAATTCTCCAAGGACAGAAGGAGATTTGACAGAGTAGCATTATTCAAAAGGCAGACAGGAAATTCTCAAGAAATTCTCCAAGTACAGAAGGAGATTTGACAGAGTAGCATTATTTAAAAGAATGCTGATGTGTAGGGGTGCCTGGGTGGC